>NC_090319.1:135171045-135482668 GCF_040869045.1 Eurosta solidaginis
ACTAACTTAATGGGCGCTTAACCGTCTAAACGGTTATGGCCGTCCAACAAGGTGCGCCAGTCGCTCCTTCGCTCCACCAACCGGCGCCAATTGGTGACCAATTAGTTGCATATAACAATTGGAAAATCAGAGAGTAATTATTGCGTTACACGGAGAGAGCTGTTCGCATTGGTAGAGTGCATTAAATATGTTCACAAGTACCTCTGCGGCCAGCGATTACGCGTCAGGACAGATCACGCAGCGTTGTAATGGCACCTGCAGTTCAGTAATCCAGAAGGTCACTTGGCACGGTGGATCGAGCGACTACAGAGCTATAACTTTTCCATTGAGCATCGGAAAGGCAGTAACCATGGAAATGCTGACGCAATGTCACGAAGACCATGTAGTTTTTTAATGCAAACACTGTTCAAAAGCTGAGACTAAAGAAGACATTATTGATGTCCGGCTAATAACTATAACGTACACGGATGAATAGGACAAGGAAAAACTAGGGAAGTGCCAGCTAGAGTATACAGATCTGTAACATGTTATGCAAGGGCTCGAACGAAACGAAAGAACAAACAGAGAGGAGATGTCAGCAGATAGTCCCATTGCGAAGTCATATTGGGCACAGTGGAACAGTTTAGAATTGATATCCGGTTCCTTGTATCGAGTATGGGAGAGTGATGATGGTAAATGCAAGAAGAAACTGATATTTGTTCCCAGAAAGAGGATTCCTGACGTGCTCAGCGAGCTGCACAATGGTCCAAGTGGAGGTCATCTTAGAATCACGAAGACGCTCTAGAAAATTAAGCAGAGATTCTATTGGGTTGGTTGCCGTCAGTAGGTCACCGAGTGGATTGCAAACTGCGAGGTTTGCAACAGAGCGAAAGGGTCCAAAACACAAAGTCATGGCCAGATGAAGCAGTATATTTCAGGTGCACCATTCGAAAGGATCGCCATGGATGTCGCAGGCCCATTTCCTACTAGCAAGCGCGCAAACAAATACGTACTGATGGTTATGGATTATTTCAGTAAATGGCCATAGGTTTACCCAATCCCAAACCAAGAAGCAGAAACAGTAGCAGAAGTGGTTACAAACGATTGGGTTGCAAGGTATGGTGTACCAATGGAGTTACATTCTGACCAAGGCAGGAATTTTGAATCAGCTGTGTTCCAAGCAATGTGTAAGAAGTTGGGCATTCGAACAACACGAACAACTGAATTGCACTCTCACTCCGATGGTATGGTGGAACGTTTCAATAGAACCCTGGAGGAGCATTTAAGGAAAGTAGTAAACAAGTACCATAGGGAGTGGGATACACACATATAATTATTCTTGATGGCTTACCGATCGGCAGTGTATGAGACAACTTGCCAAACTCCCGCAAGGGTAATTTTTGGCAATGACCTTCGACTCCCTGCTGATTTGAAGCTTGGAATAGATGCCGATGCGGAGAAAAATGTCAAGAAATCCACTGGTGCCTTGGAAGAAGAGCTAAGAGGAATACACGATCTTGTAAGGAAACGAACAAAGAATATGAGGGACAAGATGAAAGCCAGATACGATAAAGTAATTAATTCGGAAGTTTTTCAGGAAGGACATTTGGTGCTGTTATACAAACCACAACGAAAAAGGGGTTTGCCTCCGAAATTGCAGTGTTATTGGGAGCCCTATACAAAGTTGTAAAACGGATCAACGATGTAGTTTACCAAATGAAAGTTGTGCATTTGGAAAGGCTGACAGCGTTTAGATCAGGAAATTTGTCTGATCGGATAGGCAATGAAATGACCAAACTAGCCGTCCGATGCTGATTATTCCATGTACATTACGCGCAAGAATCGGACACACAGAAAATGAGAATACAAATGGCCCTCACTGGATAGGCATATTTTTTCAACTCTTTAGCTTTGATCGCCTTTCTTTTGTGATTTCTAAATTAGAGCATTTATGAAAATTAACATGCTTTAATGCAAGCACACATTTTCATATTAGCTAAAAACTGGCGCGAGGAAAAGTGCATTATTTCCTCAATTTTGCGTTGTTATTGATTTTCAAGCTTTTCACACCTTTTTTCACGCTTGTTCAGCCTTCAAAATTAAAATTCAGCGCTACGCTGCATACTTCTTTCTTTAGTATTATAAAAAGGCATTAAGCATTAAAGCCACCTGTGAATTAATATGTAGTTTTTCGCACCTTCAGTAATAATTAACTATAAAATTTACTTGATTTTCCTCAAGCTAAATTGAAAATAAAAATGCATTGCGTATTATTCTCCGCTGCTGTAATGGTTGGCATCTAAAACGAAAAAAGAAAATAGAATAAAATAAAATTACTAAAGCAAATGCAAAAGTTAGAAAAAAGGCATACTTACCCAGAACACGTTTTTTTCAGACAGGTGCATACCTTTGTGAAGGTTATATTCATTCACAATCGGTATGTATTCACATTTTCATGAATGGACACCATTTTGAATGAACGGCACAAGGTTGCCACACTCATCACATTGTTCCCTTAAGATAGGGACACATTGCGTGCCATACAATGGGATCTCAATTCGGATCCGTCGAGCCCGACTGTTGCCACGCGAACTAGGAAAGGTGACCTAAACACCTTACCAACAGCAAAAAAAACGAGAAATAATAATAACGAAATCCCTCCACGCAAACAAATCTTTCTACTCAAACACGCCAAACAAGGGAAAAATGAAAATTGTTAGATTGTTAGAAAACAACTCAGACGCGAATTACTGGAAATACGCTCCTGACATGACCATTAGGTATCGGTTACGCTGCCAAATTTGCAGCACCGCACAGCTGTCTCACTCCAATGAGTGGAAGAGTTAGCAGTTGACAGCTCTACAAATTACCACACTCGATAGTGTAGGCTATTGCCGCCAGGGTTGTGTTGAAATCAACAAACACACCACAATTTTGGATTCTCACACAAAATGGCCAAAATCAACACAAAGAGTGTTCCAGGGCAGCGAATAAGGGCCACTTTACATCGGTCGCACAATTAATTGCACGACGTCGCTTAAACGACAATCTCATTCACCAGCTCTGAATTACAAGGAGCCTTGACAACACACGGGTTTACCGTGATATAGCGTATATTACCGCGTATTGCCTGCCTTAGGCAAACACCAAAAAATATAGTTTGTTCTTAGTCTATATTCAATAATTCTTAATTTTACTATTGATGGCTTTCAATATCAGAATTTTCATTCTGATGAAAATATTTTCAAAACTAAAGATATTTTTAGGCATATGTCAATAAAAGTTTACTAAACCTAACAGTGGTTTCAACCACTACACGTCATTATATCGGCAGAATAACTTAACGAGATTATTCATCCCAAATAAACCCTTTATCCCGAGTACGCCAACCACAAGCTCAGCCAATTAAGCTCCTTTTCTCCGCCCATAAGCCACCCAACGATACTATCAAATATGGAACGACAGCTGATGTACATCGTCGAATCTAACGCAGGGAGAACTTTTGAAAGACTTTCCAATATATAAAGGAAAGCACGCGGTTCCGAACTAGCTAGAGACGTTATGTGATCTTGTGACAAGCAGTTCAGCAGTCCATAGTATGCCGAAGACAATTTTGGATATTTCAATAAATCATTTTGCTGTATTGACATAAGAAGCTTTGCAGCAATATTAAGAACATTGTCAAGTATCATCACCGTACAGCTTAAAACACCAAAATTTACGTCATCTCCGCCCAAAGCATTTTTCAAAATCAAAAAACATATCGCACTGCCTTTCAAGCGCATCGGATATTGTTGATCTCTGGGCACATCGATGTGTAATATACGATTACCGTATATGCATATAAGTTTTTGGAAAATGTATAGTATATTCAATTTTCAAACGATTACTAAACAATAGAAGCATCAAGTAAAAACTAAGAAAATATGTGTTAATAGGGCATGTATGTTGAAGCTCAATAATAATTCTGTGGTGCGCTGATTTGTCGTGGAAGGCGTTGCACGATTTTTCAACCATTGCTGGTGCACGTTCAAGGAACAATAATGATTTTAAAAATATTTTGCCATTCTAAAGCCCTCCATAGCATCTTTAGCATATTGTCGCCGCGTCTTTTGACATCGAAAACATATTATACAAAAGGACAAATATACAAATTAAGTAGACAACAACAATTGAGCAACAATTAAATGAAGTTGAGAAAGTTGTTATCAACTAAAATGAAATGAATTCATTATATATTGCTGATTTTTGATAGCCTTGTAAGTACTTATTATTGTAAAAAATTTAATGAGCTGATAGGCCTTAGTTAAATAAAATACAATATTTAAAGTTGTGTTTTAGTTTTACTTCGTCGATATTTCGATTTCAGTCTGAAATCATCTTCAGGACTGTCAAACACAAATAGAAAAAAGGACTATTAGAATAATATTATATTTTGCATATAGGTATATAATAAAGCAACTTACACATATGACTATGTTTGATCGACTGATCAGATGTTCAAAAATTAAGTATAATAAAGCATAACAACGAAAGTAAACAATAGAAAATACCGCAAGTGTAAACAAATTTTTGCAATAACAATAATACATAGGACAAAGAACAATAAGACAGAAAAAATGCATGAGCCATAACTATGGTGTTTAGTTGTTGTCATTGGATAGATTTTTAGCGGGATGTTGGCTGGACGCTGTTTGAATTTGCTGAGCACCGTGAAGCTTGCACTGCATTTTGTTGTTGTTTCAGCAATAGATGTCGATATGCATATGCACATTGGTCGGTGTCGCTTTTAAAATTCATTCTCTTATCATTAGGTGTGCTCATAATATGGAGCATTTCCAAAGTAAAACGCTTATTATAATGTTTCTCAATATCCAAGATAGAAACATTTTTGAAGTCAGGATAGTGACCAGTATCCTTACAATGCGCTGTCAAGGCCGTCTTATTGTCCGAAGCAATGTTTCTAAGCTTTATATTGGACTTATGATCGGAAATCCTTGTATTTAGCTTTAATTTGGTTGTCCCCACATATACCTTATCGCATAAGTGGGACCCGTCACCGTTGCATGGAATTTTATAAATGATGTTGGATTTCTCATCTTTCGAGATTCTGTCCTTAGTATTGCTGTAAACCTGTCGTAACGTATTGTTATATGTGAACGCTAGTGTAATTATCTCTTTATCATATAATTGCGATGTCTTTATTCTCTCCGATATTCCTGGAACATATACTATAGACTTGTATATTTTACTTTTCGTTTCACGTGTTACCTCATCATTAGAGGTTCTAATTTTGAAATTTCGTATGAGTTTGTTGATGAGATTACTGGGGAATTCATTCTCTTCTAGAGTTTTCTTTATAATCGCAATATTCTTTCCATGGTATATTCTGTCGCTAATAGTGAGTACCCTACTGATGAAGTTTTTGGCTGTATTTAAAATTGCTTTCCTTTCATGGTGTGAGTTGTAGTTGATTAATCTTCCCGAAGCTGTGGGTTTTTTGTACCAGTCAAAATATATTTTATTGTTGTGCGTGTTTATTAGCGTGTCAGGGTATGGTAGTTGACCGTCTTTTTCGACCTCCACTGTAAATCTGATGTTCTTGTTGTAGCTGTTGAGTTCCTTCAGCATATTCTCTACTTCATCCGTTTTGACAATCGCAAATAAATCATCTACATATTTAGTTAGTAGGCGTGGTTTACATTTGGCTTCCATCTCAAATCTTGTTAGCAGCTCTTCCATGACGATGTCTGCTATGACCGGGGAGGCTGGGGAACCCATGGGCATTCCTGTCCGTTGTTCATATATCTTTTCATTGTATTTGAAATATCTATTCTCCTTTATACAAAATTTGACAATCGTTAAAAAAAGTTCCCTTGCTAACGTTGTGTACTCTTTTATTTCATCCCACTTTGAAGAAATGATTTCCAAGGCCACATCAACTGGAATGCTTGGGAACAGGGAGACTACGTCGAAGGACACCAAGCATTCATCATCATATATGTACGTGCCCCCCACTTTGTTTTTAAATTCTGCCGAGTCCTTAACATTATACTTGGACGACATAGTAACTTTTTCAAGAATTTTCACGACATATTTACATAAATTGTATGACGGGGAGTCAATCGAGGAGCATATAGGCCGTACAGGTATATTTTCTTTGTGGATTTTTGGTAATCCGTAAATTCTCGGTGTGTTTGCGTTTTTACATAGTAGAAATTTCTTTTCTTGGGCATCTATATTGCCATTGTTGAACATTCGTTGTACTAATTCATTGTTTTTCTCCTGTAATTTGTTAGTCGGATCGCGTTTTAAAACCCTGTAGGTAGAGATGTCGTTGACTACCGTCTGTATTTTTGAGTCGTATTCTTTTTTGTCCATGACAACCGTAACATTGTCCTTGTCGGCATTAAGTATGATTAACTGTTTGTTTTGTTTGAGGAACCGTTTTGTGTCTTCTAAGGTTTGGCATATAAATTTGTCTCGGAATGAAGTCGTCTTTTTCTTTAAGTGATCCTGTATTAGTGTCGTGAAATTATTTCTGGCTATTTCTTGCATATCTCTATCTTTTACAGTCTGTATGATGTTCTCCCCGTCTGCTATAAACTTAAACAATGGAAACTTCTCATTATCGGACGCAAGGGCGTATTTTGGGCCAAGGGATAATAGCCACTGTATGTTGTGTGGGATTTCTATTGGTGTTAGGTTTCGAAACCATTGTGGGACTACCCTAATATTAAATTTTTCCATTTCTTTTTGTCTTAGTTTTTCGTACTTGTTGGTTTGTGTCTTTTTGATATTGTTGGTAAGTTTGTCCAGCAGTACATTTTCTCTGTCGAAAAACTTTTTTGAGTGATGCAAGTCAAGTATATGAGAAATCTCTGTTTTCATTTTTTCCGATTCCCTCTTTTTTGTCTTAGGAGTTCATGTTTGATACATATTATGATGTTTAATAATTTTATTTGCACTTTGCTAATATATGTGGACACTCTGTTGGTGAACTTACTTGGTATCCTGCTGCTACAGGTGTTGTTGCTTATGATGTACATGATCGTTTTCGTTGCATCACTAATAAAATTCGGTGTTAGTCCGCTCCGCTTGCATCTCTCCAAAAACTTGGTCGACTGGGATAGTTTTGTAATTTGTTTGGTTATTTGTTGGTATCGTTTGATATACCTGTTGGTCCGATTATTGTATTTGTGTTTGATTGTATGGTACACTTTGAATGTGTTGATGTTTTCTCGGTGTGCTCTCCGTTTAAACATATTGCTGATTTTTGATAGCCTTGTAAGTACTTATTATTTTAAAAAATTTAATGAGCTGATAGGCCTCAGTTAAATAAAACACAATATTTAAAGTTGTGTTTTAGTTTTACTTCGTCGATATTTCGATTTCAGTCTGAAATCATCTTCAGGACTGTCAAAGACAAATAGAAAAAAGGACTATTAGAATAATATTATATTTTGCATATAGGTATATAATAAAGCAACTTACACATATGACTATGTTTGATCGACTGATCAGATGTTCAAAAATTAAGTATAATAAAGCATAACAACGAAAGTAAACAATAGAAAATACCGCAAGTGTAAACAAATTTTTGCAATAACAATAATACATAGGACAAAGAACAATAAGACAGAAAAAATGCATGAGCCATAACTATGGTGTTTAGTTGTTGTCATTGGATAGATTTTTAGCGGGATGTTGGCTGGACGCTGTTTGAATTTGCTGAGCACCGTGAAGCTTGCACTGGATTTTGTTGTTGTTTCAGCAATAGATGTCGATATGCATATGCACATTGGTCGGTGTCGCTTTTAAAATTCATTCTCTTATCATTAGGTGTGCTCATAATATGGAGCATTTCCAAAGTAAAACGCTTATTATAATGTTTCTCAATATCCAAGATAGAAACATTTTTGAAGTCAGGATAGTGACCAGTATCCTTACAATGCGCTGTCAAGGCCGTCTTATTGTCCGAAGCAATGTTTCTAAGCTTTATATTGGACTTATGACCGGAAATCCTTGTCTTTAGCTTTAATTTGGTTGTCCCCACATATACCTTATCGCATAAGTGGGAATTCATTATATGTAGAATATAACAGCGAACGGAAGACTTGCACTAGTTAAAGGCGTCATCGCAGTTCGAACGCATTATCAGCCAGCTACCCTACATGCTCACTTACACACATACATGTACACTCCCGCCAAAGTGGTATATAAATCAGTAAATAATTTTTGTAATATTTTCGTCTATTATAACTACGACAATCTCACCTGACAGAATTGTAGTAATTAAAGGTATTTCATTTGAGCCATTATGTTAACAGCTGGTAATTGGCTTTTTAGCCAATTGTGGATCCAAAGGGAGATTCAGATGTAGCAGCGCCCAAATCTGTCCAATTGCCATCGTCGTCTGAAGCAGCTGAGTAGTTGAGCAATTCTAGCGCACGCATAAGAGTTTCCGGTATAGGTGGATCCATGGAGTCGAAACGCACCAAATCATTTAGGCCGAGTTACTGGAAGCTTAAGGCCTTAAAATAGGTGCGGTTTACGTAATTAATTAATTTAATAGTTAATGTATAACGTACACTGCCATAACGGATTGCAGAATTAAATTATACGCGTAACTTTTCTATAAACTGTGAACGATGTCATCGAGGAAACGTCTAATTTCCCATTTACCTTTCGATGTTGCCTCTTGCTGCTTGACTTCCTATTTCTCCTTCTTTCCCCACAAACTGCATCGTTTTTTTCGTTCCATTCCAACCCTTTACCTTCGGTCTTTAATCGGGCAGTAGCCCGGACATGATCTGCCAAGTGTCGCAACCATGTCTAGTGAGCGATTGTCCTCCTAAAATCTGCAACGGGATGAATGAGGATATGAAACTAAGCTAACACACTTATTTTTAGGATGCAATGTACCTCTGCATTTAACTTAGCATATGCACATGACTTTCTCTGCACATCGACATGAACGTATCGACCTCATCATTGGGTTCTTGCGCCACATAATCGTACTCTACTATAGCGGAAACTCCTCTTGATGCAACGTCCATGCTGCGTGTCAAGAGTAAAGCGGGGCAAATGTAAACTCGTACTTAGTTATTGTATCAATGTTTTGTATGGAAGAAGCAGCAGGAATGCGGAAATGGTCTGATCAAGCTCAATATAGCTTGGTAGTGCTCGAATCGAAGTAGGCATATAGTTCACTATCCGTTTGTATGTTTTCTTGGTTGATTAGCAGTTTAAGTTCGTCCACGTTTTTTCTGTATAAGATTACGTTAATTTTTGTGCGACTATTCTTAAATGCATTATCACTTTATACACATATAAACCTACACATTCATTTATCTACGTTTATTTATAGGTAACTAACAAGCGATATGATTACACTTTTATTTTAAACAAGTTCAATCGCTCTTTATTTTTACAAATTTGTCGCTGTACTCATCACTTCGCTTTATACTTTATCGCTGTTATCTTCTTTGTTTCGCTTCTTTTAGTGATATATTTTTTTAAGTTTCCAGTTGTATGGAGCTACAAGGAAACGCATCAAAGCACCCACTTCGTTGTCATCACACACTCGTTCTCAACACTCAAATATTTAGATAATTTACGTCACGGCAGCCGGGACATAAAGAGCAATGCGGATCCCAATAACAAAAGCTATGTGGAAACGCGCAATGAAATGACCAACCTAGCCGTCCGATGCTGATTATTCCATGTACATGACGCGCAACAATCGGACACACAGAAAATGAGAATACAAATGGCCCTCACTGGATAGGCATATTTTTTCAACTCTTTAGCTTTGATCGCCTTTCTTTTGTGATTTCTAAATTAGAGCATTTATGAAAATTAACATGCTTTAATGCAAGAGGAAAAGGTTAGAGGAAAAGTGCATTATTTCATGAATTTTGCTTTGTTATTGATTTTCAAGCTTTTCACACCTTTTTTCACGCTTGTTCAGCCTTCAAAATTTAGAATTCAGCGCTTCGCTGCATACTTCTTTCTTTAGTATTATAAATATTAAAGCCACCTGTGAATGAATATGGAGTTTTTCGCACCTTCAGGAATAATTAACTATAAAATTTACTTGATTTTCCTCAAGCTAAATTGAAAATAAAAATACATTGCGTATTATTCTCCGCTGCTGTAACGGTTGGCCTCTAAAACGAAAAAAGAAAATAGAATAAAATAAAATGAAATTATTAAAGCAAATGCAAAAGTTAGAAAAAAGGCATACTTACCCAGAACACGTTTTTTCAGACAGGTGCATACCTTTGTGAAGGTTATATTCATTCACAATCGGTATGTATTCACATTTTCATGAATGGACACCATTTTGAATGAACGGCACAAGGTTGCCACACTCATCACATTATTCCCTTAAGATAGGGACACATTGCGTGCCATACAATGGGATCTCAATTCGGATCCGTCGAGCCCGACTGTTGCCACGCGAACTAGGAAAGGTGTCCTAAACACCTTACCAACAGCAAAAAAAAACGAAATCCCTCCACGCAAACAAATCTTTCTACTCAAACACGACAAACAAGGGAAAAATGAAAATTGTTAGATTGTTAGAAAACATTATCAAAACTTATGTCGCGTCGAAACTCAGACGCGAATTACCGGAAATACGCTCCTGACATGACCATTAGGTATTGGTTACGCTACCAAATTGGCAGCACCGCACAGCTGTCTCACTCCAATGAGTGGAAGAGTTAGCAGCTGACAGCTCTACAAATTACCACACTCGATACTGTAGGCTATTCCCGCCAGAAATCAACAAACACACCACAATTTGGGATTCTCACACAAAATGGCCAAAATCAACACAAAGAGTGTTCCAGGGCAGCGAATAAGGGCCACTTTACATCGGTCGCACAATTAATTGCACGACGTCGCTTAAACGACAATCTCATTCACAAGCTCTGAATTACAAGGAGCCGTGACAACACACGGGTTTACCGTGATATAGCGTATATTACCGCGTATTGCCTGCCTTAGGCAAACACCAAAAAATATAGTTTGTTCTTAGTCTATAT
The DNA here is from genome assembly GCF_040869045.1 of Eurosta solidaginis. Lineage (NCBI taxonomy): Eukaryota > Metazoa > Arthropoda > Insecta > Diptera > Tephritidae > Eurosta > Eurosta solidaginis. The sequence continues at coordinate 135,182,079 of NC_090319.1, forward strand.
TCAATAATTCTTAATTTTACTATTGATGGCTTTCAATATCAGAATTTTCATTCTGATGAAAATATTTTCAAAACTAAAGATATTTTTAGGCATATGTCAATACAATTTTTACTAAACCTAACAGTGGTTTCAACCACTACACGTCATTATATCGGCAGAATAACTTAACCAGATTATTCATCCCAAATAAACCCTTTATCCCGAGTACGCCAACCACAAGCTCAGCCAATTAAGCTCCTTTTCTCCGCCCATAAGCCACCCAACCTAAGGGCATCTACGAATGCTCTACTAACAATGATATGATATTCCAGAGGATTGTCCCATAAACGCGCCAAGACGGAGGCACGCGGCAACACATTCAGCGTCCCATGCGGGCTATGTGAAAAATCGCACAGCATAAGGCTCTGCCCGATTTACCGGGGCATGACGAACATGGATCGACTAAAGACGATTACAGATTTGAGATGTTGCACAAATTGCTTATCGCCATTCCACCAACGGAAGACATGTCCCAGCGAAAATCGCTGTCATCGGTGCAACGAGCAGCACCACACTTGAACACACCTCGACAACGTTCCACCGCTGTCCCACGAAAATGATGGCGAAGAGAACTCCGACGGAGCTCTATCAATCCACGTTACGGAGCAAACCCTGTGGTGGGAAGCGGACGTCGCCGAAGAAGAGATCGAACGACGGGAAGTTCTGACTGCAATAGTAGAAGCAACACCACCGGGCGTTTCAGGACCACAACGTTTCCGACCGCTACTACAAAATGAAAAGCCTTCAAACGGACAACGCGGGGATAGCGGGGAGACACGTCCTCCCCCCCCCCCCCCCCCCCCCCCCCCCCCTCGCACCGCTCTACCAGGGGGCGCCGTGGCGGCGCGGAACCGCGTCCGTCCCGCTCTTCACGACGCTCAGTTGGTAGGGCGGCCCCGTGTAACGCTCGTGCCCAAGTAACAACTCTTGCGCGCCAAACAACAACCCCTGCTGGCTTCAGAACGGGACGCCTCCGGGAGGCGCCTCGAGCAACAACCATTACACGTGCATTTGTAGCCGTAGCTCCAACGGCGGTCGTTCGGATAGCAGCAGGAGGGAAGCTCCACGCAGTACGCGGCTTCATCGATCCGTGCGCTCCGAATTCAATCATCGATGTAAACCTCGCAAAGGAGCTCGGGTTAGAGCGTACCGGCACGTCCTATCACGTGAAGTGCACGCTTGTTCTGCGAGGGAAATACGGGGTAACGGGAGCAGTGACGACCCAGGCCACAGTGGTGGCACGATATTCACGGCTTAGTTCGACAGCGATTCTGGATCCATCGGTTGCCACGCCATTCCAATTTATGAAGCTGGCGGATCCAGCTTTCCACCGGTCTACACCTGTCCGGCTCACACTGGGTGCCGATGTCTACGCCAGCCTAATGGTTAGCGGCACACCACCGTCCAACGTAGGCGGACTGCTGACCCAAGCCACCATATTCGGGCTGGTAATATCCGGAGCTTTCCAGCAATAATGTTCTGGCATCGCTCATTTACAGTTACTCTAATTTCCTACCAATATCAAAGGTACATCTAATTAACCAGGTGCATCAAAACCAAGCAACCCCACGTACATGAACACTGACTCTCCTTTTTTTATTCACAGCTCCGCCCAGAGAGGCTGCTTTAGTGGAGACCGGGAGTTCACATTAGATCACATTGGAATTTTAATTTATTTAAGTTATCACGCCTTGGGACGGTTGCTGGCGTACTCATCAGTTTGTTTTTGTTCTTTCGAGTTGCTCGCCGCAAGGGGCCGGCATGTTTAGGCCACCAGCCTAAATATTCCCTACCACCCTAATGCACATTTTTGGTAATATTATTATTTACCGGTAACGGCCCACCCCTGCCGAGCGCTAACTTCAAAGGGGAAAAACTCGACGAAAGTTAGCTATCGGCAGGTGGTGGGGCCCTTTTTTCGTTTTCGTTGCCAATTCCACAAATGTAATTTTCAAACTTTGAATTGCCAAGTGTAAAATTTTATATTTTAACCATTTGCACTTGCATTGAGATTGCAAGTAAATAATTTGATAAATTTGAATTGCCAAGTGTACATTTTTCATATTTTAACCAATTGCACTTGCATTAAGATTGCAAGTAATTAATTTGATAAATTTGAATTGCCAAGTGCATAGTAAAGTGTGCATTTTAATTAGTTCTTTCCTTTTACCAGTATACCCAGACGTCCCAATTAGATTGGGCGAGATTAAGCGAATGCGAGAGGTGCACATGATCGACCAAGCAGAAAAGGCGTGGGTTCAAGCGCGGGGCTGTAAAGTGTCGAAGATTATGTGTAGGTCTTACAACCTTCGACTAACACAGTTGCTTCTATCATTAAAAAGAGAGGACTGTAGACTCATGACGGGTATTCTGACTGGACACTGCCTTCTGGCGTCACATGCCTTTAAATTAGGCTTGGTCAGTGATAGCAGGTGTAGGAAGTGTGGGTTGGAGGAGGAAACGATCGAGCACGTTCTGTGCTCGTGCCCTGCACTTGCCAGGCTAAGACTCCAGCTATTAGGAGTGATACAGCTGTCAGATCTAGAAGCAGCAAGTGGCTTAAGTCCTAGGAAGCTTCTAGTATTTGCCAAGAGGACGGAGTTATTTTATAACATAGGTCCTGGTTTTTGATAGGGTTTTTCAGTTTGGTCGTTAAAACAAACTTCTGGTAACACTACGGACTCAATCAGTCTATGTGAGGTCCTCATGGACCGGCCAGTTCAACCTACCTACCTACCAGTATATCTTTATGGTTGAATTATAATTTATGCAGTGCACGAATGTGTAATTAAACATTTTAAGAACATTGAATTTCAAATTGGTTTGTGAAGTAATTCCTTTTGATAATAAATAAATCTAAGAATTTATATTGTTTATAAAGTGAATAAATTTGTCATTACTCGTTGCTAATTCTTTTCTTTACTTTCTTTTTATTTACGACGCACACGCCCGCCTTCCCCAGGTCAACACTGCCCCGCAAAACATTGCTCGGCTCGAAGGACCACGCCAGCAGCTATCTCACATTTGAGTTATCCTATTACGTATCTTTCATAGTTTGTGCATATAATAACGCTATAATCGCACTTTACGATTGTGAGTCCTTTTAATAATTGCGCTTATAACATTAGAATTTGCACTTGGCAATTGTCTGGCAATCAGCCACCCATATTTCTAGTTTGAATTGCAATTTATTTAACAATTTGCGGTCGTCATATTATTAATTTTTGCCGTGCATGAATGTGTAATTAAACATTTTAAGAACATTGAATTTTCGAATTGGTTTGTGAAGTAATTCCTTTTTTGATAATAAATAAAGCTAAAAATTTATATTGTTTATAACGTGAATACATTTTTCATTACTCGCTGCTAATTCTTTTCTTTTCTTTCTTTTTATTTGCGACGCACACGCCCGACTTCCCCGGGTCCACCCTGTCTTGCAAAACATTGGTCCTTACGCGCCGAGGAAATTAATATTCAGACGCATACTTCAAAATCACAGAGAAAACAGCAACTTTTTAAAATTTTGCCAATTTTCATAGTTTGGATAAAGCAAACAAAATCGAAAGAGATTATTTATTAACTCCAACAACATAAAAATCAACCAGCAGGCAGCGAGAACATAAATAGGAACTGCTATCACACACATATAGTCCATTAAATCATCACAATATAGCATCACATCTTACAGTCATACAGTAGCATACAGCGACATCACAACATCAAACAGCCCACTCATCAGCATCACATACAATCCATTATAAATCATACAGTCCATTAGCTTCATCACACAACATCACAGCATCATCCAACTACAAGTCACCACATTATACAGCTAAAACGAATCAAATCATCATACGATATCACGTCCATTTATCACATCATCACAATATTGCTATCACTCATACAGTCCATTCGCATCACATCGAAAACACAAGGTACGTGGTTGCTTGGTATTGCACAGGTTTACGTGTTTTACGTAAAAAGTGCACTCCGTGATAGTTACAAAAAAAGGCAAAGCATGTGAAATTGTTAGATTTCGTGCTTACTAAGCACACAACGCCTTTTGACTATCGGGTAATTCCTCCCACCAGTGATAAGGGTTACCCGACACAGCTCAAGGCAAGACAGTCAGTGAATTTTTTTTGAGTTTTTTTCACACTTTCATCACTGCACTGTGTTGTACCCCCTCATCGTCACATACGTTGACAAAAACTTGCTGCAGGAACCATAATTTTACTTGGTTGGTAGCCTAAGCTTATCTATTACAGAATCGACTTTATTAATCAGTTTACGAGCTGAAATAATACCAAAAAGCCGAAAAATTAGCACTGCGTTGGGTGGCTAGTGGCTTATTTATATTGGTTGCAAATCATAATTACTCACAAACACAATTGGTCTATATCGCTTGTATTTTTTCAACGCTGCTTATAATAAATAATTAAAATCGTAATTTTCTACATTAAGTTGGATAAAAAAATTTATTTTTTTATATTGGGAACGATCCCTGGTTGGCTACTCGGGAATACTCAGCTTTCACTTTGTATACACTAGGTATACACATTAAATCCTCGTCGGGATTTCTATCTGTGGTTCAAATTTCACTTTTTATACACATTAAATCCACATAAGGATTTCGATTTGTATTTCAAATCTCGAGGTTTACACACTGTATCCACATCGGGATTACATCTTCGTTTTTTAAACTTTTTTAGACGCGCTAAGTTTTCAGAAAATATTTCTATCTGTGTCCAACACACCTTTTAGACACATTAAATATTTGCAGACCATTTCTATTCTCTGCGTTGCACATCACTGTAGACACACTAAATCATCTGTGTTTAATATCACTTTGTACACTCTAGAACCTTTCAGGATTTCTATCTGTGCTGCATATCACTACATACATAATAAATCCTCTCAGGATTTCAATCTGTATTTTATATCACTTTATACACACTAAATCCTCGTCAGGATTTTTATCTGTGTTTATTTCTATATCACTGTATACACATTAAATCCTCGTCAGGATTCTTATCTGTGGCTTACATAATCCTCGTGGGATCTCTATAAGTGGTTCATATCACTGGCTACACATTACATTCACGTCAAGATTTACATTCGATTCAAATTTTTGCTTATCACTAAATTCACATAAAATTGCTATCTGTGTTAACACATTCAATCAGATCAGAATTTCAATCCAGTTTGTTTTTAAAGATTCTACTTATACAGCACAATCACAGCAGGATTGATAGCTGGACTACGTTCAAAAAACAAAACACACTTATAATTTTTGCTGCGGTTGAATACACACCAACGCCACTTAGTCTTTTGCCCCCAATCTCGAACCCTTTAAAGAAACAAGATATTCAAATTAATAAAATCAATGGAGACTTTTATTAGATTGGCTGATTCCATAGTCGAGTTTGAACAAGATTTCAACTCCACCACGGCCAATTCTCGGAACAAGCACACCCTTGCACTACTGCAAGAGGAGCTAAGGGCACTATTAAGAAGACCAAGTCTACATATGAAGGTCTTCTCAGCAATCCTGAGCTATCCAAAGAGGAACTCAGCTCGCTAAGAAGAAAGAACAAAAGTTGCTTCGCATGCTACCTGCAATGCATGTCTGCTGTGGTGGCTGAAGTCGAAGCTATCACCCCACAGCCGGCAAAAGATGAAGCAAAGGATGAAGACTCTTCGCGCCGTGGACATAAAATGCGGCTGCGGCGACTACCTTTCTTGGCCAGCCTTTAGAGATATGTTCACGGCCATTTACATCCACAATACCGATCTAAAAGACGTCGAGAAATTATATTATCTGAAACAAAAAAGTCAAGGGGAGGCGAAAGAAATAGTGGGCAGGTGCTCGTTAACAAACGAGGGGTTTGCAACCGCCTGCAAAAAACTTAAGCGACAGATATGAAAATAAACGTATCCTAGTAAACACCCAAATTAAACTCTTATTTAATCTGACGGCAGTCGAACAGGAGTGTGGAACCTCAATCAAAAAATAGCAACGGGAAAACGGCATTTCTGAGCTACAATGTCATAATATTGACATACAAATTGGGATGCAATTATAACCTACTTATGCTCCACAAAACTTCCTTAAACTACATTGGCTCTTTGGGAACGGACCGTAGAACGAAAAACAGATATACCGAAATGGGAGGATATGGATAAATTCCTGCCCAATCGCTTCCAAACATTAGAAACAGTTTCTGATCTTAGGGGTAACAAAAGAACAAAAACACCCAAAAGTCAGAATTTGAACTATAAGGAAAACTCTACAAAACTTGGGGTTTACCAATCCAGCGTACCAAAATCAGCATGTAAGATGTGCAACAGTACGGGGCAAAAATTACGAAATTGCCAAAAATTCCGTAGATTGTCTACGTCAGGGAAAATCGAGTTTGTAAAAGCAATAGTTATTGTCTGAATTGTCTGTCGGGCGGACACACCGTGACACGATGTACCAGGCCATACAACTGCAGCACGTGCCAAGCAAGGCACAACACCTTGCTCCATCTCCCGACAGCACAACCAAAGACAACGCCTCAAAGGTGGACTTAAAACGCCACCGACAACACACCTTCAACCTCACAACAGGCTAGGGTAAGGATGGAGTTTGATAAAAGACAAGATAATACTAACAACGTCACGTCGTGTCATGCCAACACAACTAAAGGGGTGTTATTAGGAACATCGCGGGTTAATATACACTACAAGGAGTGTAATTTTCCGCCAGAGCGCCGATAGACTCTGGGTCCGAGTGCTCCTTCATAACAGAGGGACTCAAGAAAAGAATAAACCTGCCATCCAAACGTTTGCATGTGTAAGCGTCAGGAATAAATACTGCACCATCTGCACAGGTAAAAGAATCGTGTTCGATTAACTTAGGTTCGCTACAACAGAAGAAAACTCCGATGGCAAATATATTGTCGCCCTTCCATTTAAACAGGATTTTCCTAACAACATCTCCTTAGGGCCTTCCCTACACGGCGTCTGCTCCCAATTCTACCGGAATGAGACGCACCTAGCCAAGACACTGGCCCTACAGACAGAGCACAATAGGGTACTTGCGGAATATGAGACATTGGGACATATGTCGAAAGTTCCAAAAATCATACCACCCCACGTGACCGATTGCTACTTCTTACCCCATCATGCGGTTATAAAAGAAGAAAGCACTACGACAAAAGTTCGTGTGGTGTTCAACGCTTCGTATCCTACAGCCATTGGCACAAGCCTAAACGACGTACTTTATACAGGCCCAGTGCCGAATTAACGATTCTACTCCTTCGATGGATATTCTTTAAATATGTTCTTAATAGCGACATCGAAAAGATGTACCGGCAGATATGGGTAAAGCCAAACCAAACATAATTCCAAAGAATAGTTTTTCGCAACAATCCAAGTGACGCTATCAACGTCTACGAATTAAAGACAGTCACATTTGGAGTCAATTGTGCTCCTTATCTGGCGATAAGGACACTGCACCAACTAGCAGACGACGTTGAAACTTCATCACCAATTGCCGCAGATATTTTACGGACAGGTATGTACGTCGATGACGTTCTTGCCGGAGGGCATAGCATCGAATCCACACTCAAAGCTAGCGATGAAATCACAGATGCTTTGCAGTCCGCAGATTTTTCTCTTCGCAAATGGACGTCAAATTGCTCAAGAATATTGAAAGGAATACCCAAACCTCATCTGCTCAACGAAGACTTTTTGGAATTCGAGGACACCAGTATGGTCAAGACCCTAGGTATTCGAGGGAACGCGCATGCGGATTATTTTTACTTCACCGCAAAAGCAATTGAAAACCGGGATATGGTAACGAAAAGGGGAATACTTTCTGCAATCGCTAAACTTTTCGATCCTCTAGGTTGGCTCGCCCCAGTCGTCATGCCAAAATCATTATGCAAAACATTTGGCTAGAAGGGACTGACTGGGACGAACCAGTGTCGGCAGGAACCCTAGACCGGTGGCATAATTTTATGCAGGAATACCCCTCCATTAACGAAATTCGTATCCCACGTTGGGTTTTTTTTTTACCCCAAGCAACGACGTTGAAATACACGGCTTTTGCGACGCCCAGGAAAAAGCTTACGCCGCGACAGTCTTCTTACGAGCAAAGACAAGGGATGAGGTCTACGTTAACCTTATAATAGCAAAAACAAGAGTAGCACCCGTTAAAACAATTTCCTTACCCCGATTAGAGCTATGCGGTGCAGTGTTGCTGGCCGAAACCATCGAATCAGTGCGTGAAAATCTGAATTAAAAAATTTCAATGTACACTTATGGACGGACTCCACGATTTTTTTGACATGGATAAGAAAACTCCCTTGCTCTTGGTCAACCTTTGTCGCTCATCGAGTAACGAAAATAGTAGAAAAGGTAGGAAACGAATCCTGGCACTACGTAGAATCCGCATCCAATCCTGCAGACCTGGCCAGCCGAGGACTACCAGCGAAGGAGTTAGTCAACAACTCTTTGCGGTGGCAGGGACCTTCTTGGTTACAAGAAGATAAGACAGAATGGCTAATACAAGAAAAGGACTATCGGACTAACATAGAGGAGAAACGGGTGCAGGTTCATACGGCTTCAAAAATAAAAGAGAAGGAGGACATCATCGAACGTTTTTCCAATTTATTAAGAGCCTTGAGGGTCATATATTATGTTCCAAGATTTATCCAAAGAACCAATCCTAAGACAAAATCTTCCTTTAAAGCGGCATCGCACTTCATTTCACCCGATGAAATTCAAGCCACGACAAGTCGTTTAATAGCTTTCTACCAACGGAAGCATTATTCGGAGGAACTTTCGAGTTTAAATTCTGGGAAACTCTTCGGTTCAAAGAGTGAAATCCTGCCTCTTACCCCCCTTGTCGATGATAAGAGCATATTGAGGGTGGGCGGTCGTCTTTCAGGGGCCAAGGATCTCCCCTACAGTGAACGGCACACGATTATTCTTCCTTATGACTGCCGGCTCACACGACTTCTTGTCCAGTTCATCCATAAAGTCACCCTGCATGGGGAGAGACAACTTATGTTTCGTCGCCTACGCACACAATATTGGATATCTTGGGTCAAAAATATGATCCGATCGGTCATACATAATTGCAAAACGTGCACACTATTCCGCAAATGGACCCAAACCCAACTTATGGGAGATCTACCATCAGAACGAACCACCTTTTCCCGGGCTTTCACCAATGCGGGGGTAGATTTTGCCGGACCATTTGACATCAAATCTTATAGAGGATGCCGCATGTCAAAGGATTACGCCTGCCTATTTGTTTGCTTTGCAACCAACGCTATTTACTTGGAAGCCACTAGTGACCTCAGTATTGACGCATTCTTGGTAGCTTTCGATAGGTTTGTTGCTCGGCGAGGATGTCCAAAGAGCATCTACTCCGACAACGGAACCAACTTTGTCGGAGCCTCCAGAGCTCTCCGCTCAGAACTCAAAGCCTTCCTGGCGGACGCTCGCAACCAAACTCTATCCAAGTACAGTCACCAAAACCTGACATGCCATTTCATACAACCAGGAGCTCCTCACATGGGCGGGCTATGGGAAGCAGGGGTCAAAAGCTTCAAGAAGCACTTCAAGAAGATCGCGTTGGATCACAAATTTACCCTTGGAGAGTTCAGCACACTACTTTGTCGAATCGAGTCCTGTCTCAGTTCTCGAACGTTAAGCCCCTCCTCCAACGAACCCGAACCGTCTAAATTGGAGCCACTTACTCCAGGACATTTTCTCGTTGGATCGCACCTATTAGCGCCACCCGAGATCGACGTCAGCGAGAATCGCGCTTCACTCGTTAATCGATAGGAGAAACTTAAGGCGCTACATCAAACCTTCTGCAAACGGTGGAAGACTGAGTATCTCACCGAATTGCAGAAGCGCGTTAAGTGGAAGTATCCACAATCACACCTCAAACAGGGGGACCTAGTCGTCATTAAGGAGGATAATCTGCCCCCTAACGAATGGAGATTGGTTCGGATAGCCAACCTTCACTATGGCCCCGATAACTGAGTTCGAGTCGTCGAACTGGATACGGCAAGGAGAAAAACCACCAGACCAATCACGAAATTGGTCTTACTATCACCCTCCAGTGAGGGTGAGGGAGACTCGTAACTCCCAACCGTTATAACAACCCCCCCCCCCCCGTGATCGGACACCTATCAATCTAAACTAACTTAACAAGTATTCGCTGTGTGAGGTTTCCCTTTAGGATTCCCACCTCCCTAGGCATTGTGTGCTACACAGGAACCCTCGGGCTCACCACGGGAATCTACACTATGCTAAACCTCGCGCTCTTGGGTGACGGAGATGAAAGGAGTACCTACCGGGAAACTATCGAGGGAAAGGGAGAACCAAGCTCTCGTTCACGACGAACGAGGCCAACAGAAGCCTAAAGCAGATAAACTATCTGCCACAGCATACCCCCCAAAACAAAAAAATATTTTTTCATATCGCCACCGTAATATCCAGCGACTCACGACATTCAAACATCATGCCCCAAGATGATTAAAAACGTTCCAATTTAAAAAGTATGTTCGATTCACAAATTAATGTATTGTCGGGAGAAAATTGCCCCCGATCAGAGTTCATTTCCACAACCTCAAGGAACTGAGCGTTTTCGGGAGTTATATTGCGCAATTTTTATTTGGGAATGCCGAAACTTTGAATTGTAATTGTTTTAAATAGGTACGATATGATACTATCCAATATGGAACAACAGCTGATGTACATCGTCGAATCTAACGCAGAGAGAGATTTTGAAAGACTTTCCAATGTATAAAGGAATGCACGCGGTTCCAAACTAGCTAGAAACGTTATGTGATCTTGTGACAAGCAGTTCAGCAGTCCATAGTATGCCGAAGACAATTTTGGATATTTCAATAAATCATTTTGCTGTATTGACATAAGAAGCTTTGCAGTAATATTAAGAACATTGTCAAGTATCTTCACCGTACAGCTTAAAAACACCAAAATTTACGTCATTTCCGCCCAAAGCATTTTTCAAAATCGAAAAAACATATCAAAATGCCTTTCAAGCGCATCGGATATTGTTGATCTCTGGGCACATCGATGTGTAATATACGATTACCGTATATGCATATAAGTTTTTGGAAAATGTATAGTATACTCAATTTTCAAACGATTACTAAACAATAGAAGCATTATGTAAAAACTAAGAAAATATGTGTTAATAAGGCATGAATGTTGAAGTTCAATAATAATTCTGTGGTGCGCTGATTTGTCGTGGAAGGCGTTGCACGATTTTTCAACCATTGCTGGTGCACGTTCAAGCAACAATAATGATTTTGAAAATATTATGCCATTCTAAAGCCCTCCATCGCATTTTTAGCATATTGTCGCTGCGTCTTTTGACATCGAAAACATATTATACAAAAGGACAAATATACAAATTAAGTAGACAACAACAATTGAGCAACAATTAAATAAGTTGAAAAAGTTGTTATCAACTAAAATGAAATGAATTCATTATATGAAGAATATAACAGCGAACGGAAGACTTGCACTAGTTAAAGGCGTCATCGCAGTTCGAACGCATTATCAGCCAGCTACCCTACATGCTCACTTACACACATACATGTACACTCCCGCCAAAGTGGTATATAAATCAGTAAATAATTTTTGTAATATTTTCGTCTATTACTACGACAATCTCACCTGACAGCATAGTAGTAATTAAAGGTATTTCATTTGAGCCATTATGTTAACAGCTGGCAATTGGCTTTTTAGCAAATTGTGGATCCAAATGGAGATTCAGATGTAGCAGCACCCAAATCTGTCCAATTGCCATCGTCGTTTGAAGCAGCTGAGTAGTTGAGCAATTCTAGCGCACGCATAAGAGTTTCCGGTGTAGGGGGATCCATGGAGTAGAAACGCACCAAATCATTTAGGCCGAGTTTTTTTGGTTGCAACACAACGGTGCCTACAAGTAAGGAACAAGTTGGTATCTCAGTAACACATACATATACACTCCCGCCAAAGTGGTATATAAATCAGTAAATAATTTTTGTAATATTTTCGTCTATTATAACTACGACAATCTCACCTGACAGCATAATAGTAATTAAAGGTATTTCATTTGAGCCATTATGTTAACAGCTGGCAATTGACTTTTTAGCAAATTGTGGATCCAAATGGAGATTCAGATGTAGCAGCACCCAAATCTGTCCAATTGCCATCGTCGTTTGAAGCAGATGAGTAGTTGAGCAATTCTAGCGCACGCATAAGAGTTTCCGGTGTAGGTGGATCCATGGAGTAGAAATGCACCAAATCATTTAGGCCGAGTTTTTTTGGTTGCAACACAACGGTGCCTACAAGTAAGGAACAAGTTGGTATCATGTTCACATTTGTCATTTTTTAGCAATTTACCTACATTTGAACGCACGATTTCAGGATAGGAGTGCATTTTATTTTTGTAAGCTTTTTCTGTATATAAACGGAAGCATTTGGCAGGGCGTGTAGCTTCCGGTATGACCAGCACGTTGTTGAGCAGATGCCTTTGATATACATAGCTGATATGAGCAAACTTTCTACGCGCATGCGTGAATTATAAACTTTGTTTGGTAAAGCCTAGAACAATTACAAAGACAACACCAGCAATCGTAAGCGATGCTTCAGCAATATCTGTGGAAACAACAACTTTGCGTCCTATTGCACCATTTGGACAAGAGTCCGTCACATGGTGCTTAAAATAGTCACATCCGCGTACCTCACCCATTTGTGACCAAGCCGGTGGGAACGGGCAGGTAATAGACCTACATCTCCCTAATATAGTACTTCGTACTTATATGTATATTTAGAATCAGTTCTTCTCTTTACGGTATAATGTGCTTAAATATGAAATAATAATAACATAAATGATATACCATTTTACTCTCGCCAATATTGTGCCAATTTGTGAATTTGTTCGACCAACGCAGGTATAACTTCTGTAGTTGATACATCCAGAAGTGCTTGTAGATGTTGTACTGCCTCTTCATCTGTTAGACTCAATTGTAAGTTCTCTTCAACTTTTTTCACAGCCTTATCGCGCTCAAGTGCAATATCTGGCACAGAAGCATCGACCATAAGGGAAAAAAAGATTCAGCATGACATTTGCGTGACAACGCTGTTATAGCATTGTTTACGAAATTCATGATGATGATCAGAACTGACACCGCCCATAGCCTCCACCATTTCTTTGCTCAGTTTCTAAGGTGGCGGCATAGGTTTTTGATCACGCCCTAGTATGTAACCGAAATCAATGTGAAATAATTTTCCATTAGTTGTTAGAAGTAAATTATCCAAATGACGATCGCACACACCTAGCAAATATGTTATCACACAATAACCAGCACAGCCTTTTATATATGTGTCCATAGTTTCTGCCGCAATACCGTAAGGCCCACTTTCGCATGGATTATGCTTACGGAAGAAGTTGTGTATACTGCCTTCGCGTGCCTAAATATCAGCTACAGTAAACGAATCGATATATTGTACGAGGCCATGCTTTGAACTCGTTGCTAATACTTTGTAAGGTGTCAATTTTAAATCTAAATTTTCTCGACGCAATAATTTATCCATTAAGTTTATCATTTGCAGGATTAATTGATCCTGTCGAAGATCATCGCCATGTTTAAAAATGGCTACATATTCATGTTTGCCAATGGTTGTAACAAAAGTCAGTTTGGCAGGCATCAGCGCACTTTTGAAGAGCAAAGTTTTGGATGGAATAATTTTTGCCATGGATACTGGATCCAGAGGGAAATGTCGTGTATCAAAGTTGGTGAAATTTATTTGAATGTGTCCGTTTCCGTTAAAAGTTTTTGAAACTTTTCAGTTTTTTATTCCTATTTCCGGGCGCTTTAGCAACGATTTTAACCAGTTTCACCAACTCATCTATTAAAATCTGTTGTTTCTTCAAATTAGGCCATATATTTCGAAACTGAAAGTTACCAGATTGCAAGACTTTCAGGAATATTTTCAACACCATCACGGACATATCGTGTACACGTTCATCCTGTTTGAGTAAAAATTCGAGATCTTCAACCTCAATAGATAAATACCAATATAAATAATTAGCGAGTGTTGGATTTTTGCATGCACGCTTTATAAAAAATATACAAAGATCTTCAAGATCATTTTTTAGTGGACCGGTTGTAATGCTTTCATTTGTTAATGTATTCATCGCATCAAAGATACCAGAAGCTATTGAAGTATTTAAATTGCTATCAAGACTAAAAATAAAATAAAATGAACTTATTAAAGTATGAGGTGGGTTTGGTCAAAGGTTGAGGTATGCTCAAGTCAATCCAGAGTCGGATGGAGGTCCCACTTCCCCCACCTAAATAAATACACAGTAAATTAGTGTTTTGATTTCGAACACACACACACGTGGCTCTCAGGATAAAATATCCACAACCTTGAATCCAGGAGAGAGATGTTCACTAGGTAGTGTCGCTGACAATATAGTGTAACCCAAGGACGACGGCTCCCCACAGAGAGAGGGAGATAGAGTGCTAGCTAAGCGGTGGCTGAGATGGTGAAGACGACGGTGGCTCTCGCTAAGGTGTGCTAACGGCGGTAGTTAGGATCACGCCCGAAGAGAGAGTACTGAGTGACGGTAGTTCTCACCGAATAGCTATGACAACGGTGGTGGCTAAACTTCGGAATGGGATGTCCAAGGATCGGGATGCGATGATGTTGTACCAATGGCGAAGTGTCGATATTAGTATGAGGCTAACTAACTACAATATATTGGCTCGGGTATTCGGCCAGGGTAGTAGGGGAGTTTGTCCCGCCGCAGGCGTTGGGAAGTGTTCCCCTCTTACCTGAGCCGTATATCCGTGCATTACCCTTCCTATGAGTAATAGGGGGGTGAGTTCCGTCTTACTCAGAGGAGATGATAACAAAATATTAGGGTTGCCCAATAGGCCGGGGGGGAGGTACCATCGGCAGAACCGACCTTGTAACTTTACCCCCTCGACCCAAAGGGAGTCCCTGGAATATGGGTAAGGCTGCCCAATAGGCCTGGAGGGAAGTACCATCGGCAGAGCCGACCTTGTAACTTTACCCCCCGTCGACCCAAAGGGAGCCCCTACAATGTATTTATATTGGCTCGGGCAGTCTGCCAGGGTAGTGGGCAAAACCGCCCCGCCACTGGCGTTGGGACGGGTTTCCTTCCTACCCGAGAAGGCTGCTCGTGCATTACCTTTCCGATGAGTAATAAGGGGTGTAAATCCCGTCTTACTCCCCGCAAATGTGGGTAAACCTGCGGGGTGTCTGATAAGCAGGGGGGCGTACCATCGGTGGAACCGACCTTGTAACGCACCCTCCTAACCCAAAGGGCACCCCTTGTCGACCGCCAGTGGCGGCCGACACGCACTTCACTTACCTATGGCGAAGTGTGCCTGGTGTATTCCGGCCAATCATTTTATTCATAGGTAACTATGAATACGGTGGGAATTATGCTCGCATTGTCGCGCACAGCGCGCCACGAATGAAAATTCCCAAGCATAGTGCGTTCACCATCGCTGGCTTGCTTTGTGCTTGCGCGATGGTTGTGGGCCGGTATGTATGTATATATGTATGTCGGTACATACACTACTAGGAGTGGGCAGTAAATGGAAAAT
This sequence comes from Eurosta solidaginis, assembly GCF_040869045.1. Taxonomy (NCBI): domain Eukaryota; kingdom Metazoa; phylum Arthropoda; class Insecta; order Diptera; family Tephritidae; genus Eurosta; species Eurosta solidaginis. Next base: position 135,197,783 of record NC_090319.1, read on the forward strand.
ATGATGTTAGGGGTGGGCGCTAAATAGGAAATAGATATTGTGGCGTAGCATTTGCTACGTTACAAAAGCAAATGCAAAAGAAAGGGCATACTTACCCAGAACACGTTTTTTTTAGACAGGTACTACCTTTGTAAAAGTTATATTCATTCACAATCGGTATGTATTCACATTTTTATGAATGGGTACCATTTTGAATGAACGAAACAAGGTTACCACTCGACTGACATTGCCTTTTTTGTTTCTTAAGCTGTGAACACATTGTAGGCGTTACCATGGCACCACAATTCGGAACCGTGAGATCCGATAAGGACGACAAGTCATACGCGAGCCAGGTAGGTGCCCGCCACATCCTACCAACTACTATGGTTCGGGACACAAAAAAAAAATACAACCAAATGAGAAAAAGGGGAGGGAGGACAAAATAAAAGACAAAAGGAAAAAAACTTTGTCCATTCATCGTCCAAATAAGTATGTTTTACAAAAGAGAAATAGGCACATTTTAATTACGTTTTATTTGATAAATATATATATTTGCAAACTGAAAAAGCAGAGACCGACATAATCCCGCTTAATGCGAGTTATGCTTTCGCTGGCTATGCAACACCAGCGAGGAAGCCGAGGGGTATCGCTTCCCGCAGCTGCATTTATAGGGTGCGAAACCCATGTGGAGATTGAGGTGGGCCTTCAATGTGGTAAAGCAGCTGGGCGTGTGCTCACACACTCAGCACACAAATTACTGGCCGCCCGCGGAGTCTGCGCGCACCCAAAGGACTCCCTCATAACCCCGATAAAAACGGGTATACCACGAGGGTCCCTCATCATAATATCGAACTGTCAACCTTATGCGGTTCCGCGGAACATTTAAAAACGTAATGCGAAAAGTGGGACGAAGTTCGGACGATGCCCTGAAACGAAATGGAAGAAAGTGGTATCATTATATTAAGGAAAATGATCCCATAATCAAAAAAAGGGCTACAACCCGTATACTCACATGTTTTTGTTTCCTTTGATCAAACTGGTCACTTCGCTTGTCACGCTACAAATGCCGGTTGCGTGCACAGATTCAGCGAACATAACAACACTAAAATACAGGGCTGCCAGACAGACACCAGCAAATGAGTAAAACCGAAAGCGCTTATCACATGAATAGCGGTCGACGACAAGCTTAACTTAACAAACCCAAAACGAAAACATGAAAAAATAAACAAAATAGTTATTTTCCGTAAAAACAACTTTCCATTATTATTTTTATTAGAAAAAGGTAAGCTTTCTTCCGAACTTAAACTTAGCTCTAGGCTGTTTCTTAAACTATAAAGAAATAACTTCCGAATTATATCAGACCCGTGAAATTTCGAAGCCTTTTCAAGTTTTTTTAGCCTAAACTTAACGGTGGAAAAGCTAATTGGGGATTACGATACAACTTTCAAGATTAATAAAATAATTAAAGGAAAGTTATTCCAACCAAATGAACTTTATGAGAAAAAATCCACAAAAAAAATGACACATTCCAGAAGCCGTTATCAGAATTCAGGTCACGTCAGAACTCAAACGTGAATGTCCTCAAACACTTTCGCGACATGACCATTAGGTATCGTTACGCCGCCAAATTGGCAGCACCGCACAGCTGTCTCACTCCAATGAGTGGAAGAGTTATCAGCTGACAGCTCTACAAATTTCCACGCTCGATAGTGTAGGCTATTCCCGCCAGGGTTGTGTTGAAATCAACAAACACACCACAATTTGTGATTCTCACACAACATGGCCGAAATCAACACAAAGGGTGTTCCAAGGCAGCGAATAAAGGCCTCTTTACATCTGTCGCACACTTTATCTGCGCGACGTCGCTTAAACGACAATCTCATTCACCAGCTCTGAATTACAAGGAGACGTGACAACACACGGATTTACCATGATATAGCGCATATAACCGCGTTTTGCCTGCAGTAAACAACCACCAAAATATATAGTTGTTCAATAATCTTAATTTTTTTCACTCTTTTGATTGTTTCAACATCAGAATTTTCATTCTGACGAAATTATTTTCTAAACTAAAGATACATTTAGGCGTATCTCAATGAAATTTTGCTAAACCTAACAGTGGTTGGGTCGGCAGAATAACTTAATCAGATTATTCATCCCAAATAAGCCCTTTGTCCCGAGTACGCCAACCACAATCTCAGCCAATAAGCTCCTAAGTAGTATCCGCTCATATGCCACCCAACCCCCTGGAGTTGGAAAAAAAAAAAAATAACAAATTCCCGTTCCAGAATGACGGGCTTCTCGGTCAAACGTAACAAGACGGAGCAACGCGTCGAATCCTTCACAGTCTCCTGCCGGTTGTGCCAGAAGAATCATGGGTTACGACTATGCCCGTTGTACAGGGGAATGTCGACAGAAGAACGCCTCCGGGCTGTCCTAATATACCGGCACTGCCCCAATTGTTTATCGCCGTTCCATCGATTAGCAATATGCCCTAGCAGCGACCGTTGCTACCGCTGCCGTGAACCACACCACACTACGCTTCACATAGAGGAAGAGCAAGCACGGCCACGCCCGATCCCTTGCGAAGAGCGCGACGACGACGAAAGCGCCGATGAGGTGCTATCGATCAACTTCACCGAGGACACACGATCGTGGGCCCAACAGGTAGAAGAGGAGGAGAAGGAAATGGACGGGTTCGCGAGAAGAGCAGCAGCCTTAGCCATCGCCCCCACGACCAGCGGAGAAACACGACCTTCCAACCGCTGCTGCAGAAAAGCGGACAGCAGTCCCGGACCGGAAACGCGACCAGGTGCGAGAGAAACACGGGGATGGCGCGGAGACACGTCCTTTCCGCCCAACGCACCGCAATGCAGTGGACGACGGGGCGGCGCGGAGGCGCGTCCGTTCCACTCGACCCGACACTCCACTGACAGATCGGCCCCGTATCCACCACGCCAGGAAGGTACTACCACGACTTTGGTCCCACGACAGGCGATCCCAACCGGCTTCCGAACAGGGAGACAGCGGGCAACCAACGACGCGACGATGATTACCCGATCATTTATATCTATTGCTCCTACCGCTTCTCATGCAGCCCACTGTCTTCGTACTGGTAATATCCGGAGCTTTCCAGCAATAATGTTCTGGCATCGCTCATTTACAGTTATTCTCATTTCCTACCAATTTCAAAAGTACATCTAATTAACCAGGTGCATCAAAACTAAGCAACCCCACGCACAGGAACACTAACTTTTCCTTTTTTATTCACTGCTCCGTCCAGAGAGGCTGCATTAGTGGAGACCGGGAGTTCACAGGAGATCATATGGGAATTTTAATTTATTTAAGTAATCCGGCTTTGGGACGGTTGCTGGCGTACTCATCAGTTTTTTTTGTTCTTTCGAGTTGCTCGCCGCAAGGGGGCCGGCATGTTTAGGCCACCAGCCTAAATATTCGCTACCACCCTAATCCACATTTTTGGCAATATTATTATTTACCGGCAACGGCCCACCCCTGCCGAGCGCTAACTTTAAAGGGAAAAAACTCGACGAAAGTTAGCTATCGATAGGTGGTGCGGACCTTTTTTCGTTTTAAACTTTTGCTTCTGTTTTTGCACGTTCGAGCGCCAGCAGCTATCTCACAGGTGAGTTATCCTATTACGTATCTGTCATAGTTTGTGCATATAATTTACGCAATAATCGCACTTTACGATTGCGATTCCTTTTAATAATTGCGATTATAAAATTAGAATTTGCACTTTGCAATTGTCTGGCAATCAGCCACCCATATTTCTAGTTTGAATTGCAATTTATTTAACAATTTGCGGTCGTCATACTATTAATATTTGCCGTGCACGAATATGTAATTAAAAATTTTAAGAACATTGAATTTTCGAATTGGTTTGTGAAGTAATTCCTTTTTTGATAATAAATAAAGCTAAGAATTTATATTGTTTATAACATGAACACATTTGTCATTACTCGCTGCTAATTCTTTTCTTTACTTTCTTTTTATTTGCGGCGCACACGCCCGACTTCCCCAGGTCCACACTGCCCCGCAAAACATTGCCAAAAATGTGCATTAGGGTGGTAGCGAATATTTAGGCTGGTGGCTTAAACAATATGTATATTTATAGGTAGCTTGTCGCGGTGACGTAAGGGCAGAGAATCATGCAAATAATCAGACGCATGGAGTTTTCATATTTGCCTTTTCATTCCGATGAATGTATTCACCGTGGAGGCAAACGAGCAAACGCCTGAATTGATTATATTCACGCATGCAATAAGTTTTAAATAATCTTAGAACTTTGACAAAAAATTTCGAAAGTAAATTTCGAATTCGGAATATGGTTTCGTAGCGGTTGAAAATGAATTAAACGCATTTCGGTAATTGTTGGGCGTTGATACCGGGTTTCGGTAAATGTATTTATGAATGCTGGGGATACATAAAAGGAAGAAACAGAACGCACCAAGTTGTGTTTTCTGCGCTTTGGAATTGGTTGGTCTCTCAAAGAGCCTCTCATATCTGTCTTGAATGGACATGACTATCGTGCACTTGCGTATTTTGACTGCATGGACGTCAACTTGTTAGTCACAGGAGTTTTTGTTTTTAATATTAAGGAACGTCAACAGTGATGAGTGTACGTTAGGGTAATTGTAATGCTAAATGCGAAATTGCGAATCTTGATGGTTTCTTAGGGGGTGTAATTGTATTCTGTGGCAGATAATGGATCTGCAGTAGGGTTCTGTTGGCCTTTTTCGTGGTGAAGAGGCACCGGGGTGTCGGTTTGTTGGCCTCGTTCGGGTGAACGAGAGCGGGTTTAAGTGGTTTGCTGGCCTCGTTCGGGGAGAACGTGAGCGGGGTTAGGCGGTTTGTTGGTATCGTTCTGGGTGAACGAAATCTGGGTTCTCCCTTTCTCTCGACAGTTTCCCGGCAGGTATTCCTTCCATCTCCGTCACCCAAGAGCGTGAGGTTTAGAGAATAGTGTAGATTCCCGTGAAGATGCCGAGGATTCCTGTGTGGCACACAATGCTTAGGGAGGCGGGAATCCTCAAGGGAAGCCTCACACGGCGAATACTTGTGAAGTTAGTTTAGATTGCTAGGTTTCCGTTCACGTGACGAGTCCGAGGATTCCGAAGTTGGCACTGAGTGCCAGGGGCGGTTTGAAATCCTCAGTGGTAGCCCCTCACGTGGTGTCAGGACTTTTGTGTAGTTTGAATTGATTTAAAAATTGGTTTGGAATAGGTGCGCTCACGTGACGAGCCCGAGAATTGCGGTGTGGCACACAGTGCTTAGGGAGGTTTAAGGATCCTCAGTGGGAGCCTCTCACGTGGAGTCGGAATTTTGGTTATTCCTAGGTTGCGCTCTTGTTCGTTGGTATCGAGTTTGATTTTCTTTTCCCAGATTTGCCTGTACATCTTCTCAATGTCGCTGTTAAAAACGTACTTAAAAAATCTCCATCGGAGGAGTAATATCGTTAATTCGGATTGAAGTACTGGGCCGGTGTGTAGAACATCGTTCAGGCTCGTGCCGTTAGATGTCGGGCACGACGCATTGAACACGACCCTCACTTTAGTCGTTGTGCTTTCCTCTTCGATAACCGCATGATGCGGCAAGAAGTAGCAATCAGATGATTGTGGTGGTACTACGGTGTGTACCTTGGACATGTGCCCTAACGTGACGTATTCTGTCAGTACTCTGTTGCCTTCCATCTGTAGGGCTGGTGTCTTGGCTAGGCGTGTCTCGTTCCGATAGAACTGAGAGCAGACGCTCTTAAGAGATGGGCCCAAACAGAGGGTTTTTGGGAAGTCTTGTTTGAATGGAAGGGCGACGGTATATCTTCCATCTGAATTCCTTTCCGTCGTGTTTTTATATAGTGCCTCGCAATAGGCATTATCTTCAGTCAGGGTTTATTTTGTTGGTATGTTTTCAATTTCCCAGAAATCAGTTAGTTGCATGTCTAAGCTTATTTAATTGAAAAAGGATACCCGTGTATTGGTTGGGTGAGGTGCATCTGCACGACCGGTTAAAATCCAACCGAAGACGGTTTCTTGGGCGAGAAACGTATTTAGAACGTTCTTCCGTATACCGTTTAGTATTATGTGGGGATAAATGTCGCCTCCAAGTATGAGGTCGACTGGTTCACTAATGAAGAACCTCTTATCCGCCAGAATCAGATCAAGGAACGCTTGCCGAGTCGTTGCGCTAACTTGGCAAGTCGGAAGGCCCCCTGTTAATTGAGGTAGGAATAGGGCCACTGTATTGATGCTTACTAAGGGGTCTGTAAGCGAACCTAAGTTATTCCTTTACTTGTGCAGATGGTGTATTATTTATTCCTGACTCTTGCACATGCAAACGTTTGGACGGAAGGTTTATTCGCTTCTTTAGTCTTTCTGTTATGAAAGAGCATTCGGACCCAGAGTCTATCAGCGCTCTGGCGGAAAATTTCACTCCGTTGTAGATTATATTAACCCGCGCTGTTCCTAATAACACCCCTTTTGTTGTGTTAGCATGACACGAAGTGACGTTGTTAGCATTATCTTGCTTTCTTTCAGCTTCCAGTCTTGCTCTAGCCTGTTGTGAGGCTGAAGGTGTGTTGTCGGTGGAGTTTTGAGTCCATCTTTGAGGCGCTGTCTTTGGTTGAGCTGTCGGGAGATGGAGCAAGGTGTTGTGCCTTGCGAGGCACGAGCTGCAGTTGAATGGGTTGGTGCATCGTGTCACGGCGTGTCCACCCGACAGACAATTCAGACAATAACTATTGCTTTTACAAACTCGATTTTCCCTGACGTAGACAATCTACGGAATTTTTGGCAATTTCGTAATTTTTGCCCCGTACTGTTGCACATCTTACATGCCGATTTTGGTACGCTGGATTGGTAAACCCCAAGTTTTTAGAATTTTCCCTAGAGTTCGAATTTTTACTTTTGGGTGCTTTTGTAGTTTTGTTACCCCTAAGATCAGAAACCGTCTCTAATGTCTGGAAGCGATTGGACAGGAATTTGTCCATATCCTCCCATTTCGGGATATCTGTTTTTCATTCTAAGGTCTGTTCCCAAAGAGCCAATGTAGATTCAGGGAGTTTTGTGGAGCATAAGTATTGCATCCCAATTTGTGATGTCAATGTTATGACATTGTAGCGCAGAAATGCAATTGTTGATCTCACATTGCAATTTTTTAATTGATATTCCACACTCCTGCTCGGCTGCCGTCAGATTAAATAAGAGTTTAAGTTGGGTGTTTACTAGGATACGTTTATTTTCATATCTGTCGCTTAAGTTTTTCCAGGCGGTTTCAAAACCCTCGTTTGTTAACGAGCGCCTTCCCACTATTTCTTTTGCCTCCCCTTGACTTTTTTGTTTCAGATAATATAATTTCTCGACGTCTTTTAGATCGGTATTGTGGATGTAAATGGCCGTGAACATATCTCTAAAGGCTGGCCAAGAAAGGTAGTCGCCTTTAAATATATCGGTGTCGCAAGGCGGCAGCCGCATTTTATATTCACGGCGCGAAGATTCTTCATCCTTTGCTTCATCTTTTGCCGGCTGTGGGGTGATAGCTTCGACTTCAGCCACCACAGCAGACATGCATTGCAGGTAGCATGCGAAGTAACTTTTGTTCTTTCTTCTTAGCGAGCTGAGTTCCTCTTTGGATAGCTCAGGATTGCTGAGAAGACCTTCATATGTAGACTTGGTCTTCTTAATAGTGCCCTTAGCTCCTCTTGCAGTAGTGCAAGGGTGTGCTTGTTCCGGGAATTGGCCGGGGTGGAGTTGAAATCTTGTTCAAACTCGACTATGGAATCAGCCAATCTAATATAAGTCTCCATTGATTTTATTAATTTGAATATCTTTTTTCTTTAAAGGGTTCGAGATTGGGGGCAAAAGACTAAGTGGCGTTGGTGTGTATTCAACCGCAGCAAAAATTATAAGTGTGTTTTGTTTTTTGAACGTAGTCCAGCTATCAATCCTGCTGTGATTGTGCTGTATAAGTAGAATCTTTAAAAACAAACTGGATTGAAATTCTGATCTGATTGAATGTGTTAACACAGATAGCAATCTTATGTGAATTTAGTGATAAGCAAAAATTTGAATCAGAAATCTTGACGTGAATGTATTGTGTAGCCAGTGATATGAACCACTTATAGAGATCCTCACGAGGATTATGTAAGCCACAGATAGAAATCCTGACGAGGATTTAATGTGTATACAGTGATATAGAAATAAACACAGATAGAAATCCTGACGAGGATTTAGTGTGTATAAAGTGATATAAAATACAGATTGCAATCCTGAGGAGGATTTATTATGTATGTAGTGATATGCAGCACAGATAGAAATCCTGAAAGGTTCTAGTGTGTACAAAGTGATATTAAACACAGATAGAAAACCTGAGGAGGATTTAATGTGTCTACAGTGATGTGCAATGCAGAGAAGAGAAATCGTCTGCAAATATTTAATGTGTCTAAAGGGTGTGTTGGACAAAGATAGAAATATTTTCTGAAAACTTAGCGTGTCTAAAAAAAAGTTTAAAAAACGCAGATGTAACCCGATGTGGATATAGTGTGTCAACCTCGAGATTTGAAACACAAATTGAAATCCTGTTGATTTAATTTGTGTAACCTAGAAATTTGAACCACAGATAGAAATCCTGACGAGGACTTAATGTGTATACCTAGTGATGTGAAACACAGATAGAAATCCTGACGAGGATTTAATGTGTATACAAAATGAAGGTGAACGCTGAGTATTCCCGAGTAGCCAACCAGGGTATCTTTCTCAATATAAATAAGAAATTAATTTTTAAGGCGGGCGTGTGCGTCGCAAATAAAAAGAAAGTAAAGAAAAGAATTAGCAACGAGTAATGACAAATTTATTTACTTTATAAACAATATAAATTCTTAGCTTTATTTATTATCAAAAGGAATTACTTCACAAACCAATTCGAAATTCAATGTTCTTAAAATGTTTAATTACACATTGATGCACGGCTTAAATTATAATTCAACCAGAAAGATATACTGGTAAAAGGAAAGAACTAATTAAAATGCACACTTTACTATGCACTTGGCAATTCAAATTTATCAAATTAATTACTTGCAATCTTAATGCAAGTGCAAATGGTTAAAATATGAAACACTTTACTATGCACTTGGCAATTCAAATTTATTAAATTAATTACTTGCAATCTTAATGCAAGTGCAAATATTTAAAATATGAAAAATTTACACTTGGCAATTCAAATTTATCTTATTAATTACTTGCAATCTTAATGCAAGTGCAAATGGTTAAAATATAAAATTTTACACTTGGCAATTCAAAGCTTGAAAATTACACTTGTGGAATTGGCAAAATTAATTAAAAGTCGAAAATTAAGAAACTCACCTGTGAGATACCTGCTGGCGCTCGAACGTTCAAAAACAGAAGAACGAGTTTAAAACGAAAAAAGGTCCGCACCACCTGCCGATAGCTAACTTTCGTCGAGTTTTTCCCCTTTGAAGTTAGCGCTCGGCAGGGGTGTGCCGTTACCGATAAATAATAATATTGCCAAAAATGTGCATTAGAGTGGTAGGGAATATTTAGGCTGGTGGCCTAAACATGCCGGCCCCCTTACGGCGAGCAACTCGAAAGAACAAAAACAAACTGATGAGTACGCCAGCAACCGTCCCAAGGCGTGATAACTTAAATAAATTAAAATTCCAATGTGATCTGCTGTGATCTGCTGTGAACTCCCGGTCTCCACTAATGCAGCCTCTCTAAGCGGAGCTGTGAATTAAAAAAAGGAAAGTTAGTGTTCATGTACGTGGGGTTGCTTGGTTTTGATGCACCTGGTTAATTAATTCGGAGCGCACGATGAGGGCGCGTACTGCGTGGAGCTTCCCTCCTGCTGCTATCCGAACGAGCGCCGTAGATATGTTTGCGGCCATTTACATTTCCAACGACGATATTTACCCGATTGAGAAACTATATTACCTCAGTCAGAAAACAAAGGGGGAGGCCAACGAAATTGTTAGCAACGCACCTGTCACAAATAAAGGGTTTGAAATAGCGTGGAAGAACCTCACTGAAAGGTATGCAAACAAGCGTAGTTTAGTCAAGGCTCAGCTCGACACGTTCTTCGGAATAAAATCTATTGAAACGGATTGCGGTAAATCTATTAAAGATTTACAATTAAAATTAAATAATTGCATGAATGCATTAAAAGGGCATAAGATAAATTTATGGGATGCATTTTTTGTGTACCTGTGCGCAGAAAAACTGCACGAAACCAGCGTTTCACTTTGGGAACAGTTTTTAGGGAACAAAACGGATATAGAAAAATGGAAGTTCATGAGTAAATTCCTATCCGATAGATTTCTTGCCTTAGAAAACCTGTCTGGTCACAGAGGTAGTAAAACTTCGAAAAGTTTTAAGTCCCAAAATACCAAAACCCCTGAACCTCATAATAAAAAGGTTGGCAGCTTCTAAACAAGCATAAAGAATTTTAGTTGCAAAATGTGTCACACCAATGACCACAAACTACGAACCTGCGCTAAATTCCTCAAATTTACATCTGCTCGTAGAATTGAATTTATTAAAAACAATAATAGCTGCCTGAATTGTTTGTCTTCTGGACATATGTGTCGAAATGTACTAGTTCTTATAACTGTAGTACATTCTCGACACAACACGCTCCTACATATACAAAAAATTCAGCAAAAAGCAACAGTTCATACAAGTAAGGAAGATGATACCCCTTTAACATAGCGACAAGCACGAAAGAGGCAAAATTCAAAGTCCAATGACAAGCAAACCTCCACTGTGCAATCCTGCCATGCGCATAATACCGCTGGTGTACTCTTAGGTACCGCTCGTGTCAGCGTACAATATAACAATACCAATTTTTCAGCCAGAGCCCTAATTGATTCTGGTTTTGAATGTTCATTTATTACCGAACGTCTCAAACGACGAATTAACCTGCCATCCAAGAAAATTCGCGCTCAAGTTTCCGGTATAACTAACTCATTCTCTGCACAGGTCAAAGAGTCTTGTTCAATAGAGTTGCGGTCACTAATTGACCCATTATTTTCTTTTGAACACAAAAGTTCTTGTCCTACCAAAGCTTACAGGGGATCTTCCAACATGCCAGATCAGTGCGATGACCAGACAATCATTCCCTGATCTCGAGTTGGCAGATAAAAGATTCTTTGTCAACGAATCAGTGGATCTAGTTCTTGGAGTGGACATTTACCCTCAAATCATCTTAAATGGATTGCAGAAGAATGTACTTGGTATGCTCTTAGCACAAGAAACTGTTTTCGGCTGGATACTTACAGGCCGTACAGATGTTCAAGGGCAACCCAAAGAAATCTTCTCCTATTACAGTGACGTATCATTGGATAAGAAATTATCCGCCTTTTGGGAACTCGAAGAAATCCCTAAAAACAAAAGTTTTAATGCGGACGTACAATATTGCGAGGAATTATACAGAAGTACCACCAGTATGGATAATACCGGGAAATACACAGTCTCATTACCCTTTAAACGAGAATACGCATCCAATATATCCCTAGGGCCCTCTCTTAAAAGAGCATGCTATCAGTTCTTCCGGAACGAGACACGCCTCGCGAAAAATCCTACTTTACAAACTTAGTACAATCGAGTTGTGACCGAATACGAGGAATTAGGACATATGTCAAGGATCAACAGCTGTGTGCCACCAGACTCCTCTGACCATTATTTTCTATCTCATCACGCCGTCATCAAGGAAGAAAGTACCACCACGAAAGTTCGCGTTGTTTTTAACGCATCTAGGCCGACCGCAAACGGAATAAGTCTGAACGAAGTTTTGTATACAGGTCCTACGCTGCAAGCTGACCTAACTATTTTTATACTTCGCTGGGGACTTTACAAATATGTCTTCAACAGCGATATCGAGAAAATGTACCGACAAATTATGGTACAACCTAACCAAACCAAATACCAGCGCATAGTATTTCGTACTAGCTCTGAAAGCCCTGTCAGCTTTGACGAACTAAAGACTGTGACATTCGGGGTTAACTGTGCTCCTTATCTAATAAGGACACTTTTACAATTGGGAAATGACGTCGAAGACACCTTTCCAATTGCATCCACAATAGTAAGAGAATACATGTATGTGGATGATATTCTTGCTGGTGGACACTGCATCTAATCAGCAATTACTGCCAGAGATCAAATATCTTAGGCATTGCAATCAGCCGGCTTTCCACTAAGGAAATGGATATCCCTAAACAACATCTCCTTAAAAAATATTTCCTGGAATTCGAAGACGCAAGTTCAGTGAAGGCACTTGGAATCAGGTGGAATGCACATAAGGATGAATTTTACTTCATCGCAAAGCCCATGGAAAATTATGAGATTTTGACCAAAAGAACGATTTTATCAGCAATTGCAAAACTTTTCGACCCGTTAGGATGGCTTGCTCCAACAGTCATCGTAGCCAAAATCATTATGCAAAACATTTGGCTTGAAGGCACAAAGTGGGATGAAGAGGTATCACCAACTACTACCGAACGTTGGAAAATTTTTATGGAAAATTATCCCGAAATTAATAACATTCGGATACCGCGCTGGACACACTTTTCTCCAACCAATAATGTGGAAATACACGGATTCTGCGATGCATCGGAGAGAACGTATGCTGCGGCAATATACCTCCGCGTCGAATCAAACGACCAAGTTCAAATCAATTTGCCATTGGCGAAAACTAAAGTAGCTCCTGTAAAAACTATCTCCCTTCCCCAATTGGAATTATGTGGAGCAGTGCTACTCGTCGAAATTATGGAAACATTAGCAGCAAATCTCAATTTAGGGAACCCAAAAACCTATTTATGGACCGATTCCACGATTGTACGAAACGAAAGCCTCCTTGTTCGTGGTCAACTTTCGTAGCACACCGTATCACGAAAATCTTCGAAAAGGTCGGAAAGGATAATTGGCGTCATGTGGATTCGGGGTCAAATTCCTTGTGGTGGCAGGGACCTTCTTGGTTACAAGAAGACATCTCAAAATGGCCTACACAAGATATAACATACAACACCACCATTGAGGAGAAACGAGCGCAAGCACATGCAGTAACGACCAAAACGGATTTTGATATTCTGGATAGATTTTCGAACCTACCCAGAGCCTTAAGGTTGATATCTAATGTCTTGAGATTTCTCGAAAGAACTCATCCAAAGGCAAAAGATTATTTTAATAAAACGTCGTATCTGGTTTCATCAGATGAAATCGAAATCGCTACGCAACGCTTAGTTAAAATGTCGCAACAACAGTTTTATCCCACAGAATACAAAAATCTGAAGTCAGGCAAGCTAGTAGACTGTAAAAGACAAGTATGGCATTATAAGGACTGGTGGTCGCATCCGCGGGGCTCTAGACCTACCATGCAATGAACGCCATCCAATAAGCCTACCTTAAACATGCAAATTTTCTCGCCTTTTAGTTCAGTTTATCCATGAAATATCTTCACATGGAGAAAATCAACTAATGTTTAGGCATATTAGGGCACAATACTGGATTCCTAGGGTTAAAAATATAATAAAATTCATCATTCACAACTGTAAGGCCTGCACAATCTATAAAAAACGTGTACAAACCCAATTTATGGGTAACCTTCCCAAGGAACGTACCAGATTTTCCCGACCATTTACTAATTCAGGGGTAGATTTTGCAGGACCATTCGACATAAAAAGTTATAGAGGTAGATGGTGTCGAATTTCGAAAGGATATGTCTGTCTGTTTGTCTGCTCTACTACGAAAGCCATACATTTGGAAGCCACAACCGACCTTAGCACCCAATCCTTTCTCGCAGCATTTTCCAGATTTATCGCCAGACGAGGATGTCCGAAAAATATTTATTCCGACAATGGGACTAACTTTGTCGGAGCCTCACGGTCACTTAGATCTGAGTTTAGGGCATTTATAGCTGATTTGCATGCTCTGCAATGGCATTTCATCCCCACTGCCTCTCCTCATATGGGGGGTCTGTGGGAAGCAGGAGTAAAAAGTTTAAAAAGCCACTTTCGAAAAGTGGCAGGTAGGGATAAATATACCTTCGAGGAATTCACAACTCTACTTTGTCGAATAGAGGCTTGCCTCAACTCGCGACCATTAAGTCCAGCGTCGAACGAATCGACCGACATAGAACCCATAACCCCTGGTCATTTCCTGGTAGGCGGATATCTTCTCGCTCCTCCAGAAATATATTCGAATGAGAATCCTGCCTCCATAGTCAATAGGTGGCATAAATTAAAAGCTTTGCATCAAACCTTTTGCCTTAGAAATGTAAAAGCGGGTTAAATGGAAACACCCGAAAGCCAACATCAAAATAGGGGATTTCGTCGTCGTGAAAGACGACAATGTAGCTCCAAACGAGTGGAGACTTGGAAGAGTGGTCAAACTCCACCCGGGACCAAACGACCTTGTACGAGTTTTCGATATCACGACTGAAAAAGGTCAAATTACAAGGCCCTTGGCCAAACCGGTTCTACTTCCACCAGCCAATGAAACAAGTGGAGAGGTATCCACCCATGACCATACCCATCCTTAAATTAGGACATTCCACTTCTTTAAAATATGTAATGCCACTTCGAATTATTGGCATAAAATAAAAATTAACCGAAACGAAACCCTCGCATATAACCAAACTTATCCGCCTCAGAAATGAAAAATAAAGATAATAATTAAAAACATTAACAAACTACACAACAATCGTTTACTTCGATAATTTTAGGAAAATAAATTCAATTCACCATTTTGTTTTCAAAAAGCTACCATCTTTATTTTCTTCATCAAAATGTACCTAATACAAAACGTTTTAATAATGTTTCAATTACAAGGTACAACTACAAGAACTTGACAAAATTTCACGTCAAGTTGGTGTAATTGGACAACTACAATACATAAGCATTTTTTTCTTATTAAATTCCATTATTTTTCATTAAAAACCAAATTCGCAAGTAGGTATAAACCTCAGATGCAATCGGGTATAAACCACCACTCGCTCAGAGTATTAATAATGTGTAGCATTGAAATTGCAAACAAATTTACATAGTTTTTTTTTAAACCGGTAGGTAGGATGGTCATTTTGGAACCATCGGTGTACCCATGTATCGCCTCGTCCGCCATTTGCGCACCCTTGCGCCAACCGTCCACCTCTATTGTGGCCTTAAGATCTCCCTCAAAGTGCAGGTAGGGAATCATGTAGTCTGTTCGTCTTGTGACTGAGGACGCTATACTACTATGGCCATATGGTCGGCGTTCAAGCTGCCCCGAAGCATCGAGCCTGGTTGCGGTCGTTAACGCTTTGTTCTTTGCTACCAGGTCTACAGGTGGAATGTGCAGAATGGCATAAAGTGCAGCCGTCGGGGTTGTTTTCAGGGCTCCCGTAATGCAAAGCATCGATAGTCTGCATACCCCCTCTAATTTTTTGAGGTATGTTGTTTTTTGTGTGGCTTTCCACCAAACAAGAACTCCATAGTATAGAATAGGGCTTACAATCGCTGTAAAAACCCAATGAGAAAGAGAGGGCGATAGGCCCCACGTACACCCCAGCATTCTTTTACATGCATAGATTGCCGTTGAGGCCTTCTTGACCCTCTCCTCCAAGTTGAGCTTCCATGACAGCTTACTGTCTAGGATGATTCCTAGATATTTTGTGCAAGGTTTCTCCTGTAAGGTCACCGCACCTAACTTAGGCCTGGTCCAATTTGGGGGCTTGTACCTCTTTGTAAACAAGACCATATCCGTCTTCTCTGCATTGACTTTCAGCCCGACATTAGATGCCCAGGTATGTATATCCCGAAGCGCCCGATCCATCAAAGAACTTATAGTTGGAAGGCATTTTCCACTTATGACAATTGCAACGTCATCTGCGTAAGCCGTAAGTTTTACGGGTCCCTCATCGAATTGCCTGAGCAGTTGGTTGATGACCAGTGTCCACAGCAGAGGTGATAGCACCCCTCCCTGCGGCGTGCCCCTGTCCACTGATTTCGTGGCCTCGTACAATCCCCATTGTGATGTAATCTTTCTGCAATTTAACATGCAGCCGATCCATCTGATTAAGGCAGGATGTACTTTAATGTAATTAAGACCATCCATAATCGCCCATTTTGCAACATTATTGAAAGCCCCGGCAATGTCCAAGAAGACTCCTAGAGCATACTCCTTATATTCCAGGGATTTCTCTATGCTTATTACCACCCTATGCAATGCGGTGTCTACCGACTTGCCTTTGGTGTACGCATGCTGTGTTGTGGAGAGCAGCTTTTCATCCACGTTGGACTTTATGTACACATCTATCAGCCTCTCAAAGGTTTTGAGCAGAAATGATGTTAAGCTAATGGGTCTATAGTCTTTGGGATACACGTGACCGATCTTCCCCGCCTTTGGTAGAAAAGCTACACGAGCAGTTCTCCAAGAGTGCGGTACATGATTCAGTCTTATGCACCCATCGAATATTATTTTAAGCCATTCCACGACCGCCCTACTTGAGATTTGTAGCATGGCCGGGAATATACCATCTGGGCCCGGCGATTTAAACTTAGAAAACGTCTTCACTGCCCACTCGATCTTGGTATCGGTCACCAAGCCCGGCACCACTAGCTCCGTGATCGAAGTGTGAGTGATGTCTGCTGGTTCTTCTAAACCGTCTCCCGTTGGGAAATGTGTATCGAGAAGCACCTCAAGGGATTCCTCACTATCACGTGACCATTCCCCGTTCTCTTTCTTTATTAGTCCCTGGACTATGTTTCCCTTTGCTAGGACTTTTTTCAACCGTGCTGTTTCACTGGAGCACTCTATGTCCGTACAGAAACTTTTCCATGAGTTTCTCTTCGCCCTGGTAATTTCACGCTTGTAGATCCTCAGCAGATCCCTGTACTCGTCCCGACACGCTTCGCTTTCCGCGGTCTTTGCGAGTTTAAACATTTCTTTTACCTGTCTTCTTAGAAGACTCAGCTCATTGCTCCACCATGGCGGCTTTGCTTTTCCTCTGAATCTTCTTAGAGGGCAAGCTTTGTTATACGCAGTCATAAGCGTCCTTGTTAGGAATTCATTCGACTCCTCCAGTTCCTCTACATTAGCAACCTCTTTGGGTTGTCCCAGTTTCG
This sequence comes from Eurosta solidaginis, assembly GCF_040869045.1. Classification (NCBI taxonomy): domain Eukaryota; kingdom Metazoa; phylum Arthropoda; class Insecta; order Diptera; family Tephritidae; genus Eurosta; species Eurosta solidaginis. Next base: position 135,214,887 of record NC_090319.1, read on the forward strand.
TTTCTACATGTTTCTGGAATCTAGTCCAATTCGTTGCCCTAGGGTTTCTAAAGGTTCCTCCCTTCTCTACCCTCTTTAGTGGGATGCTGAAGCTTATATACGCATGGTCGGAGAAGGATGGTCTATCGAGAACCATCCAATCATACCTTGATATATCACGCTCGGAGCTCAATGTAATATCCAGAACATTGCTGGATGTTGGACCAATGTATGTAGGAACATTTCCCCTGTTGGCTATCTGCAAATTGGTTTGCAGGATGTAACAAAATAGAGATTCGCCTCTCTCGTTCGTATCTGCTCCTCCCCACGCATTGTGGTGCGCATTTGCATCTGCGCCTATGACCAACCGCCCTTTGCGCCCTTCCTCCTGTACTAGCCTTTTGCACTCCATCGGTGGAACCTCCGCAGCATGGGCCATGTAGCAGGACGCCAGGATAAATGCCTGCTTATTCTTTTGCTCAACGGCCACCGCTACGAGATCCTCGGTGGTGTAATTAGGCAGCATATATGAATGCAGCTCTTTCCTTACCATTACTACAGCTCGCACCCGTCCTTCCGTTTGTGCGTAGTAAACGCCAAACCCGCGCGCGCTAAGTCCAGAAACCTTTCCTCCCGATGAGAGCCACGGCTCCTGGATCAGCGCCACGTCAAACGAACCCTCCTCAAGGGTTAGGAGGAGTTCGCTCGACGCCACTTTACTGTGTTGGAGGTTTATCTGTAGGACTCGCAGCACCATTGGGCTGTTTGTCCCCCTCCAGCACCTTCGTCTTGACGTCGTCGTCCTCCTCTTGCCCTTTTGGTTTAGAGTATTCGAGGCCCCCTTCAGCCCCTCGTGAATGTTGTGCCGTGTGTTCCTCTGTGCGAGTCACAGCACCATTTAGGGGTTGGTCCTCTTCTAGCACGTTCGTGGTGACGTCGGGGACCTCCACCTGTCTTTTTTTCCTTTAGGCTTCTGAAGTCCTTTTCGACTTCGCCCACTTCCAGCGTGTTAGGATTTTTATCCTCGGGACTTCTTTTCCTGAGTCGCATATAAATTTTGCCAGTGCCAAAGGACATTTTGCCAAGCTGCGTGTACAAAATATCCTCCGCCTGCTTGTTTATTTGGAAGATGTAGACCTGACCATCCTCGGTAGGCCGAGATACAGTAAGTACCTTCCAATCCTGTGTCGGTATGTTCGGATTCTGATTCTGCAGAAGTCGCAGTGTATCCTCCGACTTCATCACGCATGGTATCCATACCTTAACTTTTGGTACCGTGGGGATTTGCGCTTTATCCACCACCTCAAACCGCGCGTTCGTGCCTTGCCTTTGGAGGTTTGGAACGACTTCCTCCAGCCACCGCAGGCTCGCGATGTTGTCGCACGCTATCATCTTCACACCATTATACCATCCCCCCGAATCAAAGGTTGGAAGGGGCTTACTTGGTTGTTCCCGCATCATCTTAAGCATTAAGCTAATAAGCTCCCTTCCCACAGATCTCCACCTTTCAGTAGTCATTTGTCCGAACGGACTGCTACGATCAACCAGCGCCACAGTCAGTGACTGCTTTGCCACATCACTCATCTTCTCGGGAAAAGCAGGAGTCTTAGTGTTATCTCCCTTTGGAACCTCCGAGAACACCGGAGTCTTCGCGTTAACTCCCTTTAGCGTCTCCGAGAAAGCCGTAGTCTTAGCGTTATCTCCCTTTGGCTTATCTCCTACTTCCGTAGTTGGAACTTCCCTCTGACTGGCAGCTTTCGAGATAGTTGCTACCTCGCTATTGGAACCCATCTGTCTTACAGCTTTGGGCCTACTTGTCTTGTCTATGCGACTGCCCTGCCTCGCGGCTCTAGGACTGGGTCCTTTCTGCCTCTTGAAAGCAGGCTTGTCGCCTTCTGCCGAACGTTGCCTCTTCATTCTGCAATTCGATGCTTCTTCCTCCTCGTACCGGTTGCAGAACCGAGGGTTTCTCGCAGCAAACCTTTTGAACTGCCTTCGACCTACTTCTACCGCTTCATGGGCCCATTCCAAGTGCTCGATCTCCACTTCTGTTGGGTCGACCACTGCTCCCAAGCGTTGTACAATTCTTAGTGCTGCACGGTACTGCAAGAGAGCTCTTTTACTTCCTCTGCTCCGTACCCTTCTCCACTCTTCTACTCCGTTTTCATTTGTGTGCTTCTCCAACACGGAGTTCATTGAATCAGCACTACTCTCGCTCCCCGAGTCCGACGCATCGCTTAATTCGTATTTGTCGTCCTTGGATTGCGACTCAGTTCTCCTCTTTACATCCTCCTTATTACATTCAGGTAATGAGTTGTTCATCTTGGTCGTACGACCACCTGCCCGACAAGGCGGGCTCAGCGGTCCAGTATTATATACGGGGAAAGAACCGTCCGCCACAGCAGCGCCCCTTACTGCGGTAAGGCCATAACTACTTCCCGAGATGGCCCGGTATCGGGAAGGCTCCGTTCGAATACAGCCGAATTTATCCCCTGGCTGCAAATCGTCCAATAGGCACGGTCCGCATAACACCCTGGATTAGGGGGTTGGCAGTTCTTGGTCACCGACATCCCGCCGCCCTCCTATGAGGCGAAACGGCGTAGATGTCAGTCCTAAACAGCTCCGTGTCATAGTCGGGCGCTATGGAGTTCGGCTAAGCCCTCACACCAACGACAAGGTGCCTACCCTAGTGAGGGATTTCTTATAATAACTTACACCATTTTTTGTAGGGTATTGTGAGCCAGCAAATGAACCAAAAACAATACTTATTTTTCACTCAAAATAACACAATTGTGCACAAAGCAATTAATTCCGAATTTCCTAATCAATTAAAATATGCAAACCTGATGGACGCACTCCATTAATTAGTCCTTAAAGTTTTTTCTTGCCTACTCTCTGTTGTTGTTGCCTGTGCATCGACCGGTAACACTGCAACATAAAATCTTCTTGGGTCTTACATTCAGCATAGTGTATATACATACATATGTACACACAGGGACATCATTTAATTGGCATAATCTGAAAAGAAAAGTAAATACAAGTTTGTCAAATCATACAATTAATAAATTACAAAATTCCTCTATGTTTACTTACCGGCATATTTACTATGTAATTAAATTTCGCTTTTGGCATTTATATGACATTTCATCTATGCGGTATGGTATTGCCATAGCGAACATTTTTTTCACACCAATATTGGTTTTTAGTAGAACATGATCCGTTCTAATTCTTATTTTTTTCCCCCCTGTTTGTAATTACTGATTTCACGAATACTTTATTGAAAAATATTGCAAAATAAGTTCAAAACTCGAAAGGTTTGAATTTTTTCGCAACAAAAATTTTTTCAACTACAATATTTTTACCAAAATCCCCAAATTTAGTTGGAAAAAGCGAAACTTTCTTGGGTGGCAAAAAAACTTTGTGACAAATTAAATCACAAAAATAAAAACCAAATTATAAATTTTCGATCAGATTCGAATATACAAATTTTTATTTATTGTATTCAGTAGAAATTATGAATTAATCACTCGCAAGTGTAATTTATTCATTTTCTACGTATCCAATGCAGAAACACGAAATTTAATACAAAGAAGAAATATTATGTACTCAGGGAGCATTTAGAAAGTGATCAATAACCCATTGATAAACAGTTCTGCGCTCACGCGGTCATTCTTGCATCACTGCCCGAACTTTGGACAACCCATAAGCAGGTCCATGCACATGGTCAATCTGCTATAAGCGCCTGTCAGAGGGTCAATACTAATATAAATAATTTCATATACATATGTATGCCATTCAGCGTTCGCCACCTAGCCAAAATTCATTTTTTTTTTTTTGTAAATAAAACCAAAAATTTAAATTCAAATATAATATAACAAAATAAATCCAATCTGGCACGGAGACACGTCCTCTTCGTCTGGATATAACATTTAACCTCATAAAGTTAAAATCTGGAACAGAGACTTGGCCTCTTTGTCCAGATGGAAAATTAATTTACATTCGTCGAAATCTGGAACGGAGACGTTCAGACTACGAAAAATCTCGGAACACAAAAGAGATAAATACAAATAAATACAGTCCAAATATGTATAATGTATAATGTGCGTTAGATTATAACCCGTTCTTGTTGTCAGCTTTAATATGTGGCTTCTTTTTCCTACAGCGGCTACTATATGCAAACAAGTCCGGACGTGATCAGCCAACACATTTTCACTCAATAATACAAACATATTGTATCTAGTTTTAAGTAATACGCGCGCATTACCGTTTCAGCATGCCCTTCCTTCATTTTAAGATGTTGCTTAACAAGGGGGCCGGCATGTTTAGGTCAGGACCTAAATATTTTTATACTGCAAACACCGCCATTCTAATACATAATTTATTTAGTGCAAATAGTATGCATTTATACATATTTTCTTGTACTGCACATCCACATGCATACACATTCGTGTATGTTCACATATATGCAACACTAACACGGGTAACTGAGTTTTCCATCGGATAACAAATATCCCTTGGAAAACCCCCGAACGATCTCCGGTCCGTCAACACGGAGATCACTTTCCATTTTGCGGTTCAATTTCAACCACGAAGGAAGAAGATCAACTGCTGCGGTCCCGCCACATCACAAACAAGGTAAATTAATTATACCCACTTAACAAATAATAAATCAATTATTATACAATACTAATATTGAAATTATATGTGTTTTCTTTTTTCTTTCAATTATATTGGACCTCCGCGCACCGAGCGTTCTGCGAGGCTAACATTTGGTCCTTCGAGCCGGATGCTTCTGTTTTTGCACGTTCGAGCGCCAGCAGCTATCTCACAGGTGAGTTATCCTATTACGTATCTTTCATAGTTTGTGCATATAATTTACGCTATAATCGCACTTTACGATTGTGATTCCTTTTAATAATTACGATTATAACATTAGAATTTGCACTTGGCAATTGTCTGGCAATCAGCCACCCATATTTCTAGTTTGAATTGCAATTTATTTAACAATTTGCGGTCGTCATATTATTAATATTTGGCGTGCATGAGTGCGTAATTAAAAATTTTAAGAACATTGAATTTTCGAATTGGTTTGTGAAGTAATTCCTTTTTTGATAATAAATAAAGCTAAGAACTTATATTGTTTATAACGTGAATACATTTGCCGTTACTCGCTGCTAATTCCTTTCTTTACTTTCTTTTTATTTGCAACGCACACGCCCGACTTCCCCGGATCCACACTGCCCCGAAAAACATTTCTTTCAATTTATTAATATTTTCACACTCTTTTATCGCAGGATGTAATTCATTGCACATTTTACTTACTTAATTGGCGGTTAACCATTTAAATGGTGTGGCCGTCCAACAAAGCGCGCCAGTCGCTTCCAACAAGGGAGTTTAAATCATTTTCCACCTGGTCCTTCCAGTGGAGTGGGGGTATCCCTCTTCCTCTGCTTCCATAGGCGGGTTCCGATAAAAACACTTTCTTAGCCGGAGCGTCATCATTCGTTCGCATAACATGGCCTAGTCAGCGTTTTAATTCGCTGTCTGTGTAAACCTAATCATTAAATATTCTTTGGTACTCGCCATCGCCAACGCGTAGAGGTCCATAAATTTTTCGAGAAACTTTTCTCTCGAAAACCTCCAGAGCAGCTTCATCTGATGATCCCATGCTTCTGCACCATACAGCAGAACGGGTACGATAAATGACTTGTAGAGCATGCTTTTCAGAGTTGAACGAAGTCTTTTACTATTTCGAAATTATGGCTGCCAACAGTGCCACGGTTGTCAAGGCGCTTATGCGCTGACTCCTTGCTCGATGACAGCAGGTACTTCGTTTTGTCCTCATTCACCTCAAACCCATCTTTACCCCTTCCTTTTCCAGTTTGGGGTAAGCAGAACTTACGGCGCGGGTGTTGAGGCCGATGACATCAATGTCATCATCATTTGCCAGCAGTTACACGCTTTTATAGAATATTGTTCTAGAGCGGTTAAGTTCTGCAGCTAGTATAATTTTTTCCAGAATCAAATCAAAAAATATAGCGGCATATAGGCAGCTCCATTCGCCCTGTCGAAGGCGACTTTAAAATTGACGAAGAGTTTATGAGATGGGTTTTGTCTAAGGCTGGGGAAACGCTCAGTCAATCCAGAGTCGAGTAGACGTGCCACAAACCCCTACTGAATAAAAACACAATATTTATGTGTTAAGAACACACGCCCACACGGCTGGAGGTATTAGGCGGGCAGCAGCTTTCCGTCGCACAGCGGTAAGGGGCGGAGCGGCGGATAACGGTTGGAGCAGAGGAGGTTCGGCAGGACGGTTAAACGGTCGGGTAACGGGCGGATTGGTACGGAGGTATGGAAGCAGCAGCGGCATAGAAGCAGCGGCTTAACGGCGGTAAGATGGCGGTAGGAATGGCGATAGGAGGGCGAACGGACAGTGGTTGTATTGCAGCGGCGGCACAAGCAAGGCGGGATCGGCACGGCGGTAGTATGGCGGACGGCCAACGGTCGGCGTAGCACCGGTGGAATGGAAGCAGCGGCGGTGGGCTACGGAGCGCGTACCAGGGCCGGGGTGAGTGGGCTCGCGATGGGGTTTACTTGAACAGGGGCGGCTCGTTCCGGGAGGGCTAGGTTGACGGTATCGGCGGGATCGGATTAATCGGTAGTCTTCGGCAGGATTGATAGTCGGCGGGGTCGGTCACCTGGGGAGGAGACTGCGAGGACTCGGGTTAGTGCTGGTTTCACCGCTGGACACCCCAACCTCCCTAATTGCACGCTAATAGGTCCGTAAGTGGGGCGGGGCTGTACCAGCCGAGACACCGCGGATCGATCCGTGCGCGGAGGGGAAGTGCACCTTAACGGCACAGCGGCAGACCCTTGTGCACACGCATCGGCTCGCGGCCGAAACCAGAGCTGAGGAGAGGGGGTCTTGCGGTCGTTCGGGTGGCGAGCCATCCCCTGCCTGGCCAGAGCGACGGAGGGAGATAGTCCGAAGACATCACTCTCGTCGTCCGGGCGTAGACTCTTCTACCTAGCTCGCTAGTGGGGTGGTTAAATACGCTCCGACCAGCTTATTATACAAGAGCTGAGGGGGGAGGGGTCGCTTGGTCGTTCGGCGTCGCACCACTCGACACTTGGGTGGACGACGGAGGGAGATAATCCGAAGACACCACTCTCGCTGTCCAACCCAGGTGAAGGGTGGCCCTTGCCATACCAGCGCCCCCTTCCGCTCAGTCCGAGCTGTGGGGGATGGGTGGTTTAGTCATTAGGGCGTCGTACAATGCTTAGTACAATAGTTTTTCTTATTGATATTAGAGAAAAATTACAAAGTTTAATAAAATAATAAAAAATTTTTTTTTAAGTTAAACGGTTTTATTGAAATCAATACTTACATTAAGAAGTAATAATACTAAAACATAGAAAATAATTAGGTAGGTCCTAGCTACTAGTCATCACACTCCTCACCAATCTAGGGTGTTGAACAGACAATTAAATAAAAGCGTTGGACGCGTCAAATTTCTATTGATAGTCATAAGTAACACCAACTGAACCTTAATCAGCTTATGCTACGCCTCACATTTTTAGAAATTTCACGCGCCCAACGCTTTTATTTAATTGTCTGATCAACGCCCTAGATTGCTGAGGCGTGTGATGACTAGTACCTAGGAACTACCTAATTATTTTCTATCTTTTATTTTTATTACTACTTAATGTAAGTATTGTTATCAATAAAACCGTTCAACTTGAAAATTTTTTTTTAAATTATTTTATTTTCTCTGTTAGCATTATTATTACTTAATGTAAGTATAGCTTTCAATAAAACCGTGATTTTGTGAATATCTCGATCCTTGCTCCAGCTAGCGGCGATTTTTTTTATAGGTCGCTTTCTATTCATGTATGTATTATGTGTTCCAAATATGAGCGAATTCGGACCACAAATAAGATTTTTGTAAGTATCTAGATCCTTGCGCCACCTAGCGGCGAATTTTTTTCATAGCTTGCTTTCTCTTGTTGTTGTTGTTGTTGTTGTAGCAATGCTCGCCCACCTAATAGCCGGGACCGATCACAAATTGTCATCAACATCCTCTAACGGGAGTCCAAGGAAACTTGCCGTTTCAACAGGGGTGGACCATAAGGAAAGGGGTGTTAGAGGCGTTGGTTCCACATTACAATTGAAGAGATGGTTGGTGTCATGTGGGGACACATTGCAAGCGGGGCATACATTTTGTATGTCTGGGTTGATTCTGGATAGGTAAGAGTTTAACCTGTTACAGTATCCAGAACCAAGTTGAGCAAGAGTGACACGCGTTTCCCTGGGGAGTGTGCGTTCCTCTTCCGCAAGTTTTGGATAATTTTCGTTAAGTACTGGATTCACCGGGCAATTCCCGGCATAAAGGTCCGACGCCTGTTTATGGAGTTCACCAAGGACCTGCTTGTGTTTTTTCACTTCATACGGCTGGGTTCTCAGGTGCCGTATTTCCTCAAAATGCTTACGGAGATGACTCCTTAAGCCCCTAGGCGGTGCTGGTTCATCAATCAGATGTCTGTTGGGATGCCCAGGTTTCTGGGTATTCAACAGGAACTGTTTGGTCAGCATCTCATTTCTCTCCCTGATGGGGAGTATTCTCGCCTCATTATGCAGATGGTGTTCTGGGGACATAAGAAGACAGCCCGTGGCGATTCTGAGAGCAGTATTTTGGCAGGCCTGTAGTTTCTTCCAGTGGGTGATTTTTAGGCTTGGCGACCATATGGGTGACGCGTAGCACGTAATCGGCTGGCTAATTGCTTTGTATGTAGTCATGAGCGTTTCTTTATCTTTTGTCCAAGTACTGCCAGCGAGGGATTTGAGGATTTTGTTACGGCTCTGAATTCTCGGAACAATTGCGGCTGCGTGCTCACCAAAATGTAGATCCTGATCAAACGTCACACCCAAGATTTTGGGGTGTCGGACAGTCGGTAGCGTAGTGCCATCGACGTGGATGTTCAAAATGGTCGACATTTGGGGCGTCCATGTTGTAAATAAGGTCGCGAAAGATTTAGTCGGTGATAATGCCAGGTTTCGCGAGGCGAAAAAACTGGAGAGATCAGGGAGGTAGCCGTTTATTTTATTGCATAGCGCATCGATCCTTGGGCCTGGGCCTGTGGCCATTATTGTGCAGTCATCGGCGTAGGAAACGATTGTGACTCCTTCCGGTGGTGAAGGTAGCTTAGATATGTAGAAATTAAACAAAAGTGTGGATAGGACACCACACTGTGGCACCCCCTGTTTAATTCTCCTTGGTTTTGATGTTTCGTTTCTAAATTGCACCGATGCCTGCCGACCACCCAGATAATTTGCGGTCCACCTTCTAAGACATGGGGGAAGGGTAGACCCTTCCAGGTCCTGCAGTAACGTGCCATGGTTGACCGTATCAAAAGCTTTTGATAGGTCTAGCGCTACGAGTACTGTTCTATGGTGGGGATATTGATTTAAACCGCAATTTATCTGGGTGCTAATGGCATTCAGCGCGGTGGTAGTGCTATGGAGTTTTCTGAAGCCATGCTGATGAGGGGCTAGCTGCAAATTTGCTTGGAAATACGGGAGCAGAATGGCTTCAAGCGTCTTTGCCACTGGCGATAGGAGAGATATCAGACGATACGACTCACCTATGTTAGCTGGTTTCCCAGGCTTAGTAGCGGGACCACCTTGGCCATTTTCCATTTCTCAGGTATGACAAAGGTGGAAAGAGACAGATTGAAGACATGTGCTAAATATTTGAACCCCTCTTTCCCTAGGGTTTTAAGCATCGGCATGGCTATGCCGTCAGGGCCCACTGCTTTGGATGGTTTAGCACGACCAATGGCGTCCTCAACCTCTTTAGCGGTGATGGTGATTGGTGACGTGCTGAATTTGTGTTTATGTGCGCGTCTATTGGATCTCCGTCTATCTTTGTCGACCGTAGGATGCATTATATATTGTCGGCAGAAAGCGCTCGCGCATTTTTTCGCGTCCGACAGCACTTTGTCGCCAAAGGCGATGGAAACTTTGTCTTTGTGCTTAGTCGGATTCGATAGGGACTTTACGGTGGACCAAAGTTTACCTACACCGGTAGAGAGGTTACAACCTCTTAGGTGCTCCTCCCATTTCGCCCGCTTGTGTTCATCTACAAGCAATCTGATGCGTTGGTTTATATCCCTTATTTGGGGGTCGCCTGGGTCAAGCTGTCTTATAAGGTCACGTTCTCTCGCTAAGTTTGCGGCCTCCGCCGGGAAGTGGGGCCGGATTTCGGGAATTCTCCCGGCGGCAATGAAATGTGCCGAGGCGGATTTAATAACCTTACGGAAGGCACGCTCCCCTTGGCGGGAATCAGTCGGGATAGAGAGGGCAGCTAGGCGGCTGTCTGTAAAGGATTTATATTCTTCCCGCTTTCCTTTTTTGAAGTTTATGAAAGTGCGTTTTTCAGTGACGATGAAGTCGGCGTTACGCTCAAGCGAAATAAGTATGGGCAGGTGGTCGGATGCCAATGTTACCATCGGCTGCCAGTTGACGCAGTTTACGAGTTCTGCGCTCACAATTTAGATATCTGGCGAGCTGTGACAGCTTCCTACCATACGTGTGGGGGCGTCTCCGTTTATTGTGCAGAACGTCGTTTCTTCTATTTGATCCGCCAACATCTCACCCCTACTGTCCGCCCGCAAGTTTGAATGCCATAGATCATGATGGGCATTGAAATCGTCTAAGATAATGCGATTGTTGCCAGTGAGTAAGGCCCTAATATTAGGCCGGTATCCACTGGGGCAACAGGTGGCAGGAGGGATGTAGATGTTGATGATTTCTAGGTTTGCATCGCCTGACCGGACAGATAGGCCTTGACGTTCTAAGACATTGTCCCTGCGGTCGATGCCAGGATCAAATATACAATATTGCACAGAGTGGTGTATGATAAACGCGAGACCGCCTCCATTTCCGCTCTCGCGGTCTTTCCTGTGGACGTTATATCCAGAGCAGGTCTGCAATGCAGATCTTGCTGTGAGTTTAGTCTCTTGAATCGCAGCAATGCGGATGTTGTGCCGCTTCATGAAATCGACTATCTCCGTAATCTTCCCAGTTAGTCCATTACAGTTTAACTGCAGAATTCTGATGTGCATAAGGGGAGACGTCGCCACTCTGGGGGTAAGTGACGGGTGACTACGGCTGGGTTGGGGAAGGCCAGGACGCAATTGCTGTTGTGGCCCTAGGACTGGACGTCCTTGGGCAAGCATTGGGGTACCCGGATGATTTGGGTTTGCGGCCTGGCAACATGGCGCGATGAAACCCGTCGGGGGGTTGCCGTCGCGGAGACCAGAACATCTAGGGAAGTGGCACCACCCAAGGCAGGAGCTGCATTGGGCGGATGTCGCAGACATATATATTCTGTGCTGGCAAACGGTGCAAACGGAGGTAAGGACTAAGAGTCTGTTTCCCTGAGCTACACGATTGCTGCCGGAAAAGAGGGGGGAGAAGACAGGGGCAGAGGCTGTTGCTCAGCATTGCTTCCGACTCTACAACGAAGATTGTTGTTATGAGTCGAAGCAGTTGTTGGCGCCGTGGGGCGCGAGCAGCAGCGGGTACTTGTTGTGGCTTGCTGAGCAGCGGGGCTGCTGGAAGGTAGTGGGGGGCGCTTAGACGTAGACTACGGGACGCCCTTGGGCGTGAACAGCAAGGAGCCACAAAAGATTTATAAAAGTTACGTGGACGTCGGGTTTTGGGATCAAGCCCAGAACAACCTGTCCGATGCAACCATCCCTTGCACGAGACACACTGAACAGAGTATGACCGTCCTAAAAAGATTCTTTTCCGGCAGATGCAGCAAAACCATTTTTCAGGACCGGGGTCAGGAGGCGGACCCGGATTGGATTCGATGCCTTCCCGGAGTAAGAGAATATGGGCCAGTCCTGCTGCAAGGAGCTGCTGGGAGGATGACAATTTGTGGGAGGGACGAAACAAATTAGATGGGGTCACACTGAAATGACAGTCCTTGGTCGGGAAAAATCCCGAGTCGCTCCGGTACATAGAACCGACTGCCTTGGGAAGCGTATGTATTATGTGTTCCAAATATGAGCCAAATCGGACCACAAATACGATTTTTGTGAATATCTCGATCCTTGCGCCACCTAGCGGCGATTTTGATCATCTGATGATCCCATGCTTCTGCACCATACAGTAGTGACTTGTAGAGCATGATTTTCAGAGTTGAACGAAGTCTTTTACTATTTCGAAATTATGACTTGCCAAAGCGCTTGAGCGCTGACTCCTTGCTCGATGACAGCAGGTACTTCGTTTTGTCCTCATTCGTCTCAAACCCGTCTTTACCCTTTTTTTTCCAGTTTGGAGTAAGAAGAACTTACGGCGCGGGTGTTCAGGCCGATGACATCAATGTCATCATCATATGCCAGCAGTTACACGCTTTTATAGAATATTGTTCTAGAGCGGTTAAGTTCTGCAGCTAGTATAATTTTTTCCAGCATCAAATTAAAAAACATAGCGGCATATAGGCAGCTCCTCTCGTTCTGTCGAAGGCGACTTTAAAATCGACGAAAAGGTTATGAGGTGGGTTTTGTCTAAGGCTGGGGAAACGCTCAGTCAATCCAGAGTCGAGTAGAGGTCCCACAAACCCCTACTGAATAAAAACACAATATTTATGTGTTACGAACACACGCACTGGAGGTATTAGGCGGGCAGCAGCTTCCCGTCGCACGACGGTGAGGTGACGGAGCGGTGGCTAACGGTCGTTGGAGCAGAGGAGGTGCGGCAGGACGGATGAACGGTCGGGTAACGGAAGGATTGTTACGTCGGTATGGAAGCAGCGGCGGGATAGAAGCAGCAGCATAACGGCGGTAAGATGGCGGACAGCCAACGGTCGTCGCGGCAGCCAACTGGCGAACGGCCAGTGGTTGGATTTGCAGCGGCGGCACCAGCAAGGCTGGATGGGCACGGCGGTAGTATGGCGGACGGCCAACGGTCGTCGTAGCACTGGCGGGAAGGAAGTAGCGGCCATACCAGCGCCTCCTTCCGCTCAGTCCGAGCTGCGGGGTAGGGGCGAATTAGTCATTAGGGCGTCGTGCCCCCCCCCCCCCCCCCCTCCGCCCAACACCTAGGTGGACGAGGGAGGGATATAGTCCGAAGATACCACAACGCGCCGTCCAGCCCAGGTGAAGGGTGACCCGCCCCATGACAGCGCCCCTACCACTCAGCTAGCTAGCCGGAGTGGCAATTTTGTCTTTCAAAAGACAACCACTCCCGCTGGCTCACCTGCGAGGACTGAATTGCAAAATGCAAATTCTCTGTTTTTACACGGGTGGTACCGCAAACTGCTTGAGAAATTAATACACCACTATTGTGATTATCTCGTGTGATGATCTTTTTGACGAAGCACACCATTGGTTTGCCATCAGTCGTTGGTAGCGTGTAGTTATTTACCATAGTGATTGTTGGCTATGCTATAGAAAAAGAAGTACAGAGGGGTTCTGCTATAGAAAAAGAAGTACCGGGGGTCAGGCTTAAGTGAAGAAAAGGAAGTACAGGGGGTAATGTTATTGTAACGCTACGTTACAAGGTGATGTGTGTCGATTCTTTTTTCGCGTCATTGTGGCAATCTGGTCGATGGTAGATTTATCAGGTCTGAAGCCGCACTGAGAAGGTCCAAGCAGCCGATTCACGATGGGCTTCAATTTTTCGCACACTACACTTGACATGACCTTAAATGCGATACTAATCCCCTTTCTTGTGGACTGGGCAAAGAACACTTAGATTGCAATCGTCGGGCATGCACTCGTCCGACCATATTTTACAAAGAAGTTGATGCATGCGCCTTACCAACTCCTCGCCACCGTATTTGGATTGCTCCGCAGGAATCCATTAGCGCCCGCGGCCTTGTTGTTTTTCAATCTGGTTATTGCTGTTCTGACTTCGTCATAATAGGGTGGGGGGACATTTATTCCATCATCATCGTGCGGTAAATCGCAGTCCCCATTTAGGAGAGCAGAGAATTGTTCCCTCCATAATCTAAGTACTTTCTGGACATCAGTTACAAAGTCGCCGTTTTCGTTTTTACAGGAGTTTGCCCGGTCTTACAACCTTCCGTCTATAGCTGAATTTTTTGGTAAAATTTTCGGGCGTTATTCCTGGTGGTTAGCAGCTCAAGCTACTCGCACTCACGCCTCTCTGCCTCTGCTTTTTCTTCATGAGAAACACGACTGTTAGAGAAAAATTACAAAGTTTACAAACGGCGATGGTTACTGTTGTTATGTTGTCCACTCACAAATTGTCTTCAAATTCCTCTAACGGGAGTCCAAGGAAACTGGCTCTTTCAACAGGGCGGACCATAGGGAGATAGGTGTTAGAGGCGTAGGTTCCACATTACAATTGAAAAGATGGTTGGTGTCACGTGGGGACCATTCACATGCAGGACATACATTACGTATGTCGGGGTTGATTCTGGACAAGTAAGAGTTTAACCTGTTACAGTATCCAGAACGAAGTTGGGCCAGGGTGACTTGTGTCTCCCTTGGTAGTGTACTTTCTTCTTCTACAAGGGTGGGATATTGAATATAAATAACGGCGATGGTTACTAGGACATGTTTCTGAATTCCATTTCTTCATCAGCGAAATCTCCAACATTCATACCTTATACAAGTGTATATGAGTGACCCGCTGATCGCCTTGCGATTGGTCTCTAAGTGTTGCCTTTTTGTTGCTGTTCTTTTATTCACCATTTAGGTAAATATTAATTCTATATGCTCTTTAATCCGGACTGTGAGGAATAATTAAAGGCGTGCCCTAAGGGCTTTGTAACATTGGGTTTATAGAATTGCTTTTATAAGCATTAATTCCGCTGTTCACTATTATATCAATAATATTATCTGTATTAAATTAGCGAAACATGCTCAAAGTGCTTAGTACAATAGTTTTTCTTATTGATATTACAGAAAAATTACAAAGTTTAATAAAATAATTTAAAAAAAATTGTTTAAGTTAAACGGTTTTTATTGAAAACAATACATACATCAAGTAGTTATAATACTAAAGGTAGAAAATAATTAGGTAGGCCCTAGGTACTAGTCATCACACTCCGTCAAATTTCTATTGATAGTCATAAATAACACCAACTGAACATTAATCAGGTTATGCTACGCCTCACATTTTTAGAAATTCCATGCGCCCAACGCTTTTATCTAATTGTCTGATCAACGCCCTACATTGCTGAGGAGTGTGGTGACTATTTATTATTTATTTTTATTTATTTATTAAACATTTCTTTATGCATATTTTAAATAAATTACAATATTGAAAGAGCACATTCTATTACTCTATAGCATAAGAAAAGTACATGGCATTTTTTATATTAAATTTTTAAAATAGTATTAAATGCCAGTTCACATAGTAAAATTCCTTTTCAGTGTGGGGTGTATAGTTTTTAATAATATTATAGAATAAACTCATAATAATTCAGATAATTAGTTAAGATTACGATAGAGAAACAATTGATAATTCGTTAATTAGTTAAGGTTCCGATAGAGAAACAGTTTATATAGTTAAAAAAGTTAGATATGGCTTACAACAACGTCCTCAGCAAGGCTTCTAGATCGTAGTGGCTAAAACTAATCAGATACATACATTTTTATTTTATTTTGAAATAGGTTAAGATTTCTTATGACTTGTACAGAAGTAGGGAGAGTGTTGAACATTTTGCACGACGTGTATGTATAAAAACTTCTGAAGTGAGATGTCCTAGCATGCGGGATTTGTACCGATGGAAGCAGATTTCTCCTAAGGTTGTAGACTTCAGAAGGATAACTTTCTAAGTACCCCGATCTAATAAAGAATGTTTTTAGGACTTTAAATAAATATAGATGACGACATGGTAGTATTTCTAGTCTCCTAAAGGATATCATAGCGTGAGACCTGTGGTTTGCGCCACATATGCGTCTTATAATTCCCTTTTGGAGTGTTACAATGGGTGATAACTTACTAGCCGAGGCGCCACCCCAGCAGGTAATTCCATATTGGAGTTTCGATTGAACTAGACCATAGTAAACAGCTTTTAGAGTGGACATAGTGCAACACTTTTTGAGACGATAGAAGTGACGGGT
This sequence comes from Eurosta solidaginis, assembly GCF_040869045.1. Classification (NCBI taxonomy): domain Eukaryota; kingdom Metazoa; phylum Arthropoda; class Insecta; order Diptera; family Tephritidae; genus Eurosta; species Eurosta solidaginis. Next base: position 135,230,976 of record NC_090319.1, read on the forward strand.
AGTGTACAGAAAGTAATGTTTTAGTTTCTGAATGTGTGCAGACCAATTTAAATGATATCGATTATAATACCTAGGTATTTGAAATTTTCAACAACATCAATCCTGAAGCAGTTATCACTGCATTTAACGCTGGTTGCAAATGAACTTTTCGTGCCATTCAAAGTGCACGCCATATGATGCATGTTAAAACGTGCGCATTCTGCTGAATGAAAAAAGATCACAAGCCTCAAATTCTTTGGGAGCAATGCTAAAATACATCAACTTCTATTACTAACTAGTAGCTTGTGTAAAGCAAACCAAGTCCTCAGCATATGTACATCGTGGCTAATATCACATATTAGTTCGAAGTAACTCGTTGTACTATACGCAATGGCAAGATCATCTGCAAAGGCAGTCGTTTTGCCCTTCAATGGAATTGAAAAAATTGAATTAATATAAATGAGGAACAGTACCGGGCCAAGAACAGAGCCTTGGGGTACGCCCAGATTAACTTCCTGCAGGCTACTGTAGTAACTACCCACTTTAACTTTTTGTATTCTATTAGAAAGATAAGATGTAAACCATTTGTACATAAAGCCATGAAAACATGCACTATGTATTTTTTCCAGAAGTATATTCCTGTCTACCATATTAAAAGCTTTTGTTATGTCGACAAATAAACCAGCACAGTTACTTTTACTATCCAGAGCTTTGTACACCTTGGAGCAGAAATCTAGTAGAGCGTCCTCTGTTGAGAGTCTGGATCGAAATCCGAATTGCATGGGGCTGAAAAAGTTCGATTTATCTAGAAAGTTCACAACTCTATTTTTAACCGCCCTTTCAAATACTTTGGAAATCGATGGGAGTAGAGATATGGGCCTGTAGTTACGTGCGTCCCTCTTATCCTCTTTTTTGAAGATCGGGATTACAATGGCACATTTAAGATCATCAGGAAAAACACCCTGAGTTATACTTTTATTGAATAATTGTTTCAGTATATCTACTATATTGAGCGATATTTTTTTTAATAAACTATTTGAAATACCGTCATCGCCGCAAGAGCTAGAGTTGGTCAATGTTTTTATAATTTTAGCGATTTCGAAGCTGGATATGGGGTTAAAAAAGAAACTATTAGTTGCAACTTGGCATAAGGGTAGATTGGCTGCAAACTGACAATCACAAAGGGTTGAACTTGAATTACCAATCGAGGTGAAGTATGTATTAAATTTGTTAGCAACTCTTCTGGGTCTGTAGTTAGCTGGCTTTCAGCACGTAGGGTAACTGGCTCGTGGCTCCCTACACTGTCTCGGTTTAGGAAACTGTGGATGACGCCCCATTCTTTTCTGGTATTGCCCAAAGCTGAGTTAAACTTGTTTTTAAAAAATGTATCGCGCGTAGTGCGTATTGCTTTATTGGACTGATTGCTAATTTTATTGTAGCGAGAGCGAAGCTTCCTACAATTGGGATGCTTAGCACATTTTTGCCTAACTTATTTTTGAACTTTATTTTCCTTAATAGATCTCGGGTAATCCAAGGTTTAAGTCGCAGAGCTTGTTTACGCTGACTCACATTAAGAGTGCAGTTATTGAGATGCACTTTTAAAGTGTTTAAAAATACACCATAAGCCGCCGATACGTTACTTTCCGCATATACGTCTGACCAATTTTCGAGAAGAAGCTTGTTATTCAGCATCGTAAAGTTTACCTTACAAATCGATTTACGAGCGCGGTTGATACTTGGTTTGCCTGACGTAATACCAGTTAGCTGTATACCAGTCATCGTGTGATCGGTTACTTGCAAGTCCATATTAAGACTTGTACAATTTCTATTAGGAAGCGAGTTGAAACGACAAAACGCGTGGTCAATGCAAGTGCCTGAACTTGTTCGTGTTGGTTCATTTATGTAGGATTCCAAACCATTTACCGCCATTAAAGCCAAATATTCGTCGGTAATACTGGAACGATGCAAAATATCCAAATTGATGTCACCAAGAATAAAAAAATTAACCGATTTCGCATTTACCACTAAAGAGGAATATTCTTCAAGGAATAACGAGATAGGTACAGACTGAAGTCTGTATACCCCCAAGAAAACAAATAGTTCGCCTAGGACCTACCTAATTATTTTGTAACTTTTAATATTATTACTCCTTAATGTAAGTATTGTTTTAAATAAAACCGTTTAACTTAAACTCTTTTTTTTAATATTTTTCTTTTTTAGTATTATTATTTCTTAATGTAAGTACTGCTTTAAATAAAACCGTTTAACTTAAACATTTTTTTTTTATTTATTTTATTGTAATGAAATTTCACTAACAAAATTTGCACTTATGTGCTCCAAAGTATTTTGACATCTCTTCTAACGGACTAGAACTTTTATACTGAAATTTCAATAGCAAAATTTGAACTTATGTGCTCCAAAGTATTTTGACGTCACTTCTACCGGGAAATGAATTTTTTACAGAAATTTCACTAACAAAATTTGAAATTATGTGCTCCAAAGTATTTTGATGTTCCTTCTATCCGACTGTATACAATATTTGTTCAAAGAGCCAAATCGGACAGACAAGTACGAGTTTTTTGAATATCTCAATTTTTGCGACACCTAGCGTGATTTTTTTTTACTAAAGTGGATTCTATTCCTGTATGTCAAATATGATTTCCAAATATGAGCCACATCGGACCACAAATACGATTTTTGTGTATATCTCGATCCTTGCGCCACCTAGCGGCGATTTTTCTCATAGGTCGCTTTCTCTTCTTGTATGTATTATGGGTTCCAAATATGAGCCAAATCAGACCACAAATATGATTTTTGTGGATATCTCGATCCTTGCGCCACCTAGTGGCGATTTTTTTCATAGGTCGCTTTCTCTTCTTGTATGTATTATGGGTTCCAAATATCAGCCAAATCAGACCACAAATATGATTTTTGTGAATATCTCGATCCTTGCGCCACCTAGCGACGATTTTTTTCATAAGTCGCTTTCAATTCATGTATGTATTATATGTTCCAAATATGAGCTAAATCGGACCACAAATAAGATTTTTGTGAGTATCTCGATCCTTGCGCCACCTAGCGGCGATTTTTCTCATAGGTCGCTTTCTCTTCTTGTATGTAATATGGGTTCCAAATATGAGCCAAATCAGACCACAAATATGATTTTTGTGAATATCTCGATCCTTGCGCAACCTAGTGGCGATTTTTTTCATAGGTCGCTTTCTCTTCTTATATGTATTATGTGTTCCAAATATGAGCCAAATCGGGCCGCAAATACAATTTTTGTGAATATCTCGATCCTTGCGCCAGCTAGCGGCGATTTTTTTCATAGGTCGCTTTCTATTCATGTGTGTATTATGTGTTCCAAATATGAGCGAAATCGGGCCGCAAATACAATTTTTGTGAATATCTCGATCCTTGCGCCAGCTAGCGGCGATTTTTTTCATAGGTCGCTTTCTCTTCTTGTATGTATTATGTGTTCAAAATATGAGCCAAATCGGACCACAAATACGATTTTTGTGAACATCTTGTTCTTTGCGCGGTGATTTTTTCATAGGTCGCCTTCTATTCGTGTATGTAGTATATGTTCCAAATATGAGCCAAATCGGGCCACAATAGGATTTTTGTGAATATCTCGATCCTTGCGCCACCTAGCGGCGATTTTTTTCTTATTATTGCTTTGTCATCGTGTTCTGAACTATATTTCAATTTTCAAGCTTGAAGCTTATCGGGAAGTTACTTAAATTTTAATTACAAAATTCGCGCTGGCTGTGCAGCCTGTAAAGTCAACCTAAATAAAACCGATTAAAACGGCGATGGTTACTAGGACATGTTTCTGAATTTCACTTCTTCATCAGCTAGCTTCCCGGGAGCTGAGTATTGAACTCGAAATCTCCAACATTCCTACTTTATACTAGTATAAAGCCAGATCCCTTTATCTACTCAGCCATATGAATGCCTTGCTGCTCGCTTTGCAATTGGTCTCTAAGTGTTGCCTTTTTGTTGCTATTCTTTTATTCGCCATTTATATACATATTAATTCTATATGCTTTTTAATATTGTTACGAATTTAGTGCAATTCCGCTTATTTGCAACCTTCTACTAACGTTCGAATCACTAAACTGTTCAATAAATAACTCCACTATTCAATAATGCAAAATGGCCTATATTAAAGTACTTCACAATAACACTTCTACTTCTCAACAGATAGCGTGCTTAAATCAAACTGATTGCCATACATCAGAGCTGCTTTTATGCTCTTCGGTTTACTCGTTTGCATATTTCTAGAATTTATTTGTTTACCAGCTATAAACTCACCAGCTATAACTACAGTTGCCCGTTACAACTTCTCATATGCGCGTGTATATGTGAGTGATACTTGCACAAATGATTGCCTACTCTTGTGAGCATCTCAGATAAGATATATTCACGTGTCTGTGCGTTTCTTTGAGTGATACTTCCATCGATGATTGCCTACTTTTGGGAGTATCTCAGATATATGGATGTGTTTGTGCGTTTCTCTGAGTGATACTTCCATCGATGATTTCCTACTTTTGGGAGTATCTCAGATATATGCATGTGTTTGTGCCTTTCTCTCCGCTGCTTGTATGGACATAATGATTGATTTGCTTATGTGTATACAATTCACTGCTTAGTATCGGCTTAGAGATGATAGTATCCCTTAGTATTGCTAATATTCGTCACACTGCCCTCCCGCTAAGTCTGGTCGTCCCGTTTAGACAAATCTTTCAATCTAAACGCTGCTAGCCTCTTCAAATGAACCACCCTTCAATTTTGTGTTTTCCCAATTGTTTGTATGCAGTAGATGACATCACTGATCCTCTTCACAACTCTGCAAGGGCCTTCCCAATGCACCGAAATTTGGACGGAACACCTTTCCGCCGGTGAGGGTTGTATAACAGTACCAAATCTCCCTCCAAGAAATATTCCCAATTTTTGTTCTCGTCGTACCTGTGTTTCATCGTACTACTTATTACCCTGGTTCGTTGCCTCACAATCTGTTCCTTGCCCAATGAACTACTTCGCAGAGCTTGCGCTTGACGGATTGGCTTCGCATAATCAGTATCGTTCCCACGTTTCACAACAGTAGTGCGCCCTGGATTGAAACTACCCTCGCATTCATTCTGGGAAATTCTTTCCTTCGTTTTTGTGCATCCATTTGCTTTTGTCAAGGCCAGTGTTTCTCTCGTAAGTACTTTTGATTTCGCTTTATTTGGCCCATTCGATCCATCAACCTTTACCTTTTTGTCTTTCGTGGTCTTTGTCGAGTCTTCTCCACCAGTACTCGATTACTGCTGAACCCTTTCTCCAAACTGAAGTTAAGTGGAACATCCTGGTTCTTATAACGCATAACCCTTCTCTGCATATCGATCCTCATGTCATGGTAAACTAAGAAGTCCACTCCCAATATGACTTCATCAATAATCTCCGCCACAACGAATTTGTGTAGAATCGTGACCTTTCCAATTAAGACCTCACATACCACTTCTCCTTGGACTTGTTTAAACTCGCCAGTGACCGTACGCAACCTTCCTCCAGGTAATGGCTTTACTCTCATATTGGCCAAATCAGATCGGATTAAGGAATGAGTTGCGCCCGTATCTACAGTCAGTACACGCTTCTTGCCATCCACATTTCATTTGACGGCAAGACTGCTCGAGTTTCTTCCAATTTGCGAGATAAATATCACAGGGCATTCAATAGCTGGGGCAAGTTTTCGATATTTACATCTGACTCGCTCTTGCTTATCTCCTCCAGCTTTACATTTACGACAAGCCAAGTTGGAACTACCAGGACTGGAGCTGCAATGACTTGCAATGTGACCTGGGTTACCGCACTTGAAACACTTCATAACTCCGTAATTTTTCTGTTGTGATCCCTTCAGCGCCTCCTGTTCACCCAGTCTGGCTTTCCACTTCAACACGGCGTTCTTTGAAAACTGACTTACACAGAAGCGACGCTGTTTCCTGAATCAGATCATGTGACACCGTTTCTGCGAATGTAGATTTTAGGTTTGCGTATGTCGCTCGCTTCGTTTCGTCCGTCGTCCCGTATTCCATTAATAAAGCTCTGGATTTTTACCCTTTCAGTGTATTCCACGGGTGCGTCTGCATTTGCGAGATGAGCCAATATTTCAACATCCGACGCAAACTCCTGCAAAGTCTCATTCGCTTTTTGGTTACGGTTTTGCAACTCAATTTGGTATATCTCTTTTCTATGTTCGCTTCCATAACGTCTCTCGGCAGCGGCCATCAATACTTCATAACTATTCCGTTCGTACTCTGGAATCGTCTGTAAAATTTCCGCTGCAGGCCCTTTCAATGCCACGAACAGAGCTGCAACTTATCTTCAGCATTCCAGTTGTTCACTGCTGCGGTCTTCTCGAACCGTAGCTTAAAGATCTGGAAAGGAACAGAACCGTCAAAAGATGGAGTTTTTACCTTCGTATTACTCGCTGAAGCAGCCGGGTGATTAAGTTGTAATTCCTGTATACGACCTCTCGAAACATCCACCTCTGCCTCGAATTTTTCTTCAAACTGCATTATTTTTTCGTCCATTCGCGCTTCGAGTTTTGATGATATACGCGCCTCTTGTGCTTCTAGTTGTACTGTTCTACGTGTCTCTTGTTCTTTGAGTTGAGTTGCCATATATGTCTTTTGATCTTCCAGCTGTTATGAAATTTGTGTTCCTGTGCTTCAATCTTGGCTGTTATACGGTTCTCCTGCGATTCCAGTTGGGATAACATTTGCGACGACATTTCTGAAATGTGTGCCTCCTGTGCTTCCAGTTGGGATGCTATACTTGTCTTCTGTTCTTCCAGTTGAGTTTCCATCTTGGATGTTATACGTGTCTCCTGTGATTCCAGTTGAGATGCCATTGTCGATGTTTGAGCAGATATTGCAGCCAAAATCATTTTCAATCAATCAATCATCAATCAATTTTTGTTGTTGTCTCGTCCCTATCACGATGAAAGACATCATCGTCCACATTAATTCCTTCTGATTCCATAGCGTCTCGTAGTCGTGCCTGAAGTTTGAGTTTATTGCCGGTTGTATTCAATCCACGGCTCTGTAACTATTTCTTCAGTTTCTGGATCATCAATTCACTCAACTTTGCCATGACCAAGTTTTATTCGCACTCTTCGGGAGTTATTCAACGATTCCTCTTCTGACACACATTGTAACGAATTTAGTACAATTCCGCTTATTTACAACGTTCTACTAACGTTCGAATCACTAAACTGTTGAATAAATAACTCCACTATTCAATAATGCAAAATGGCCTTCATTAAAGTACTTCACAATAACACTTCTACTTCTCAACAGATATCGTGCTTAAATCAAACTGATTGCCATGCCTCTGTTGGCGCTGCTTTTATACTCTTCGGTTTCTTCGTTTGCATACTTCTAGGCGTTTCTAGAATTTACTATTTGTTTACCAGCTATAAACTCACCAGCTATAATTACAGATGCACGTTACAGCTTCTCATATGCGCGTGTATATGTGAGTGATACTTGCACAAATGATTGCCTACTTTTGTGAGCATCTCAGATACGATATATTCACGTGTTTGTGCCTTTCTCTGAGTGATACTTTCATCGATGGTTGCCTACTTTTGGGAGTATCTCAGATATATGCATGGGTTTGTGCGTTTCTTTCCGCTGCTTGTATGGACATAATGATTGATTTGCTTATGTGCATACAAGTAACTGCTCAGTATCGGTTTAGAGATGATAGTATCCCTTAGTATTGCTAATATTCGTCACAATATTAACTGTGTGGAATAATTATAGGCGCGCCCTAAGAGCTTAGTAACATTGGGTTTAAAGCATTGCTTTTATAAGCAGTACTTCCGCTGTTCACTATTATTATCTATATTACTACCTGTATTTAATTAGCGAGGCATGCTCAAATTGCTTTATACAATTCTTTCGTTATTGATATTAGAGAAAAATTACAAAGTATACAAACGGCGATAGTTACTAGGACATGTTTCTGAATTTCTTTCTTCATCAGCTACCTTCGCGGATGCTGAGGAGTATTGAACTCGAAAGCTCCAACATTCATACTTTATACTAGTGAAAAGGGAGAAGCCTTTATCCACTCAGCCATATAATGTAAACTTTGTAATTTTTCGTTTTGTTCGTACGTTTGATGTATCACGTAATTTTCCTTCGTATGGTTGCCGATCCGTGATCGTGTATTACGATTCGAGCCCTGAATCTAATATCGTGCCGTGTAATGGATTTTGTAATTTTTTCATCGTACTTGTTGCAAAAATATCTCGGAATATGATGTTAGAATAATTGTGTCTAATCGTCACTTCCTGTTCTTGTTTTATTTATTTATTTATTACGGTCTTTGAGACCTAGTTGAGATTAAATTAAAGTTTGTTTCATTACATGTTAAGTCCTTTACAATATAAAAATGATTTTTCTTTAAACTTATTAATATTTTCGCACTCTTTTATCGCAGGAGGTAATTCATTGTAAATTTTACTTACTTATTTAATTGGCGGTTAACCGTTTAAATTTGTTAAACTTGTAGAGCATGATTTTCAGAGTTAAACGAAGTCTTTTACTATTTCGAAATTATGGCTGCCAACAGTACCACGGTTGCCAAGGCGCTTGTGGGCTGACTCTTTGCTCGATGACAGCAGGTACTTCGTTTTGTCCTCATTCACATCAAGCACATTTTTACCGCTTCTTTTTCCAGTTTGGAGTAAGCAGAACTTTCGGCGCGGGTGTTCACGTCGATGACATCAATGTCATCATCATATGACAGCAGTTACACACTTTTATAGAATATTGTTCCAGAGTGGTTAAGTTCTGCAGCTAGTATAATTTGTTCCAGCATCAAATTAAAAAATATAGCGGCATATAGTCACCTCCTTTCGTGCTGTCGAAGGCGGCTTTAAAGTCGACAAAGAGGTGATGTGTGTCGATTCTTTTTTCGCGACATTGTGGAAATCTGGTGGATAGTAAATTTACCAGGTCTGAAGCCGCACTGATAAGGTCCAATCAGCCAATTCACGATGGGCTTAATCTTTCGCACAATACACTTGACATGACCTTAAATGCGATATTAGTTGCATTTCTTGTGGACTGGGCAAAGAACATTTATATTCAATCGTCGGGCATGCACTTGTCCGACCATATTTTGCAAAGAAGCTGATGAATGCGCCTTACCAACTCCTCGCCGCATTTGAATAGCTCCGCAGTCATCAGCGCCCGCGGCCTTGTTGTTTTTAATCTAGTTATTGCTATTCTGACTTCATCATAATCGGGTGGAGGGGCATTAATTCCATCATCATCTATTGCGGACTCGGGTTCGTCATCCCTGTGCGGTAAATTGGTGTCTCCATTTACGAGAGCAGAGAAGTGTCCCCTCCATTATCTAAGTACTCTCTGGATATCGTTTACAATATGGCCGTTTTCGTTCCTACAAGAGTTTGCCCCGGACTTAAAATCTTCCGTCTGTTGCCGAATTTTTCGGTAAAAATTTCGGGCGTTATTCATGGTGGCTAGCTGCTCAAGGTCCTCGCACTCATGCCCTTCTGCCTCAGTTTTTTTCTGCCTGAAAAGGCGTTCAGCTTCCCCTTTCAACTCGCGATAGCGTTCGCATACTCCTCTTGTTCCGCTCGCTTTTAACGTAGCCCTGTAGGCAGCGTATTTTCTTTCGGTTGCAACGGATAATTCTTCATCGTACCAGTTGTTTTTCCGTGGTCGCCGGTAACCAGTTTTTTCCTCGGCGGCAGTAGGAAGTGGTTCGGAGATACACTTCCACTGCTCCTGCATTCCTTCGGGTTGAGTTGTGCTCTCAGAGAGCAGGTGTGAGAGTCGCGTTGCGAAATCATTGCCAGATTAGCTTTTCTTGTATTTTTTGTTCCTTGGTTTTAGCCGTGCAGAGGCTGGCGCGTATTTTGGTTGCGCCGAGATAATGGTCCGAGTCGATGTTAGGTCCCCGGATCGTGCGCACATCTAAAACACTAGAGGCATGCCGTCCGTCTATCACAACGAAGTCGATCTGGTTGCGTGTATTTCGATCGGCACAGCCATGTAACTTGATGTACCTTTTTATGCATGAACCTCGTGCTGGATATGACCATGTTTCGAGCACCCGCAATGTCAATCAGCCTCAGTCCATTAAGAGAAGTTTCATTGTTTCCGACTGTGGGGCCATAAACACGTTCTTTGCCAACCCTGGCGTTAAAGTAGCCAATCACGACTTTTATATCATGGCGGGTGTAGTGCTCGTATGTGCGTTCTAAACGTTCATTGAAAGCGTATTTCACCTCATCGTCTTTCTACTCTGCCGGTGCATGGGTGCAGGTGAATGATATATTAAAAAGTTTTGCTTTTATTCGGATAGCGGCGAGACGTTCTTCCACAGTCGTGAACGCCAATACTTGGCGACAAAGTCTCTCTTCCACCAGAAATCCGACGGCGAACTGCGCTTATTTGTATGGCCACTCAATAGATTTCACACTGTTTAATCTTCTTTCTTCCTTGCTTCGTCCAACGCAATTCGTGGATGGCGGTGATGTCAGATTTTGCCTTGACGTGGACATCAACCAGTCGGGCATCTGCACAAATTAAATATATATTATTTGGACGTTTATATAGCGAGCCGCTTGATCCAAGACAGACGCCCGCTTGCATCCGCACCTCGTGGTGGACAGAAACTTCCGATGAAAGATCCCCCAGCTATCCCTTACACCGACTATGTTAGAGTGGCCTAGCTAGGTTGTTGCCTTCTCACAATAGCTCACCACTAAACGGATGCTCAGTGGCTATCCAGAGGATACTTGGCCGCAAGCGACCGTAAGTAGTGATCTGCTTGAACGAATGCAAAAGAATCGCTCTGGCCATTTGCAGGTGAATGGCGGTCAGAAACTTTCCCTACTTTCGTGGACTTTTACACGCGCCTCCACGTTCCTACATTTTATACCCTATGTATTTTAGAGTTTTCTTTGCGAATTCAGTTCCAACTCTAGGCAGTCTTATATTTTTGCGGCTTCTAGTTCCGTAATTATGGATCTCGTGATTATATTTTATTTTCTTGCTTAAGTAGTTGGTTAATATTCTCAATCTTACATGATGGATAAATTTCAATATAAAATAGTGTGGCGAATGTTGACATCACTAGGCTGTTAGAAAATAATCACGCAACAACAAAAACATGAAGCACCCACTCTTATATGCATGTCCACTCTAAAGCTAGCAACACTTATGTAGAAGGAGACGAAGAGATATCTCTCTCACACGCACATGTAGTCATCAGCCGAATTAGTTACTCACACATACACACGCATATGGCTATAAACTACAAATATATACGTATATAGCTAGTAACTAAGCATGAGCTACAAGAGTTCTAGAAGGTGAAATGTCTAGAACTTTGGAGAAATACGCGGCCGAGACAACAGAGAGTATAAAAGCAGCGCAGGCTGAGTAATAACTAATCAGTTTGATTTAAACACGCTAGTAGTTGCGAAGTGCGGTAACGTTGTGAAATTGTACTACTCCCAAAGTAATCTAAAAAGAGTGCAGTTTGCAATACTGTATATTGGAGTGATTTATTCAACAGTTTAGCGGTTCGAACGTTAGCAGAAGGTTGCAAATAAGCGCAATTTCACAAAATTCGTTGCAATAGCTAACTCACTGTTTTATACTAAGCCAGTTCAACGTATTCAGCATTAGAATTTTTGATGTTCTTGGAGGGCATCTTAAAATGAATCGCATTGCCTTGTTTTGTTGTATTTGGAATTTTTTAATTTGCATATCATTTGCTAAGAGCGGAATTGTGGGGCAGTAGATAAAATGGGGTTCAATAATTGCACGGTAAACAAAAAATTCTGTGGCTTTGGCTAATGTGTTTACATGTTCTGTACATGAAGCCTATTTTCTGGGCAATTTTTCTTTCCAGATAATTTATATGTTCTCCAAAATTTAAGTTTTCATCAGTCAAAACTCTCATATACTTCATATCATTTTCTCCTTGAATTTCGTTGTCTTTTATATCCAGAGTAGTATTACTTAGATCGTTGTTACGTATATATTCTGATTTTTGCAAATATCATAAACTTAGTCTTATCAACACAACGATTTGTAACGAGAGTCACGATCTTCTTGCACTTTCTGCATAGCACAGTCCGCATGCTTCCCACTGATGGTGAGCAGAGCATAATGAGCAAACAGACGTATTTTGCAGTATTTTAAACATCCTTCAATATAATTTATATACTACGTAAATAATTTGGGTGCAAGTACTGAACCTTGTGGCATTCCAATATTTACATCCACAACCGATAAAACTGCTTTTCCTATTATCGTCCTTTGCTTTCTGTCGCTCAACTAACTTCGAAACCATTCCAAGAAGACAGCCACCACAACTTTTTTGTCTGATATATCCTACTTACATTCTGCAATCACCATCTTTAGTGCCGTTTCGCTAGAATGGCTTTTTATGAATCCTGATTATTCTGGTATAATTACTCTGTCTTTATCTAGGTGTGCCACTAGCTGACTATTTCCATAATTTTTTCACCTGAAGGTAACGTGTTGATTGGGCGTAGGTCCTCTGTTTTCATATTTTTTTTTACATTTTCCACAGGAACTGTTGTAGACACTTTCCAGCCATTGGCATATTTAAGGACTCATTTATTATATCATTGTAAAAGTTGACAATGTACACCATGGCATCCTTGAAAATGCCTTTAGATAACACCTTTTCTCCACCATATTTTTTTAGATTCCATGGTGATATTCATTATATCATCTAGCACGATGTCAGCGAAATAAAATTCTTCTAATGCTTTAGACTTTTAAGCTATTGCATAGATTTTATCGCGGGCTTGGCGACTAAATCAAAAAAAAAACCGTAACGGATATTTGTCAAAAAAGGTTCGAAAAGGTTCGGTGTTAGCAACAGGCCAAATACATAGAATTGGATCTCTATCATAAAGTTAAAGTTAAAGTTTAATTAAAGTTAAAGTTAAAGTTAAAGCTAAAGTTAAAGTTAAAGTTAAATTTAAAGTTAAAGTTAAAGTTAATGTTAAAGTTAAAGTTGAAGTTAAAGTTAAAGTTAAAGTTAAAGTTAAGGTTAAAGCTAAAGTTAAAGTTAAAGTTAAAGTTAAAATTAAAATTAAAGTTAAAGTTAAAGTTAAGGTTAAAGCTAAAGTTAAAGTTAAAGTTAAAGTTAAGGTTAAAGTTAATGCTAATGTTAAAGTTAAAGTGGAAGTTAAAGTTAAAGTTGAAGTTGAAGTTAAAGTTAAAGTTAAAGTTAAAGTTGAAGTTAAAGTTAAAGTTAAAGTTGAAGTTAAAGTTAAAGTTAAAGTTAAAGTTAAAGTTAAAGTTAAGGTTAAAGTTAAAGTTAAAGTTAAAGTTAAAGTTAAAGTTAAAGTTAATGTTAAAGTTAAAGTTAAAGTTGAAGTTGAAGTTAAAGTTTTTTTTTTTGTCAAAAAAGGTTCGAAAAGGTTCGGTGTTAGCAACAGGCCAAATACATAGAATTGGATCTCTATCATAAAGTTAAAGTTAAAGTTAAAGCTAAAGTTAAAGTTAAAGTTAAAGTTAAAGTTAAATTTAAAGTTAAAGTTAAAGTTAAGGTTAAAGTTAAAGTTAAAGCTAAAGTTAAAGTTAAAATTAAAGTTAAAGTAAGTTAAAGTTAAAGTTAAAGCTAAAGTTAAAGTTAATTTTAAAGTTAAAGTTAATTTTAAAGTTAAAGTTAAAGTTAAAATTAAAGTCAAAGTTAAAGTTAAAGTTGAAGTTAAAGTTAAAGTTAAAGTTAAAGCTAAAGTTAAAGTTAATTTTAAAGTTAAAGTTAAAGTTAATTTTAAAGTTAAAGTTAAAGTTAAAGTTAAAATTAAAGTCAAAGTTAAAGTTAAAGTTAAAGTTAAAGTTAAAGTTAAAGCTAAAGTTAAAGTTAAAATTAAAGTTAAAGTTAAAGTAAGTTAAAGTTAAAGTTAAAGTTAAAGTTAAAGTTAAAGTTAAAGCTAAAGTTGAAGTTAAATTTAAAGTTAAGGTTAAAGTTAAAGTTAAAATTAAAGTCAAAGTTAAAGTTAAAGTTGAAGTTAAAGTTACAGTTAAAGTTGAAGTTAAAGTTAAAGTTAAAGTTAAAGTTAAAGTTAAAGTTAAGGTTAAAGTTAAAGTTAAAGCTAAAGTTAAAGTTAAAGTTAAAATTAAAGTTAAAGTTAAAGTAAGTTAAAGTTAAAGTTAAAGTTAAAGCTAAAGCTAAAGGTAAAGTTAAAGTTAATTTTAAAGTTAAAGTTAAAGTTAAAGGTAAAGTTGAAGTTAAATTTAAAGTTAAGGTTAAAGTTAAAGTTAAAATTAAAGTCAAAGTTAAAGTTAAAGTTGAAGTTAAAGTTACAGTTAAAGTTAAAGTTAAAGTTCAAGTTCAAGTTAAAGTTAAAGTTAAAGTTCAACTTAAAGTTACAGTTAAAGTTAAAGTTAAAGTTAAAGTTAGAGTTAAAGTTAAAGATAAAGTTAAAGTTAAAGTTAAAGCTAAAGTTAAAGTTAAAGTTATAGTTAAAGTTAAAGTTAAAGTTAAAGTGAATGTTGAAGTTAAAGTGAAAGTTAAAGTTAAAGTGAAAGTTAAAGTTAAAAATAAAGTTAAAGTTAAAATTAAAGTTAAAGTTAAAGTGGAAGTTAAAGTTAAAGTGAATGTTAAAGTTAAAGCGAAAGTTAAAGTTAAAAATAAAGTTAAAGCTAAAATTAAAGTTAAGGTTAAAGTTAAAGTGAAAGTTAAAATTAAAGTTAAAATTAAAGTGAATGTTAAAGTTAAAGTGAAAGTTAAAGTTAAAAATAAAGTTAAAGTTAAAGTTAAAGTTAAAGTTAAAATTAAAATTAAAGTTAAAGTTAAAGTAAAAGTTAAGTTAAAGTTAAAGTTAGAGTTAAAGTTAAGTTAAAGTTAAACTTAAAGTTAAAGTTAAATTAAAGTTAAAGTTAAAGTTAAATTTAAAGTTAAAGTTAAAGATAAAGTTAAATTTAAACTTAGACTTAAAGTTAAAGTTAAAGTAAAAGTTGAAGTTAAAGCTAAAGTTAAAGTAACTAAATATTTAAAAATAATATAAATAATATTATGACTCCAAATATTGAAATAAATATTGCACACGTTAGCGATGTTAATGTTAGGCGCTCATTTGTTGGAGATATTTGGGCGTGCTTATGCAAACTTAGAAATGGTATACACATTGTTATGTTAGCAATTTACATTCCTCCGAATCCAAAATTGGACGATGTAAAGCATTTTATTCATCGCACTTTACTGGAGTACTCTGAAGAAGGGCAAAAATACTTGGTACAAATGGTAATAAATTTCCACTTATCTTGGCCGGCGATTTCAACATAAATTTCGCTTATAAAAAATCTGAGCGGTTGACAAGTTTTCTTTTTGAAAAATTCAATTTGAAAATAAATAATGATCCAAAAGAATCCACAACAAAATATGGGACTACCATTGACGCGGTATTTTCAAGATATTTAGAGGATATCAAGTCTCAAACGTATGTTTCCCATTTCAGTTACCATAAACCTATTATTTCAATTATAAATATTCCTGAATAACCTATGTATGTACATATCTTATAAGATAATAATAAAAATTTTTTAACCAATATTAACTTCTCATTTATTCAATAAAAGTAAAAAATGGGTTTTTTTTATCGGTCACCACGCTTAAGAAGTGTAACTTGAATTAATATCAAACAAAAAACTTGAATTAATATCAAAGAAAACAAAATGTTGCATAAATATTATAACTGCATAATTTGATAATATGCAATAGCTTTTCCGCGGCAGTCCCCGAGTGCCACACGTTCTTTTTTTTTTGTATATTTCATCCATACAGTAAAATTCTTCTATGTTATCATTAATTTCAACTATGCTCTGCGGATAGGCCACTTTTTCGGGCAAAATCCTGAGTCGCTCCGGTAGATACATAGAACCGGCTGCCTTGGGAAGCGAAATGAGGGAGCAAAGCGGTTTCCAATGACTTTGCTACAGGCGAAAGATGTGATATCGGTAGATATGAGTCGCCTTCCTTAGCTGGTTTGACCAAGCTTAAGTAATGGAATTATCATTGCCATTTTCCATTGTTCAGGAATGACAAAGGACTTCAGAGACAGGTTGAAAAAGTCCTTTAGGTAGTTTATTCCCTCAGAGCCAAGGTGTTTAAGCATTGCCTTGGCTATTCCGTCTGGGCCTATTGATTTGGGGGGATTGACCTTGTGAATACATGAGCAGGTGGTCAGATGCTAAAGTAAGTATCGGCTGCTAATCAACACAGTTTATGAGCCCTGGCGATTGAGATGTCAGGTGAGTTCTGACAATTACCTCCTTGTTGGTGAGGGCATCGCCGTTTATCGTGCAGGAAGTGGTATTGTCTATTTGTTCTGCTAGCTGCCTACGTCTGCTGTCGGCTGGCAAGTTGTAATGCCAGAAGTCATGGTGAGCATTCAAATCGCCAATTTTGGTTGCGCCGAGATAATGGTCCGAGTCGATGTTAGGTCCCCGGATCGTGCGCACATCTAAAACACTAGAGGCATGCCGTCCGTCTATCACAACGAAGTCGATCTGGTTGCGTGTATTTCGATCGGCACAGCCATGTAACTTGATGTACCTTTTTATGCATGAACCTCGTGCTGGATATGACCATGTTTCGAGCACCCGCAATGTCAATCAGCCTCAGTCCATTAAGAGAAGTTTCATTGTTTCCGACTGTGGGGCCATAAACACGTTCTTTGCCAACCCTGGCGTTAAAGTAGCCAATCACGACTTTTATATCATGGCGGGTGTAGTGCTCGTATGTGCGTTCTAAACGTTCATTGAAAGCGTATTTCACCTCATCGTCTTTCTACTCTGCCGGTGCATGGGTGCAGGTGAATGATATATTAAAAAGTTTTGCTTTTATTCGGATAGCGGCGAGACGTTCTTCCACAGTCGTGAACGCCAATACTTGGCGACAAAGTCTCTCTCCCACCAGAAATCCGACGGCGAACTGCGCTTATTTGTATGGCCACTCAATAGATTTCACACTGTTTAATCTTCTTTCTTCCTTGCTTCGTCCAACGCAATTCGTGGATGGCGGTGATGTCAGATTTTGCCTTGACGTGGACATCAACCAGTCGGGCATCTGCACGAATTAAATATATATTATTTGGACGTTTATATAGCGAGCCGCTTGATCCAAGACAGACGCCCGCTTGCATCCGCACCTCGTGGTGGACAGAAACTTCCGATGAAAGATCCCCCAGCTATCCCTTACACCGACTATGTTAGAGTGGCCTAGCTAGGTTGTTGCCTTCTCACAATAGCTCACCACTAAACGGATGCTCAGTGGCTATCCAGAGGATACTTGGCCGCAAGCGACCGTAAGTAGTGATCTGCTTGAACGAATGCAAAAGAATCGCTCTGGCCATTTGCAGGTGAATGGCGGTCAGAAGCTTTCCCTACTTTCGTGGACTTTTACACGCGCCTCCACGTTCCTACATTTTATACCCTATGTATTTTAGAGTTTTCTTTGCGAATTCAGTTCCAACTCTAGGCAGTCTTATATTCTTGCGGCTTCTAGTTCCGTAATTATGGATCTCGTGATTATATTTTATTTTCTTGCTTAAGTAGTTGGTTAATATTCTCAATCTTACATGATGGATAAATTTCAATATAAAATAGTGTGGCGAATGTTGACATCACTAGGCTGTTAGAAAATAATCACGCAACAACAAAAACATGAAGCACCCACTCTTATATGCATGTCCACTCTAAAGCTAGCAACACTTATGTAGAAGGAGACGAAGAGATATCTCTCTCACACGCACATGTAGTCATCAGCCGAATTAGTTACCCACACATACACACGCATATGGCTATAAACTACAAATATATACGTATATAGCTAGTAACTAAGCATGAGCTACAAGAGTTCTAGAAGGTGAAATGTCTAGAACTTTGGAGAAATACGCGGCCGAGACAACAGAGAGTATAAAAGCAGCGCAGGCTGAGTAATAACTAATCAGTTTGATTTAAACACGCTAGTAGTTGCGAAGTGCGGTAACGTTGTGAAATTGTATTACTCCCAAAGTAATCTAAAAAGAGTGCAGTTTGCAATACTGTATATTGGAGTGATTTATTCAACAGTTTAGCGGTTCGAACGTTAGCAGAAGGTTGCAAATAAGCGCAATTTCACAAAATTCGTTGCAATAGCTAACTCACTGTTTTATACTAAGCCAGTTCAACGTATTCAGCATTAGAATTTTTGATGTTCTTGGAGGGCATCTTAAAATGAATCGCATTGCCTTGTTTTGTTGTATTTGGAATTTTTTAATTTGCATATCATTTGCTAAGAGCGGAATTGTGGGGCAGTAGATAAAATGGGGTTCAATAATTGCACGGTAAACAAAAAATTCTGTGGCTTTGGCTAATGTGTTTACATGTTCTGTACATGAAGCCTATTTTCTGGGCAATTTTTCTTTCCAGATAATTTATATGTTCTCCAAAATTTAAGTTTTCATCAGTCAAAACTCTCATATACTTCATATCATTTTCTCCTTGAATTTCGTTGTCTTTTATATCCAGAGTAGTATTACTTAGATCGTTGTTACGTATATATTCTGATTTTTGCAAATATCATAAACTTAGTCTTATCAACACAACGATTTGTAACGAGAGTCACGATCTTCTTGCACTTTCTGCATAGCACAGTCCGCATGCTTCCCACTGATGGTGAGCAGAGCAGAATGAGCAAACAGACGTATTTTGCAGTATTTTAAACATCCTTCAATATAATTTATATACTACGTAAATAATTTGGGTGCAAGTACTGAACCTTGTGGCATTCCAATATTTACATCCACAACCGATAAAACTGCTTTTCCTATTATCGTCCTTTGCTTTCTGTCGCTCAACTAACTTCGAAACCATTCCAAGAAGACAGCCACCACAACTTTTTTGTCTGATATATCCTACTTACATTCTGCAATCACCATCTTTAGTGCCGCTTCGCTAGAATGGCTTTTTATGAATCCTGATTATTCTGGTATAATTACTCTGTCTTTATCTAGGTGTGCCACTAGCTGACTATTTCCATAATTTTTTCACCTGAAGGTAACGTGTTGATTGGGCGTAGGTCCTCTGTTTTCATATTTTTTTTTACATTTTCCACAGGAACTGTTGTAGACACTTTCCAGCCATTGGCATATTTAAGGACTCATTTATTATATCATTGTAAAAGTTGACAATGTACACCATGGCATCCTTGAAAATGCCTTTAGATAACACCTTTTCTCCACCATATTTTTTTAGATTCCATGGTGATATTCATTATATCATCTAGCACGATGTCAGCGAAATAAAATTCTTCTAATGCTTTAGACTTTTAAGCTATTGCATAGATTTTATCGCGGGCTTGGCGACTAAATCAAAAAAAAAACCGTAACGGATATTTGTCAAAAAAGGTTCGAAAAGGTTCGGTGTTAGCAACAGGCCAAATACATAGAATTGGATCTCTATCATAAAGTTAAAGTTAAAGTTTAATTAAAGTTAAAGTTAAAGTTAAAGCTAAAGTTAATGTTAAAGTTAAATTTAAAGTTAAAGTTAAAGTTAATGTTAAAGTTAAAGTTGAAGTTAAAGTTAAAGTTAAAGTTAAAGTTAAAGTTAAGGTTAAAGCTAAAGTTAAAGTTAAAGTTAAAATTAAAATTAAAGTTAAAGTTAAAGTTAAGGTTAAAGCTAAAGTTAAAGTTAAGGTTAAAGTTAATGTTAAAGTTAAAGTTGAAGTTGAAGTTAAAGTTAAAGTTGAAGTTAAAGTTAAAGTTGAAGTTAAAGTTAAAGTTAAAGTTAAAGTTAAAGTTAAAGTTAAAGTTAAAGTTAAAGTTAAAGTTAAGGTTAAAGTTAAAGTTAAAGTTAAAGTTAAAGTTAATGTTAAAGTTAAAGTTAAAGTTGAAGTTAAAAATATTTCGCTCTGGTCAATACATTTTTTTGTTTTTTCAGACGACTATCCTCTTCTACCGAAATGAAAGATTTGGGTGTTATTTTTGACTCAAACATGACATTTCCTCAACAAATTGACTTCATTGTATCAAAAGCTTTTTCTATGTTATGATTGATAAGAAGAAATTCAATGGAGTTCAGATATCCTTGTACGCTAAAAACAAAATCGAAAGAGTTCAAAAAGTGTTCACGAAATTTGCTCGAAGAAAGTTACGGTGGCAAGGTAATCAGCCTTCTTACATTGGTAGACGGAAACTAATGGGCTTGCACTCCCTGTATGAGAGAAGAATATACTTCTCAGTACTTTTTTATTATAATGTCATTCATAAGAACATGACCTGTCTCGAAACTTAAGAAATAATCGCTTATTGGTAGACAATTTACACTCTACTAATTACGCCATGTATGAGCCGATTGCTTGGAGCATTATATTATGCAATACCTATACTAGCGTTTTTGAGCTTAATGATAGTATAAGTATATTTAAATTAGAATCGTATACTATTATTAATTATTTTCCTAGCATAAAAAATAATTTAGGTTGTCAATTTAACTCGCACAGTTATGACAGCTTTTTACCTAAATTATTGCAGTGCTGGAAAGTCCCAGTGGGATATTAGTTTAGGTATCTAAAATTTAGGCGAAATCGCACCAGCATTATTCTTATTTTTTATAAGTAAGAGTATTTGTAGTAAAATTTACCAAAATGATTTACTTTTATTTAATCGTCAGTTACAACAGTTACATTCTTAACAACATGAATTTCTATTTAAATCCAGGCTCATTATGCCATTTGGATGGATCAACTTTAAAAGAATCAGTGGGAGTAAAATATATTTCGAAAAACGAGAGTCCTTTTTTTGGTTCACGGAGTCTTCAGTGCTTTCGAGAAACATAACTTGCACTCAAGCTATTTTTTAAATTAGAAAAAAAGTTTAAGTGGTTTCAAAATCCTCGTTAAGCGTTGCTGAAGAAGGCAAGAAAGCCCATTTCGAGCGTAACTATTTCCAACAACGTCCTTATATTTATTGGCTAAATAATCAAATAAAGGTGTCTAAGTTCGGGTGTAACCGAACTTTATATACTCAGCGTTAGCTTCAATTGGACATTTATTTAAGATAAATTACTTTTCTGCATAACACGTGGCACCGCCCGTTTAAAAAAAATTACTCCCCATTTCCTCTCAAAATAAAACTTGATAAGTGAAATATCATTGATTCAAATCTTTTTTTTTTGCTAAGTTATATCTTATTATTCTAGTCTACGACCCTTTTAAACTTGTTTTATATCTAAGTTGCCGTGCTCTTTAACCGATCCCGTCCATTTTTACTAGAAATATTTTCTGCTATAAGGAAAATATGTGTACACAATTTCCATACGATATGTTAATTTCTCTTCGAGTTATGGCTACCGAAACATAGAAAATTGCTTAGTCATAAAAGGGGCGTAGCCACACCAACTTTCAAAAATTTAAATATTTTCCAATTTAATGTTATAATTCAATTTAGAAAGCAAAATTGTATTGATATAAAGCTTTTTCTCGCTAAGATATAGCTTATTATTTTCGTCTACGACCCTTTTAAAAATCTTTTATATAAAAGTGGGCGTGGTCTTTAACCGATCTCATCCATTTTTTCTGGAAATATTTCCTGCTATAGGGAAAATGTGTGTACTCAATTTTATTACGATCCGTTAATTTTTCTTCGAGTTGTGGCTCCCGAAACATAGAAAATTGCTTAGTCATAAAAGGGGCGGTGCCGCATTCATTTTCAAACATTTTAATATTTTCCAATTTAATGTTATAATTCAGTTTAGAAAGTAAAATTCTATTTATAGAAAGCTTTTTTTCGCTAAGATATAGCTTATTAGATTCGCCTACGACCGTTTTAAAAATCTTGTATATAAAAGTGGGCGTGGTCTTTAGCCGATCTCGTCCATTTTTCTAGAAATATTTCCTGCTATAGGGAAAATGTGTATACTATATTTTATTACGATCCGTTCATTTTTCTTCGAGTTGTGGCTCCCGAAACATAGAAAATTGCTTAGTCATAAAAGGGGCGGTGCCACGCCCATTTTTTTTAAATTTTAAGTTTTTCCTATTTAATGTCATAAGCCCACTTTGGAAATGAAATACCATTGATATAAAGCTCTTTTTTTGCAAAGATATAGCTTATTTTATTCACCCACGACCCTTTTAAAAATCTTTTATATAAAAGTGGACGTGGTCCTTAACCGATTTCGTTAATTTTTCTTGAAAGTATTCCCTATAGTAAAGGCAACCTCTCTGCCGTATTTTGTTAGGATAAGTTTAACGATTTTTGATTTATGATTAATAATATTTTTAAAATTGATTTTATCACTAGTGGGCGGTGCCACGCCCGTTTTAAAAAATGTTTTCAAATTTTTGTCAAGAGTCTTAATATCAGTCCACACGTCGAATTTCAACATTCTAGGTGTATTATTTACTAAATAATCAGGTTTTTTGTGTTTTCCAAAATGTTATATATATAAAAAGTGGGTGTGGTTATCATCGCTTATTTTCAATACCAATCTATTCTTGGTTCAGATAAGCTCGTGTATCTGAATATTTACTCAAGTAATCGTGTTAACGGACAGACGGATGGACGGACATGGCTCAATCAAATTTTTTTTCGATGCTGATGATTTTGATATATGGAAATCTATATATATCTCGATTCCTTTATACCTGTACAACCAACCGTTACCCAATCAAAGTTAATATACTCTGTGTGCAAAGCACTATGAGTATAAAAACCATTTATTATTTATTACAAAAATTGACTTTAGACCAGTGGTCACTAAAATTAAAACTGTGGCTGTGCTAGTAAGACTAAAATCATCGCAGTGGTAGTGGTTTAGTTGTTGATAAAAAAGCAATAAGGTAGGGCGTTGCGTTTAACGAAATCTTATGCATTATGAGTAGATAGATATAGAGTAGTATTTTTACGGAGAACGACAGGTCAAGCGATACTGGCGCATCTGACATGAAAAAGTAGCCAACTTCCCACTTTTATTACAAGCAAAGCATAAGAAGATGAATTCGACATTTGCTTTGGTTAGGTGTGCTTTCACACTCAGCAACTGAAATTATTTTTCCCACTCGTTTGTTTTAAAATTGCTCATAGTTATAAGATATATAAATGCAAGGCACGAAATATGTTAGCAAATATGTATTTTTCTTGTATTGTGAGAATGTTTATAACAATGCTTGTGAAATTTTGTATGTGAATGGGCAAGGCGAAATAAAATTCAATTCCTAAGTCTGAAGTGCCTTTATATTTACAAACGCAACATCTTGCGTGATTGTGGCGATTTTACTGACATGCAAAAGATTGTGTTGAAAGCATCTATATGAAAAATTTGATTGAGGCTCGGCCATGAAGCTCGAATTGACGCAAAACGCGCCGTGGAGTGATTTAAAGTTTATTATTTGAATAAATGGAATAAATAAGTATAGAAATAACGAAGTAGTTTTATAGATATTTTGAGATTCATTTAATTGTTATAAATACGCTTTAGGGGAGAAATAGCACATTAACAACTTTTTATAAGGTTTTGTCGGGCATGACTCGAACATTACAAAAAATCCGACTCTGAGCATTTTCAATGGTAATGTGCCACGCCTTAACCTGATGTTATCTGCCCACGACTTTGGAAATTAATTACCTTCATCCAAAGGAATAATTTGAGGGGCGGCACAGCGTTTCTAAAAACTTTAATTTTTTTTCATACAAAATATGTATAGTCTAAAGTACATATGTACTTTATATTCCTTTATCAAATATGCACAAACAGTTTGTTAACATCAATTAATCATGTTAGTCATATTTGTGTACCTGGGGCCCTATTCGCTAACTGTGAGTTTTAAAGTGTACACAAGAAATTCTGATTCTCTAAAGCAAAACTGTGAATAAAAAAACTCACTGATAAAAACTTCGTGAGTTTTCTTGGCAGCCAGTGTACACTATTGTGACATTCAAAACTCATACGCGCTGTTGCAGAATTACTTTTCTGTTTTCATGGCGTTTGATGAATATTTTCTCACTGACATAACACTTTTACATTCAGCGCTCAATTATCAAAATAATGTGTACAATAGTTTACAGAAGTACATGAAAATTTAAAGTGTAAATTGTGTGGACAAATGTGTTTTCAATAAGTGTACATTTTTCAGTTTTTCACAGTTAGGGAATTGACCCCCTGTATTATTTTGTATTGATTATTTATCTTGCAGTTGGGAGTTTCACAAGCAGGATGAATTGAGCTTTTTCAAATAAAGCTGTTGCAAAATAATGAATATCTAAATCTCGGGACTGATCCCGAATTAGTAAATATCTAAGAAATTGACATCTCTATATACATACAACGTTTGACGTTGTGTGGTTTTTGAATTTTTTTCATATACTTACCGTTCGATTTTTTAACAGATGGGTTTGTACTAGTCAAAACTTCGTGTTTGATTAAAACCGGTTATCCTGAAAATGATAGTAAATGGTTAGTGGATAGCTAACCTTGCTCCGCGCTGTTGCTGTTCTATGCGGTAATATAAAATTGAAAGCAAATAACGCTAAAACATACATATTAGTGCCCATGGGCGGATCCAGGGAGGCGCTGTTGGGTGGGTAATCGTTATTTTTGCCGATTTTCGATTGCCTTCCTTATTAATTTTCAATGCCAATATATTTTAAGTATATGTTGTTGTTGTTGTAGCGATAAGGTTGCTCCTCGAAGGCTTTGGGGAGTGTTATCGATGTGATGGTCCTTTGCCGGATACAGATCCGGTACGCTCCGGTACCACAGCACCATTAAGGTGGTAGCCCGACCATCTCGGGAACGATTTATGTGGCCACATTAAACCTTCAGGCCATCCCCTCCCTCCCCACCCCAAGTTCCATGAGGAGATTGGGGTCGCCAGAGCCTCGTCTGTCAGTGAAACAGGATTCGCCGCGGATAGGTGAGGTTGACAATTGGGTTTGGAGAAGCTATATATTGCGCTGGAAACCTGAAGGGTTGCGCTACACACCCCTTGAATCTGGTATTTTAGTCGCCTCTTGCGACAGGCATACCTACCGCGGGTATATTCTGACCCCCTTACCCGCTGGTATATCATACCTCAAGGTGCAATACAAAGGAGGAATGATTTAAAAAAATAATAGTTTTTCTATCATTATTATTTTTGTGAATAGTAATTGAATAATTTTATTAAAATTAAAATAGAAGAAAGAAAAAATGTTTGACAACTGCCAAAGGCCGTTTTATAGATCCATTTCGGGAAGTATTAATTCCTTCATAGGCAACGTTAGGCACCTCTACTATAACCATTCAGCTATCACAGCGGTTTTAGGTTTGTCTTCATTATTTCTCTTTCTGTTCTGGTCCTTGCAAATTGATTTTCACAAGAAAATAGAATAATTCTCAAAAACGCCCATTTTTTATTCCTTCATATTAGTTAGCTAACAAATGCAGAAGATTAAACCTGCAGCTAGAATATGAATGTAAATATAATTAAACTAGAGTTCATCGTCATGTATAAACATTGCTTTAGATAACTACTGCATAAATTTTTCCATATAAAATATAAGGTGCGATATACCTCCGAAGAGAGTTTAGGCCGAGCTTCTCTTCCAATTTTCGTCGTGCTCCTTTTAGCTTTTCCTAAAAATTGGAGGATCTGATCCTACATGTTTTACGCTGACCCCGAACGACATTTGCAAGGCAGATGCATTTTTTTTTGTGGCTCCCTTCTATTTACGTCCAAGGACGTCCCGCGGTTCACTCTCAAGCGTACCTTCGCCACCTTCATGCTGCGACGCTGCCCAGCAGGCCACATCAACTGTCCGTTGTTGCTTGTGCCAAACAGCGCCTACACCTAACGCGGGCGCTTCAACTCATCACTACAATCTACGTAGTATGGACAGTAGCAATGCCGCGCACTAGCTTTTACCCCCGGCCCTCCATTCCTTTTCCGACACACGCACTCGCGTAAGAAGGAGTCATCAACTGCTAGTCCCGTACACCGTGTGTTCCGCGTGCCAGCTTAGAATATATACGATTGCGATATCGACCCAATGCAGTTCATTCGTAGATGCTCTGGGCTTAGAAACGGCAACCATCCGACCTTTACATTCATTGCACCGTGCTGCCAAAATACAAGTACCAACTGATCGACACCAGGTACTCCAGCAGCTATCGGATATCACGCTCGACATAGCCTATTTCCTCGAGGCGCCTTCACCCATTTCTGACTCCCAAAGTGGCGACTGTACCCCCGATGCACTTCAGAATTCTGCAACTTAATTATAACGGGTTATATGGAAAGACCGCAGAGATAGTTGACTACATGAATGAAAATAATATCCTTATAGCCGCAATTCACGAAACAAAGCTAACTGCGAGATCGGACCTCTGAACTTGCGGTGGCTATAACATTCATAGGAAAGATCGCACAAGGGGTATTGGTTGTGGCCTTGCCTTTATCACGCATCACAAAACCTTAGAAAGTCAAGGCATAACCATCCGGTCAGGCGATGCTGACCTAGAAATAATTAACATCTATATTCCTCCTGCCACCTGCTGCCAAGTGGCTATCGCCCTGATATCAATACGCTAAGCTGCGGAAAAAACCGCCTTATCCTTGGCGATTTGAATGCTCACCAGGACCTCTGGCATTACAACTTTCCAGCCGACAGCAGACGTAGGCAGCTACCAGAACAAATAGACAATACCACTTCCTGCACGATAAACGACGATGCCCTCACCAAGAAGGAGGTAATTGTCAGAGCTCACCTGACATCTCAATTGTCAGGGCTCATAAACTGTGTTAATTTGCAGCCGATGCTTACTTTAGCATCTGACCATCTGCTCATCTGCTCATGCATTCACAAGGTCAATCCCTCCAAATCAATAGGCCCAGACGGAATAGCGAAGGCAATGCTAAAACACCTCGGCTCTGAGGGTATAAACTACCTAATGCAAGTTTTCAACCTGTCTCTGAAGTCCTTTGTCATTCCTGAACAATGGAAAATGGCAAGGATAATTCCATTACTTAAGCTTGGTCAAAACAGCTAAGGAAGGCGACTCATATCTACCGATATCACTTCTTTCGCCAGTAGCAAAGTTACTGGAAACCGCTTTGCTCCCTCATTTCGCTTCCCAAGGCAGCCGGTTCTATGTATTTACCGGAGCGACTCAGGATTTTGCCCGGAAAAGGGGCCTATCCGCAGAGCATAGTTGAAATTAATGATAACATAGCAGAATTTCACTGTATTGATGAAATATACAAAAAAAAGTCTAAAGCAATAGAATTCAATAACAAATACCATTGTATAAAGCAGGGATGCACCTTAACGTTAAGCTAATCGTTTATCAAAAAATTTCCACCGTTTCCGTTGAAACACTTCGAAATATTATCGATAAAGAAATTATCAAGATAAATTGTATCTCGTTTTTAACCGAAACGAAAAGCTTTCGTTAAAGTTAAAAACGTTAAGAAAAACGTGATACTTTGTGTTTGAATTGTGCTGGCAATGCTATAGCCATGGTGAAGCCGTAAGGTGGTAACAACGAGCGGACATACACAAACAAACTCCATGTAATTTGTTTGTGTAATTCGTTGGTGGTAATGTCAAAAATACTCTGAGAAATGTTCGCACTGTCAAAATTCATGAGAGAAGTTGCAATCAGCTTGGCTAATGCTTTCACCTTTAATGACTACGCCATCAATCAGCTTTGCCAGCATAGTTTGAAATTAATAATCAACATAAACGATTTGATTTCGTTTTGATATGGCAGAAAACGAAACAAAATCATTTCGTTAAGTTGACGTTCTTAACGTTAATAAACGAAACGAAATGACTTTGTTTCGTTTATTAACGTTAAATATCGTAACGAAATGATATCGGTTCGTTGGTTAAGCATGCCTGGTATAAAGCAATATGAGCAAAGCTCACTAATTAAATACATAGAAGAATTATTTCGCTGACATTGTGCTAGATGATATAATGAATATCACCAGGGAATCTAAAAAATATTGTGGAGAAAAGTTGTTATCTAAAGGCATTTTCAAGGATGCCATGGTGTACGTTGTCAACTTTTAAAATGATATAATAAATGAGTCCTTAAATATGCCAATGGCTGGAAAGTGTCTACAACAGTTCCTGTGGAAAATGTAAAAAAAAAAAATGAAAACAGAGGACCAACCCCCAATCAATACGTTACCTTCAGATGAAAAAATTATGGAAATAGTCAGCTAGTGGCACACCTAGATAAACACAGAGTAATTATACCAGAATAATCAGGATTCATAAAAAGCCATTCTAGCGAAACGGCACTAAACATGGTGATTGCAGAATGTAAGGAGGATATATCAGACAAAAAAGTTGTGATGTTTGTCTTCTTGGAATGGTTCCGATGTTAGTTGAGCGACAGAAAGCAAAAATTAAAAAATTCCAAATACAACAAAACAAGGCAATGCGATTCATTTTAAGATGCCCTCCAAGAACACCAAAAATTCTAATGCTGAATAGGTTGAACTGGCTTAGTATAAAACAGTGAATTAGCTATTGTAACGAGTTTTGGGAAATTCCGCTTATTTGCAACCTTCTGCTAACGTTCGAACAGCTAAACTGGTCATAAAAATCCGAAAATAATTTTTATCTTGATCCAAATATGTATATTAAAAGTCCAAAATTAATAGTTTTGCAAGGAATTATATTATAAAAGGAATACCAGTTTTTGACCCTGGTTTTTTGATGTATTTTACTTATGGCTTACGGCTCTTCGCGCACATTACTTGATGCATCGTTTTGCGTAGTTCACTCGCTTATTAGAAAGCAACAGATAAGATCTTTTGTTATTATTTTTTAATGCGCACAATGCAAACAAAAGGTTTACACAATAAAATTCATTGCAAGTTAACAGTACACTTCCCACAGTGCCCTTATGGCAATCATAAACAAATATTCCATTTCTCAAGCCACTGGCATTTCAGTAAGCAGGCTAAACAAATATTATATTTCTCAAGCCACTGGCATTTCAGTAAGCAGACTAAACAAAGATTATATTTCTCAAGCCGCTGGCATTTCATTGAGTAAATATTCCATTTCTCACGCATCGGTTTTCATTAGCAAATCCGATGCAACGCTTATATTGTAAATATTAAATTTAGTTATAAATAAGAGCAATTGTGGAAAATAAAGGCAGTTTGGTTTCTAAGTTTGGTTTCAATGTTATATTCTGTAACTAACCATACAAAATTCTTATTATTTTTTAAAAACCCCGCCTAAATTAGGAGGACGATAATTGGCGCCCGGCTTGTGGGGCACGCGTTGTAAAAAATAAGTATCGTCAAAGGACGAGAAAGAACAAAAAAAACACAAAAGTTAAACAACAACATTTTTTAAATAAGTATCGTCAAAGGACGAGAAAGAACGAAAAAACAAAAAGGTTAAACAACAAATTTTTTTAAAGAAGTATCATCAAAGGACGAGAAAGAACAAGAAAACACAAAAGTAAAACAACAAAAAATTGTTTTCAAAACTTTAACTAACTACCATTGTGAATGCATACAAGTGGTTTGGAAGAAACTTTGACAATAGTAAACAGCTTCAATCATCTGTTGAATCGCTGTTCGAATACTTAAATCATTTAATGTGAAGTTCGTGGCTTGAAATTTGAAAATTGACAAGAAAAATACAAGTGAGCAGCTAACAGCAAAATAAGTCCATGGAGAAATAAATTTAATAAAGTGTGCAAAAACCAAAACAAATTTAAAAACCTAATTCTTGAATTACTCATATCACAACAACAACAAAAAAAAAACATACAACCATAACCTTAAATAAGAGGAAGAAGTAAATGAGAGGAGAAGAGCAGTTCAAAAAAGAGCAGAGGAAAAAAGGAAGCTGTATATAAATTTGATGTTACAGGACCAGTGAGAGCAGCATTACGGC
The DNA here is from genome assembly GCF_040869045.1 of Eurosta solidaginis. Lineage (NCBI taxonomy): Eukaryota > Metazoa > Arthropoda > Insecta > Diptera > Tephritidae > Eurosta > Eurosta solidaginis. The sequence continues at coordinate 135,260,929 of NC_090319.1, forward strand.
AGTGAAGTAAGATTAATTTGTATGCTATTTAGTGCCTAAGAATTCATTCCTGTACTTACGCTATTTAAAAAACAATTACTAAAAATATTTAAGTGTGGATTTGATACAAGTATTTAGAAGTATGTCGTTAGAAAGTGAAAATGGAGCCTTAGTGGCTAGGTTAATAGCCGCGACTAACGCTTCATTAAAATTAGAGGTAGCGGAACTGCGCAGGCAAATCGAGGGGATGACTCAGGCAGCTACCATTGCGGAGTACAAGCCTGAGATTATCAACCAGCAGATAAAATGCGAGGAGTATTTAGAGATAATAAAGTCGTTGCCCGAATTCACGGGAAAGCAAAAAAATATGTTAGTTGGAGAGAATCCCCTAATAACACAATGAGTTTATACGTTAGAGGCGGCCGTAGGTATTTCGCTGCACTAACGATATTAAGAAATAAAATCACCCAGGAAGCCAATGATTTGCTATCAAATCATGGGACAGTGCTTAATTTTGATGCCATTTTGGCGCGAATAGATTTTGCATGCGCCGACAAGAGGCCAGCCCACACCATTGAACAAGAGATGAGCATTTTGAGACAGGGCTCTAATTCAATAATTGATTATTATAATAAGGGTAAGGAGAAATTAGCGTTGTTGATAAATAAAACGATCATGACACCTACGGTACTGACAGATCAGTCACTAGGGAATTTACTTACTTACTTACTTAATTGGCGCTTAACCGTCTAAACGGTTATGGCCGTCCAACAAGGCGCGCCAGTCGCTCCTTCGCTCCGCCAACTGGCGCCAATTGGTCACACCAAGGGAGTTTAAATCGTTTTCCACCTGGTCCTTCCAACGGAATGGGTGCCGCCCTCTACCTCTGCTTCCATAGGCGGGTTCCGATAGAAACGCTTTCTTGGCCGGAGCATCATCTTTCATTCGCATAACATGACCTAGCCAGCGCAGCCGCTGCGTTTTAATTCGCTGGACTATATTGATGTCTGCGTATAGATCGTACTGCTCATCATTAAATCTTCTTCGGTACTCGCCATCGCCAACGCGTAGAGGTCCATAAATCTTTCGAAGAACTTTTCTCTCGAACACTCCCAAAGCCGCTTCATCTGCTGTTGTCATGGTCCATGCGTCTGCCCCATATAGCAGGACGGGTACGATAAGTGACTTGTAGAGTATGATTTTCGTTCGCCGAGAGAGGACTTTACTTTTCAATTGCCTACCTAGTCCAAAGTAGCATTTGTTGGCAAGATTGATTCTTCGCTGGATTTCAGTGCTGATGTTGTTGCTAGTGTTGATGCTGGTTCCCAAATAAACGAAGTCATGCCAAGAATAGGCGAGATGCTTTACGCATATTTATAACCGGACTGAATGGGAATTTATCAAATATCCTGTTTTCATTTTCGCCAAGTGATCTGCCGAATGCTTTGGCAAAGGCCCAAGAATTGGAGTATAATAATATGCGAGCAAATTTTGCTTTACAGTTCGGTAGGCTGACCCATGTTTCGCCTTCAGCAAATGATGGGCAAAATAATTATAACCATAGAAGAAACTTCAATAATAATCTGAGGTTTGCACAAGAACAGGCTCAAAGAAATTTCGACCAAAGAATTGAAAGGGTGCAACCACGACCGACCCCAGTGGATGTTGATTCCAGCATCAGGGTACAAAATCGGCCGCACCTAAAATATGGTTGTAATTACCAAATTAATAACAATGAAAGTGGTAATATAGAAAAAAGACCACATGGAAGCACGCAGCAGACCGCGCAATCGCCCAATAAGGCATTATGTGTTAATAATATAAATGAGGATCATTTTTTAGACCAAAATTAGCTTTGCCATACATTTTCTTGTATGACAGGGCAATAAGTAAACATTTTAAAATCTTAGTTGACACAGGAGCAACTAGCTGCTATATAAAGTCAGGTATTTACAGGAATAGAAATGAATTGGCTATACAAAAAAGAGCTAAAAAAATTAACGGCTATTCAATAATACGTTACTATCATTTTATAACTTTGTTCGATAAAAAGCAAATTTTTTATGAAATTGAAAATTTAGAAGCAGATTTGCTAATCGGATATAAGTTCTTGAGAGATATAAAAGCGGTAATTAATCTTGAAAAGAAGAGGTTGATAATAAATAACGATAAAGAAGAAGAAATCTTTAGCTTGGGAAGTGAATCCGAGCGACAGGAAAATTTAGAAAATGAAAATACTTTGGGAGCAAGGACTTTTAAAGTGCCAGCCGATGGTAATACCGGCAAAAGAAAGGAATATAAAAAGGAAAACACTCGGGACAAAGAAATCCTGAGACGCCAGCCGAAGAGAATTCCGGCAAGTTTTAAAATAAAACACTTTAATAAAAATAATTTGAATACGAAAAATTCGTTAGAAGATCCTGAAAAGCCAGTCGTTGAATTATCCGACAAGATAAATAGTGAAAAGGGAGCGGTGAATACAATTACTTTTGAGGAAGAATCCTTTGAAGCACCAGTCGATGTATGTTCCGGCAATGCAGAAGATAATTACAAACCTTGTAGTAGGAAAGGGTCAAATAAATTTATTGTTATGGAAAAGGAAATAATAGCGGAAATTAAGAAAATTCATTCTGGAATAGATATGAATTTACCGTTTAGGACAGATGTTAGAGCAGAGATTCGTACTACGACTAATACTCCGGTTTGGAGTAAGCAGTATCAATATCCGCTGAGTGCAAATAGCTTTGTTAATGAGAAGATCAGGGTTTTGTTGCAAGATGGTGTGGATCGTCCAAGTAAAAGCCCATACAATTCACCCATCTGAAGATGGTACACAAAAGTTGAGGATGGTTGTGCACTTCAAAAAATTAAATGAAGTAACAGTTTCGGATAAATATCCAATTCCAGACAGCAATGTCATACTGTCTAATTTGGGGGGTTCTAAATATTTTTCTAAAATTGACCTTGAGTCGGGATTTCATCAAATTTTGATGAAGGATAATGATGTGGAAAAGACAGCATTTTCAGTTAATAACGGCAAGTATGAATTTCTAGGAATGCCTTTTGGACTGAAAAACGCACCTAGTATTTTTCAAAGAGCTATGGATAACGTTCTTAGGGATTATATTTGCAAATTTTGTCACGTATATATAGATGATATCATTGTGTTTTCCAAAACATTTACAGAGCACACGGAGCATTTAAAGACGGTTGTTGATACGTTGAAGAAAGCAAATATGAAAATTTCATTGGAAAAATCGAAACTTTTCAGAAAGGAAGTAGAATTTTTAGGGTATATTGTGGCTAACAATATTATTAGAACCGATCCGGAAAAGATTGAAGCGATTTCTAGATATCCATTACCTAAAACAGTGAGACTACTTCGTAGTTTTCTGGGGATGACAGGTTATTATAGAAAATTTATTAAAGATTATGCAGAGATAGCGAAACCATTGACGAAGCATTTATCAGGGAAAAATGGACATGTGTCACAACACATGTTTAAAAAAATTGAGGTTAGATTAGAACAAGACGCAATTATGGCTTTTGAAAGATTAAAGAAATTACAAAAAAATTTATATTGGCAACAGATGCCTCAAATGACGCATTGGGAGGAGTATTAAATTCAACAGAAAGAAATTATGCGACGAACGAAAAGGAACTTTATGCCATAGTTTGGGCATTAAAAACTTTAAGAAATTACCTTTATGGGGTATCAGATCTGGAGATTCACACAGATCATCAGCCATTATCTTTTTCGGTTTCTCCAAGGAACCCTAATGTTAAAATGAAAAGATGGCACACTGTAATCGAGGAATAAACTCCATAAATTATTTATAAGCCAGGTAAAGTGAAAATAGTAGCGGATGCGTTATCTAGGCAATATTTAAATCAGGTATCTGATGACTCATCGGATCGTGCTACGCAGCATTCTGCGGAAAGCTCATATAATGTGGAAATTCCGGAGACAAAAAAACCGTTGAATCAGTTTAAACAGCAGATATTGCTGAGTAAAGGACGTTTTACCATACATGAGTCAGTGATAAACTTTGGTAGGACAAGACATCTTATTGAATACGATACGGTGGAAAATTTGATAACAATTAAAGGAACTTATACAACCCAGTCTTGTGACTGCAATTCACTGTACGCCAGAAGATCTCTATGAGATTAAAACTAAGTTAAAGGAAATGTTTACAAATAAATTTTTGTATGCCAGAAATTTTGCTATAGATGTATCAAACAGGGATTTTGAGGGAAAATATAAAGCAAATTTGTAAGATGTACTATTGGCCTGAAATGCATAAGCAATTCAGAGAGTATATTAGAAGCTGCGATATTTGCAATGGAAATAAATATGATAGGCAACCGAAGAAAATACCGATTGGAGAGGCTCCTATACCTGATGAGGAAGGAATACAGATTCATATGGATATATTTTATGCTCAATCTTTGAAATTTATTACATCTATTGACGCATATTCAAAGTTTTTGATTATTAAACGAATTGAGGATAAGACTGAGTTGGAAGATAATGTATTGGAGATATTACAGGTTCTCCCTAATGTAAAAATGATAACACTAGATAATGAACCAGGATTTACTACTGTGCAATTTACAACCTTGATGGATAGACTTCATATTGAGGTTTATTTTTGTAACCCAAATCCCAGTACTACAAATGGACAGGTTGAGAGAGTTCATTCAACGATAATTGAGATTGCGAGATGTATGAAGCAGGAATATGATTTGATCAGTTTTTCTGAATCAGTATATAGAGCGGTTCAACAATATAATAAAACTATACACTCCGTAATTGAGAATAAGCCTTTTGAGGTACTTTATAATAAGATCAAACATGATTCTGTGCCACAAAAATTAGTACTGGCGCAAGAAAAGATGTTAGATAGACAAAACAAAAACAGAAAAATGAAAAATTATTCATGTGGTGATATTATATACGAAAAAATCATAGGAGAGAGAAATAAATTAAGACCTAGGTATAGGAAACAGATAGTAAAGGAGGATTTAGGCAGTAGGGTTAGGATTAATCAAAGAAATATAATAGTGCACAAAGATAATATAAAATCTTAATTATACATTTTTTAAGATGATACCAGTAATAATTGTATCCCTAATTGCTCTAGCGATATCAGACATAGTAGACTATACACGGGAGGATTTTGTACTAATAGAAGATGGTGATGTTGCTTTATACCGCAGCTTTGGAACAATTTTTCACATAACCAATTTTACTTATTTTGAAAATCTCATAACGGCAGATAAAAAATTGTACAACAAAAAATTCAGATACAATAATTTAGAGGAAACGTCTGAATTACCAGATATTAAGAACTCAGACATAGGATTTGAAACTGGTTTAATAGAAACCTTATTGGGGCAACTACAAAGAAAGAGTGGAAGAAATAAAAGGGGTATTAATGAATTAGGGACAATATGGAAATGGATAGCGGGATCACCAGACCATGATGATTTGGTGTTAGTAAATAACAAATTGAACGAATTAACGGATAATAATAATAAGCAGTACACTACAAACTCGGAAATTTTTAAAGAAATTTATAGATTAACTGAAACAATAAGTTTAAATGGAGATGAATATGTTAAATTACTTGTAAAACGAAGAAACGAATTTTTAATGTCGGAATTACAAAATCTCGTTAATACTATAGCAATGGCAAAAGTAGGAATTTTAAATCCAGTAATTTTACATTTTGATGAAATAGAGAAGATAACCGAAAATGAGCACGGACGAATGTCTATATCAGATATAATAGACGTATCTACTTTTAAAATATTGCAAAATGAAGATGTAATAGTTATTTACATAAAATATCCAAAAATTATATTTGATTGTAAATTGTTTGAAGTAAGGCCAATTGCCCAAATAGATGGTAAGCTATTAATTGCAAAAGAAATTACAAAATGTAACGAAAAATACGTTAATGTTGAATTGTAAAAAAGAATTGATAAATACCTATTGTAGAATTAATAATACAAATAGTTGCTTGTCAGATATTTTAACTGGAAATAAAGCTAAATGTAAAAAAATTAAAGAAGGCAATAAACAAATAGATGAAATAAAACAAGGAGCTATATTAGTTTCAGGGAAGCATATTATCAATAATCAGGAAGTAGATGGAATTTATTTAGTCAGATTTGAAAATCAAACAAATATTGATAATATTACATATGAAAATATAGATTCAAAAATATGGCAGTATGTCAGGAATAGTAAAGTAAGTAATTTTGAAATTGTAGATTACATTGAGTCAAAAGACTATAATTTGGTATTTGAAAACATTAATTTGATCAACTATGTAAGAAAGGAAATACAATCACATCCTGTATATTGGATTGTCATTGTATTAACATGTATTATAATTATAATATATATATTTTTTAAGATCAACAAAGTGGTTGAGAGATGGAAAACAAATAGACAGTCAACAAAACAAGAGGAAATTTTTAATGAATTAACCGTTAAAATTAATCAACTTACAAACAAAATTACAGAATCGGGGCGATTCTCTTAAAGAAAGGGGGGAGTTAACAGTACACTTCCCACAGTGCCCTTATGGCAATCATAAACAAATATTCCATTTCTCAAGCCACTGGCATTTCAGTAAGCAGAGTAAACAAATATTATATTTCTCAAGCCACTGGCATTTCAGTAAGCAGACTAAACAAAGATTATATTTCTCAAGCCACTGGCATTTCATTGAAAAAATATTCCATTTCTCACGCATCGGTTTTCATTAGCAAATCCGATGCAACGCTTATTTGTAAATATTAAATTAAGTTATAAATAAGAGAAATTGTGGAAAATAAAGGCAGTTTGGTTTCTGAGTTTGGTGTCAATGTTACATTCTGTAACTAACCATACAAAATTCTTATTATTTTTTAAAAACCCCTCCTAAAGTAGGAGGACGATAATTTGCATTTGCGCAAAAGGGTTGGTCAAAATAAAATATTTTTCCTTGTGCGCATCTTGGCTTGTTGCTTGCTAACAACATTCGTCAACATTGCGAGCGACGCACACAACCGATGTTGCTGGGCCAAATGCTGAGCGACTACTAAACTAAAGAGAAAACAAGTAAGGAAGGCTAAGTTCGGGTGTAACCGAACATAACATACTCAGTTGAGAGCTAGGGAGACAAAATAAGGGAAAATCACCTCGTCGTAAACTGAACCTAGGGTAACCTTGGAATGTGTTTGTATGACATGTGTATCAAATGGAAGGTATTAAAGAGTATTTAAAGAGGGAGTGGGCCATATTTCTATAGAAGGACGCCATTTAGGGATATCGCCATAACGGGGGACCAGGGCTGACTCTAGAATTTGTTTGTACGATATGGGTATCAAATGAAAGGTGTTAATGAGTATTTTAAAAGGGAGTGGGCCTAAGTTCTATAGGTGGACGCCTTTTCGAGATATCGCCATAAAGGTGAGGGTTGACTCTAGAATTTGTTTGTACGATATGGGTATCAAATAAAAGGTGTTAATGAGTATTTTAAAAGGGAGTGGGCCTTAGTACTATGGGTGGACGCCTTTTCGAGATATCGCCATAAACGTGGACCAGGGGTGACTCTAGAATGCGTTTGTACAATATGGGTCTCAAACGCAAGGTGTTAAAGAGTATTTTAAAAGGGTGTGGGCCTTAGTTCTATGGGTGGACGCCTTTTCGAGATATCGCCATAAAGGTGGACCAGGGGTGACTCTAGAATTTTTTTGTACGATATGGGTATCAAATGAAAGGTGTTAATGAGGGTTTTAAAAGGGAGTGGTGGTAGTTGTATATGTGAAGGCGTTTTCGAGATATCGACCAAAATGTGGACCAGGGTGACCCAGAACATCATCTGTCGGGTACCGCTAATTTATTTATATATGTAATGCCACGAACAGTTATCCTTCCAAGATTCCAAGGGCTTTTGATTTCGCCCTGCAAAACTTTTTCATTTTGTTCTACTTAATATCAGTCACACCCATTTTACAAAGTTTTTTTCTAAAGTTATATTCTGCGTCAAGAGACCAATCCAATTACCATGTTTCATCCCTTTTTTCGTATTTGGTATATCATTATGGCATTTTTTTGTTTTTAATAATTTTCGATATCGAAAAAGTGGGCGTGGTCATAGTCGGACCTCGGCCATTTTTTACGCCAATCGACTGTATATAAAAACTGGGCGTGGCATCAACGGATTTCGCCCTTTTTCACAGAAAACAGTTATCGTCCTAGAATCTAAGCCTCTACCAAATTTCACAAGGATTGGTAATGTTTTGTTCGACATATGGCATTAAAAGTATCCTAGACAAATTAAATGAAAAAGGGCCCATTTTGAAAATTTCTTTTATTTTCGCATTTTGTTGCATCATATCATTACTGGAGTTGAATGTTGACAGAATTTACTTATATACTGTAAAGATATTAACTTTTCTTTTTAAATTTGACTTAAACAAACATTTTTTTTTAAAAAGTGGGCGTGGTCGTTCTTCGATTTTGCTAATATTTATTAAGCATATAAATAGTAATACGGGTAACGTTCCTGCCAAATATCATCGTGATATATTCAACGACTGCCAAATTACAGCTTGCAAAACTTCTAAATTACCTTCTTTTAAAAGTGGGCGGTGCCACGCCCATTGTCCAAAGTTTTACTAGTTTTCTATTCTGCGTCATAAGCTCAACTCACCTCCAAGTTTCATCGCTTTATCCGTATTTGGTAATGAATTATCGCACTTTTTCCATTTTTCGAAATTTTCGATATCGAAAAAGTGGGCGTGGTTAAAGTCCGATATCGTTCATTTTAAATAGCGATCTGAGATGAGTGCCCAGGAACCTACATACCAAATTTCATCAAGAAACCTCAAAATTTACTCAAGTTATCGTGTTAACGGATGGACGGACGGACGGACGGACATGGCTCAATCGAATTTTTTTTCGATACTGATGATTTTGATATATGGAAGTCTATATCTATGTCGATTCCTTTATACCTGTACAACCAACCGTAATCCAATCAAAGTTAATATACACTGTGAGCCCTGCTCAACTGAGTATAAAAATAGGTGTGAATTGAGTGTGCACAATTGTGGCACTATTTGCCGCCGTTGATTTTAGTATGACATACAACTGATTGTAGTGTCCACAAGGGCCATACTAAAAAAATACTCCACAAGACAATAAGAGACGTTGTGAGTTGCCTAAATCTATAAATAATTATATAAAAATTCTTATATTGGAAATTTTTGGAACGGCTAATCTCAAGAAGTCCATTTTCACTAACTAAAGGCCTTTATTTTTAGGATAAAGTTGATGAAAACCCCCAAATAATGCAAGCATGAGACTTCTCGATGGCCAAACCCAAGCTACAGCGGGCCAACAAAAACAACTTTGTGTTTGTGAAGAGATACATATACTCACAGCCGAAGAGAGTTTTTTGCTTTATTATTGTTTTGCGACTACCACTCAAAATCGATGCAGTCAATTCCGTACAAAGCAACACATATGTACTTATGTATGTAGTAAAGTTGATTAGAAACGCACATTATATGCAAATCCAAAATGTGATTTGTTTTGATATTGTTTTGCTACAAACAAAGCAACACATATGTATGTAGCTTAAGAAAATAATAAACGCGCTCTTTCTGTCTCTTCCTCCCTTTGCCTTACCTTCAATTCTGATAATTTTGGAACAAAGGGAAGAGTTAAAATGAAAGGTTGCGAGCATTGAACAACAGGCAAAGGGCGAGTGGTCTAAAGTCTGCATTTAACTACAGACCAGGTCTGAATTATTTGGAAAATTCTTCACTTTCCATTGGCCGCATAAGTGAAATTTGCGTTTTTTGTAAGGCTAGGAAGTGGCCAAATGGAACCAGGTATGTGCTGTAATAAGAGCCATGTCAAATTAAGTGATATCGGTTAGCTCCACCAGCAATCAAAGCGCTGCTTACAGGAAAATACTGTAACGAATTTACTGAAATTCCGCTTATTCCAAATATTCTGCTAACGTTCGAATCACTAAACTGTTGAATTAATAACTCCAATACTGAATAATGCAAAAATGGTCTTTATTAGACTACTTGAAAAAAACACTTATACTTCTCAACTGAAAGCTTGCTTAAATAAACGCTGCCAGCCTTTCCAAGTGAACCACTTTCATTTTGCTCGTGGTTTGCCTATGGTTTGTATGCGGTACACTACACCGTTTATCCGTTTTACAACTTTATATGGGCCTTCCTAATTACACTGCACTTTCGGGGACAAACCTTCTTTTCGTTGTGGGTTGATAACAACATCAAATCTCCTACCTGAAACCCTTCCGAATTAATTGCTTTATCGTATCTGGCTTTCATCTTGTCGCTCATAATCTTTGCTCGTTGCCTTACCAGATCGTGTATCTCTCTCAGCTCTTCTTCCAAGACACCAGTGGATTTCTTGACATTTCTCTCCGCATCGGCATCTATCCCAAATTTCAAATCAGCTGGCAGTCGAAGGTCATTGCCAAAATTACCTTTGCGGGAGTTTGGCCCGTTGTCTCATGCACTGCCGAACGGTAAGCCATCAAGAATAATGATATGTGTATATCTCACTCCATATGGTATTTGTCTACTACTTTCCTTAAATGCTCCTCCAATGTTCTATTGAAACGTTCCACCATACCATCGGACTGAAGATGCAATGCAGTTGTCCCTGTTTTTCCAATGCCCAACTTCTTAAACATTTCTTGGAATACAGCTGATTCAAAATTCCTGCCTTGGTCAGAATGTAACTCCATTGGTATACCATACCTTGCAACCCAATGGCTTGTAACCACTTCTGCTACTGTTTTCGCTTCTTGGTTTGGGATTGGGTATACCTCTAGCCATTTACTGAAATAATCCATAACCACCAGTACGTATTTGTTTCCGCGGTTGCTAGTGGGAAATGGCCCTGCGACATCCATGGCGATCCTTTCAAATGGTGCACCTGAAATATACTGCTTCATCTGGCAATGACTTCGTGTTTGGCCCTTTCGCTCTGTTGCAAACCTCGCAGTTGGCAATCCACTCGGTGACCGATTGACGGCAACCAACCCAATAGAATCTCTATTTAATCTTCTCGAGCGTCTTCGTGATTCTAAAATGACCTCAGCTTGGACCATTATGCAGCTCGCTGAGCACGTCAGAAATCCTTTTTCTGGGAACAACTATCAGTTTCTTCTTGCATTGACCATCCTCACTCTCCCATACTCGATGCAAGCAACCTGATATCAATTCTAAACTGTTCCACTGTGCCCAATATGACTTCGCAATGGGATTATCTGCTCAAATCTCCTCTCTATTTGGTCTTTCGTTTCGTTCGAGCCCTTGCATAGTATACCTTGTGTCGTTACCTTGTGACCCAAATAATTTACTTCCTTTTTAAACAGCGAACACTTTTTGGGACTTAATTTCAGACCAGCGCCAGCTGTTTTCTGGAAAACTTCCTCCAAGTTCTTAAGATGTTCATCAAAGTTCCTGCCCAATACGATGATGTCGTCCAAGTACACCAAGCATGTTTTCCAATGTAGTCCTTTCAGTACCAGGTCCATGAGTCTCTCAAAAGTAGCTTGTGCATTACAACGTCCAAAAGGCATCACTGTAAATTGCCAAAGACCATCACCGACGCTGAAGGCTGTTTTCTCTTTATCTTCCCCCTTCACCCCAACTGCCAGTAGCCGCTTTTCAAGTCCAGTGTGGAAAAGCATTTCGTACCAGATAGCGAGTCCAGAGTATCTCAATTAGTGGCAATGGGTAGCTATACTTTTCGCGATGTCGTTCAACTTGCGGTAGTCCAGGCAAAACCTCATTTTCCCATCCTTCTTCTTCACAAGTACCACCGGTGAGCTCCATGGACTAGCTGATGGTTCGATGACGCCGCTGTCGCTAATTTCTTGTACGATTTGACTCACAACTTCTCGCTTCGCCAGTGGAACACTACGAGGAGATTGACGTATCGGCCTCGCGTCTCCAGTGTAAATTTGATGTTTCACAACTTTGGTGCGGCCTGTTGTGATGTGATTTGAAAGATCAGCCTTGCTAGTTGAAACCTGTTCCTGCAGCTGTTCACAGTTAATAACTATTTCAGCCTCTTGGCATCTTCTTTTTGCGTTTTCTTTCAAAGTGTCTCATCTCTAATTTTATATAAATCCAAGAAAAAAGAGCTTGCGGCGAACCACACAAAAATCGTACTAAATATACATATATGAAACAAGTAAGGAAGGCTAAGTTCGGGTTTAACCGAACATTACATACTCAGCTGCCAAATTACAACTTGCAAAACTTTTAAATTACCTTCTTTTAAAAGTGGGCGGTGCCACGCCCATTACCCAACATTTTAATAATTTTCTATTCTGCGTCATAAGGTCAACCCACCTACCAAGTTTCATCGCTTTATCCGTCTTTCCGTTATGAATTATCGCACTTTTTGGGTTTTTCGAAATTTTCGGTGCGTAAAAGTGGGCGTTGTTATAGTCCGATTTCGTTCATTTTAAATAGCGATTTGAGATGAGTGCCCAGGAACTTACATACCAACTTTCATTAAGATACCTCAAAAATTTACTCAAATTACAGACAGACGGACGGACGGACATGGCCAAATAAATTTCTTTTTTCGCCCAGATCATTTTGATATATAGAAGTCTAAATATATCTCGATTAGTTTACGGCGTTACGGGGTACAGTTATGCGAAAAAATTAATATAGCTCTGCTCAGCTGAGTATAAAAATATAAAATGGGTTATGACTAAGAAAATTTTTGTAGTAAAAAACCAAAAATAACAAATTAACAGTAACAACAAACCATCTAAGCAACCGAATAGACATTAAGATACTACCAGATCCAATGTTTCAATGCGGTGGTACCAATGCAGAAAGTCAAAACCTATGAGACCATTGTACACTGGCTATATAAGCATTTTGTTAGCATAAATTCCACAAGTAATATTATAGTTTTCAGAGTCACTATGCGTTGTATTATAGCTACTACCCCAGCCAAATTAAGATTTAATCTCTGAATTTAAGATAGGAAGCTTAAAACTTGTATACGCCTTTACTTTAGTATGGTAAAGCAGACATTAAAAGTCCCAATAAATCGGGTATAAACGTCTTCAGATATTCGAGGTCATATATTATGGCTTGCTCATTTTTCCTTCATTACGAGGTTAAACCTGATGACATTTTCCACAAGTCAAGCCTGACGATTTTTGCATTATTTGTTTACTTTTTTATTTATTTAAATATTTTCGTAGCACAACAATTTGTAAAATATATTACAGTGCTAGTAAGGGATTGTGAATAGTTAAGTTTAAAATAAATTAACATGACAATAGAACTAACAAAATGTAAATAAAATAGTAAAAATAATATATAAGTACATATGCAAAAATATGATTATGAAATTCAGCAGTAAAACCCTCAATAGGGTAGGCACCTTGTCGTTGGTGTGAGGGCTTAGCCGAACTCCATAGCGCCCGACTATGAGGCGGAGCTGTTTAGGACTGACATCTACGCCGTTTCGCCTCATATGAGGGCGGCGGGATGTCGGTAACCAAGAACTGCCAATCCCCTAATCCAGGGTGTTATGCGGACCGTGCCTATTGGACGATATGCAGCCAGGGGATAAATTCGGCTGTATTCGAACGGAGCCTTCCCGATACCGGGCCACCTCGGGAAGTATTAATGGCCTTACCACAGTAAGGGGCGCTGCTATGGCGGACGATGCGTCGGACTCGGGGAGCGAGAGTAGTGCTGAACTCCGTGTCGGAGAAGCACACAAATGGAAACGGAGTAGAAGAGTGGAGAAGGGTACGGAGCAGAGGAAGTAAAAGAGCTCTCTCGCAGTACCGTGCAGCACTGGTCGACCCAACAGAAGTAGAGATCGAGCGTTTGGAATGGGCCCATGAAGCGGTAGAAGTAGGTCGAAGGCAGTTCAAAAGGTTTGCTGCGAGAAACCCTCGGTTCTGCAACCGGTACGAGGAGGAAGAAGCGTCGAATGGCAGAATGAAGAGGCAACGTTCGGCGGAAGGCGACAAGCCTGCTCTCAAGAGGCAGAAAGAACCCAGTCCTAGAGCCGCGAGGCAGGGCAGTCGCATAGACAAGACAAGTAGACCCAAAGCTGTAAGAGAGATGGGCTCCAATAGCGAGGTAGCAACTACCTCGAAAGCTGCGAGTCAGAGGGAAGTTCCAACTACGGAAGTAGGAGATAAGACAAAGGGAGATAACGATAAGACTCCGGCTTTCTCGGAGGTGCTAAAGGGAATTAAAGCTAAGACTCCGGCTTTCTCGGAGGTGCCAAAGGGAGTTAACAATAAGACTCCGGCTTTTCCCGAGAAGATGAGTGATGTGGCAAAGCACTTACTGTATCTCGGCCTACCGAGGATGGTCAGTTCTACATCTTCCAAATAAACAAGCAGGCGGAGGATATTTTGTACACGCAGCTTGGTATAATGTCCTTTGGCACTGGCAAAATTTACATCCAAATCCAGAAAAGAAGTCCCGAAGATAAAAACCCTAACACACTAGAGGTGGGCGAAGTCGAAAAAGCCTATGGGAAAAAAGACAGGTGGAGGTCCCCGACGTCACCACGAACGTGCTAGAAGAGGACCAACCGCTTAATGGTGCTGTGACTCGCACAGAGGAACACCCTGCACAACAGTCACCAGAGGCTGAAGGGGGACTCGAATACTCTAAACCAAAAGGGCAAGGGGAGGACGACGACGTCAAGACGAAGGTGCTGGAGGGGGACAAACAGACCAATGGTGCTGCGAGTCCTACAGATAAACCTCCAACACAGTAAAGTGGCGTCGAGCGAACTCCTCCTAACCCTTGAGGAGGGTTCGTTTGACGTGGCGCTGAGCCAGGAGCAGTGGCTCTCATCGGGAGCAAAGGTTTCTGGACTTAGCGCGCGCGGGTTTGGCGTTTACTGCGCGCAAACGAAAGGACGGTTGCGAGCTGTAGTAATGGTAAGGAAACAGCTGCATTCATATATGCTGCCTAATTACACCACTGAGGATCTCGTAGGGGTGGCCGTTGAGCAAAAGAATAAGCAGGCATTTATCCTGGCGTCCTGCTATATGGCCCATGCTGCGGAGCCCACCGATGGAGTGCAAAAGGCTAGTACAGGAGGAAGGGTGCAAAGGGCGGTTGGTCATAGGCGCAGATGCAAATGCGCACCAAAATGCGTGGGGAAGAGCAGATACGAACGAGAGAGGCGAATCTCTCTTTTGTTACATCCTGCAAACCAATTTGCAGATAGCCAACAGGGGAAATGCCCCTACATACATTGGTTCAACATCCAGCAATTTTCTGGATATTACATTGAGCTCCGAGCGTGATATATCAAGGTATGATTGGATGGTTCTTGATAGACCATCCTTCTCCGACCATGCGTATTTCAGCTTCAACATCCCCCTAAAGAGGGTAGAGAAGGGAGGAACCTTTAGAAACCCTGGGTCAACGAACTGGACTAAATTCCAGAAACATGTAGAAACAAAACTGGGACAACCCAAAGAGGTTGCTAATGTAGAGGAACTGGAGGAGTCGAATGAATTCCTAGCAAGGACGCTTATGACTGCGTATAACAAAGCTTGCTCTCTAAGAAGATTCAGGGGAAAAGCAAAGCCGCCATGGTGGAGCAATGAGCTGAGTCTTCTAAGAAGACAGGTAAAAGAAATGTTTAAGTTCGCAAAGACCGCGGAAAGCGAAGCGTGTCGGGACGAGTACACGGATCTACTGAGGATCTACAAGCGTGAAATTACCAGGGCGAAGAGAAACTCATGGAAAAGTTTCTGTACGGACATAGAGTGCTCCAGCGAAACAGCACAGTTGAAAAAAGTCCTAGCAAAGGGAAACATAGTCCAGGGACTAATAAAGAAAGAGAACGGGGAATGGCCACGTAATAATGAGGAATCCCTTGAGGTGCTTCTCGATACAAATTTCCCATCGGGAGACGGTTTAGAGGAGCCAGCAGACATCACTCACACTTCGATCACGGAGCCAGTAGTGCCGGGCTTGGTGACCGATACCAAGATCGAGTGGGCAGTGAAGACGTTTTCTAAGTTAAAATCGCCGGGCCCAGATGGTATATTTCCGGCCATGCTACAAGTCTCAAGTAGGGCGGTCGTGGAATGGCTTAAAATAATATAATATTCGGTGACATACCACTGAATCATGTACCGCACTCTTGGAGAACTGCTCGTGCAGCTTTTCTACCAAAGGCGGGGAAGATCGGTCACATGTATTCCAAAGACTATAGACCCATTAGCTTAACATCATTTCTGCTCAAAACCTTTGAGAGGCTGATAGATGTGTACATAAAGTCCAACGTGGATGAAAAGCTGCTCTCCACAACACAGCATGCGTACACCAAAGGCAAGTAGGTAGACACCGCATTGCATAGGGTGGTAATAAGCATAGAGAAATCCCTGGAATATAAAGAGTATGCTCTAGGAGTCTTCTTGGACATTACCGGGGCTTTCAATAATGTTGCAAAATGGGCGAGTATGGATGGTCTTAATTACATTAAAGTACATCCTGCCTTAATCAGATGGATCGGCTGCATGTTAAAAAGCAGAAAGATTACATCACAATGGGGATTGAACCAGGCCATGAAATCAGTGGACAGGGGCACGCCGCAGGGAGGGGTGCTATCACCTCTGCTGTGGACGCTGGTCATCAACCAACTGCTCAGGCAATTCGATGAGGGACCCGTAAAATTTACGGCTTACGCAGATGACATTGAAATTGTCATAAGTGGAAAGTGCCTTCCAAAGATTAGTTCTTTGATGGATCGGGCGCTTCGCGATATTCATACCTGGGCATCTAATGTCGGGTGGAAAGTCAATGCGGAGAAGACGGATATGGTCTTGTTTACAAAGAGGTACAAGGTCCCAAATTGGACCAGGCCTAAGTTGAGAGGGGTGACCTTACAGGAGAAACCTTGCACAAAATATTTAGGAATCATCCTAGACAGTAAGCTGTCATGGAAGCTAAACGTGGAGGAGAGGGTCAAGAAGGCCTCAACGGCACTCTATGCATGTAAAAGAATGCTGGGGTGTACGTGGGCCTATCGCCCTCTCTTTCTAATTGGGTTTTTACAGCGATTGTAAGCCCCATTCTATACTATGGAGTTCTTGTTTGGTGGAAAGCCACACAAAAAACAACATACCTCAAAAAATTAGAGGGGGTATGCAGACTATCGATGCTTAGCATTACGGGAGCCCTGAAAACAACCCCGACGGCTGCACTGTATGCCATTTTGCACATCCCACCTGTAGACCTGGTAGCAAAGAACAAAGCGTTAACGACCGTAACCAGGCTTGGTGCTTCGGGGCAGCTTAAGCGTCGACCATATGGCCATAGTAGTATAGCGTTATCAATCACAAGACGAAGCGACTACATGATTCCCTATCTGCGCTTCGAGGGAGATCTTAAGGCCACAATATAGGTGGACGGTTGGCGCAAGGCGGACGAGGTGATACATGTGTACACCGATGGTTCCAAAGTAGTGGAAGGAGTAGGGTCTGCGGTATACTGCGCTGATCCGGAAATAAGCAGATCCTACAGGCTGCCGGATTACTGTAGCGTTTTCCAAGCGGAAATATTAGCCGTAACCAAAGCAGTAGAAACCCTGGAAAAGAATAGCTTAAGCTGCAACCGTGTTAACTTTTATACTGACAGTCAAGCAGCAATTAAGGCAATAATCTCGCATAGCATAGCATCTAAATGCGTATTAGGGTGTAAGCAGTCTCTATAGAGAATCGGGACAGGGAGAAGCATACATCTGTGTTGGGTCCCAGGAGATATGGGAATAGATGGGAATGAAAAAGCGGACGAACTAGCTAAAAAGGGCGCATCCCTTGAAGCTTGATCCCTAGATGTCCCAATTAGATTGGGCGAGATTAAGCGAAGCCGAGAGGTGACATGATCGATCAAGCGGGAAAGGCGTGGGTTCAAGCGCGGGGCTGTAAAGTGTCGAAGATTATGTGTAGGTCTTACAACCTTAGACTAACACAGTTGCTCCTATCATTAAAAAGAGAGGACTGTAGACTCGTGACGGGTATTCTGACTGGACACTGCCTTCTGGCGTCACATGCCTCCAAACTAGGCTTGGTCAGCGATAGCAGATGTAGGAAGTGCGGGTTGGAGGAGGAAACGATAGAGCACGTTCTGTGCTCGTGCCCTGCACTTGCCAGGCTAAGACTCCAGCTATTAGGAGTGATACAGCTGTCAGACCTATAAGCAGCAAGTGGCTAAGTCCTAGGAAACTTCTAGTATTTGCCAAGAGGACGGAGTTATTTTATAACATAGGTCCTGGTTTTTGAAAGGGTTTTTCAGTTTGCTCGTTAAAACAAACTTCTGGTAACACTACGGACTCAATCAGTCTATGTGAGGTCCTCATGGACCGGCCAATTCAACCTACCTACCTCAGCAATAAAACAATTTAGGGAAGATAAAAGGACAGGGCTTACAAATTATTTTAAAAAGTGGTTAGCTCATTTTTGAAGTACCGAGCATTTCCTATTCGTCTGTTTCTGGGGATTAAGATACTTGGCTTGGATATCCTTCGTGGTTCCAGCCTCTGGATCAGGGACTGGTGTCAGTATTAGACCGGCCATAGCGACGAATTGTCACACGTGATTAGTTATCACGTCCTGCACGAGGTGCCCCTGCTTCTACTGATAATGGCGGATTTATAGAGGACAACTCGATAAAACCCGCACACCTGAGTCATTGCGCCGAGCTCAGGGGAGAGAGGTTAAGGGTCAAGATCGGTACACAACGGTGACGAACTGAATTGTTAGGGATTTGGATTTTGACTCTGTTTCGGACTTGATAATTTTGGGCTGGTATTCTGCCACCTCAGTAGGTCGGGGTGAAACCTTACCGAAATGGCTGGTAGCCTAATGCTGCACCTGCCCACGTCCCGTTAAAATCGTGACGGGCCTCAAGGTACGTTCCGGCTCCGTTGCCGTTAAGTTGGTAGTGTATGTGCGGTTGAAAAACCGGTCTGGCTCTGAACGCATTACCCATAAGGTACTGCGTCAACCCTCGTGTGGCCTCCCTGCGTAGCATAGATAACCACGTGACCGTTGAAGAGCGACTACAAAATAGGCTCCGGATAGCGGCCTTGAGGGGGGAATTTTTAGAATGGACAAGACTAACACGAATCCGCCAAGTGTGGGGTGCGGAAGAAGAGCAGTTTTGATGGAAATCCGTCAAATCAATCTTCAGCATTCTAAGACGTCTTCCGCGAATTTGGTGCTCTGCCTTGAAAAAGGTGGAGTGGATATAGTCCTTGTCCAGGAGCCGTGGCTGAGTAGTAACGGCAGAAAGATTTCTGGATTAAGGACTGGAAAATTCAACACCTTGGTGCATGGGGATGCAGGTAGGCCTAGATCATGTGTGCTTGTTAAAAAAGAGATTAAAGTTTTTTTCTTTCTAATTTCAGCAATGCTGACGTAACCACGGTCTGCCTCCAGCGAGGCAGTAATGAAATGTGGGTGGCCTCAGCGTACATGCCCCATGGGGAGGCAGCGGGACCACCACCTGCGATATTGGGCAAAATAACCGCTGAAGCAAGGCGGAGAGGCGTTGGCGTGATCATCGGTGCCGATGCTAATGCCCATCATAGCATCTGGGGAAGCTCGGATACCAACAGAGGTGAGTCTTTATTTACTTTTATTGTAGATGAGGGGCTTTGTATATGTAATAGGGGGAACGACTCGACTTTTATTACTGCGGTAAGGGAGGAGGTCCCGGACCTCTCCCTGGTTAGTAGGGAGCTGGAAAGACGGATATCTGGCTGGAGGGTTCTCAGCGAGCACTCCTTCTCTGATCACCGATATATTCAGTTCTCGCTGAACGAAGAACGTCCCAGTAAAATATCTTTTAGGAACCCTAAAAGTACTAACTGGGACTTGTATTGTAGGAAGCTGGGAGAGCTGTTGCCTGCGGCGCCTACCGTTAGTTCGGACCTATCCGAATCTGAGATAGACGGTCTTGTGGAAAACTTCACCTCGGCAACCAATAGCGCCTTTCAGCTGTCCTGCCCATTGAAAACTTACAGGGGGAAGGGCAAGCCGCCCTGGTGGTCGGATTCTCTTGACGACCTAAGAGCGTCCAGTCGGCGGCTCTTCAACAGAGCCAGGAGGAGTAAATTACCCTGGGACTGGGAGCTCTATAAGGTCAGTCTGGGGATTTATAAATATGAAATAAGGATAGCCAAGCGAGGTGCATGGTGATCTTCGCCTGCATGGTCGGCGGTCGTTGGCCATGCAGAAGTGCCTGCTATTCCAATACGGGAAAGTCAAATAACCTGGGCTATAGGGTCGTTCAAGCCCTGTAAATCTCCGGGCCCAGATGAAATCATTCCTGTGCAACTTCAAAAGTCTTTGGGGATTTCCTGCCGCTGGTTGGCCATCATCTATACTAACTGTCACAGGCTTAACTATATCCCGAAGTCTTGGCGCACGGTTAGGGTTATTTTCATTCCGAAGGCCGGCAGAAGCTCTCATGTATCACCTAAAGATTTCAGGCCAATCAGTCTCTCATCGTTTCTTCTTAAGACGTTTGAGAGGTTGATTGGCCTGTACCTGCGGGAAAGGATACCTCGGGGGTTACTGTCGGCTTCACAGCATGCGTACTGCAAGGGCAGATCAACGGAAACGGCTGTCCATTCGATTGTAAAGCAAATAGAGGGTTCCCTGGAACACAAAGAGTATGCTCTGGGTGCCTTTCTAGACATCGAGGGGGCTTTTAACAATGTCTTACCGGGGGCAATCGAAAGAGCTCTGGTGGGTTTAGGAGTCGAGGCGGCTCTGGTTAAATTTATTAACAAATTTCTATGCGGCAGAATTGTCGCAGCGGAGTGGGGAGGGCCATAATTAAGAGGAAGGTGTGCAGGGGCACGCCACAGGGGCGTGTCCTATCTCCTCTGCTCTGGGTATTGGTAGTCAACGAGCTTCTTGTGGAGCTGGAGACCAATGGTGGTCGGGTGGTTGCCTATGCAGATGACCCCGATATCCAAGTCAGTGGCAAATTTCTGGGCACCTTGCGCGATGTTCTGCAGGGCTACTTGGATACTGTGGATAGGTGGGCTGAATCATGTGGATTGGCGGTCAACCCGGGAAAAACGGAATTGGTTCTTTTTACAAGGAGATGTAAGATGCCCGATTTCAGAACTCCCTCGATTGGGGAGTACCGTTGGTACTTTCTGATAGCGTTGAATATTTAGGGATTGTTTTGGACAAGAAACTGTCCTGGAGACCCAATGTGGAGGATCGCGCCAGGAAGGCCGTCGTTGCCTAGTACTGCTGCAGAGGGGCTACCGGAAAGAGATGGGGACACTCGCCAGGAGTAGTACACTGGCTTTTTGAGATGGTGGTCAAACCGATTCTGCTATATGGAGTGCTGATCTGGTGGAAAGCACTGGACACGACGAGCACCTCCAAAATGTTAGTGTCAGTGAAACGGACGACGCTGATTGGTATCAGTGGCGCTCTGAGAACAACACCTACCTTGGCACTGAATGTCATGCTGAACATACATCCAGTAGATATTGCGGGAAAGGCAGCCGCGGCCAGGTCGTTGGTCAGGCTTCATGGTATGGGTTATGGGCTTTCTGACTTCGGACACTCTAGCCTTCTTACTAATTTCGATTTTATCCCGAACAGGACGGACTATTGTATGCCGATGACCGCTCCCTATGCAACCTTCACACCAGTCGTTGCCCCGAGGGAGGAGTGGGGATGAGGAATTATCTGGGGCCTGTGACCGGTTAACTTGTTCACGGATGGGTCGAAGTTGGACGGGGGTCTTTTGTCAAGAGCTAAATGTAAGCCGCAAGTTTAAGTTGGCTGATCAATGCAGTGTATTCCAAGCGGAAGTTACTTGGATTAAGGATGCGGTGGATGGAATGCTATCCAGTGCAACCACGGTTAAGGAATTTAACATATACTCTGATAGCCAAGCGGCTATCAAGGTCTTGAGCTCAACTAAAATGCGACCGAGGGTGGTCTGGGAGTGCCTGACCTCGCTTTCGATTGCATCGAGCTATTTTACAATAAAGATTATCTGCGTCCCGGGCCATAGTGATATCCCGGGTAACTGTCAAGCGGATCTCCTAGCCCGCATCGGTAAATGAACCGGATGAAGGTGGCTGTGGGGATTTCGGGATTCCGCTGGCCACCTGTGGGTTGCTCCTCCATAGCTGGGCCTCGAGTCAGCTTAACAAACGTTGGGTGGACACCACGTCTTGCAGGGTAGCAAGATCTTTCTGGCCGAAAGTGGATGGCAGGAGGTCTGCTGAAATAATTGGGTTCACTAAGGCTCACCGATCAATGGTCATTGGAGTTTTGATAGTGCACTGTCCGATGGGTATCCATGCGGTACGACTCAATATACTGGAAACTCCATCCTGCTGCAGCTGTATGGAGGACGATGAGGTGGAACCACCAAATCACTTTATGCTTGATTGCCTAGCTTTTGCCAGAACTAGGCGAAAGTACTTCGGTCGCGACTCACTTGGATCTCCCGAGGATTTATCCAAAGTTGAGATCGGTATTATTCGGAGCTTTATCGTTGCTACTCAACGATTCTCTAAGTGGCTAGATCTAAGTCACCGTTATTTTTTGTGTATGTGGTATCACAACGGACCTTCTTGTTGTCCAAGTGATCTATCCTTATCAGGGCAGCTACCACCTAACCTAACCTAACCTAGTCTTGCGGAAAGGAGTTCCAAAGGCATATAGAAGTAACAAAGAACTGACATCCTGAGTTTAGCAAACGGTATCATATGTGTGTGCATCAGAAGAAAAGTAAGCCACTGATATAAATAATCAGGTTCCTTTGTATATATAATTTTGTGAATGATAGTCAATGTTTTAACCTTTGAAAGACTGTTAAAAGAAATGTTAAACAATCTTTCAGCGTGATATGAAACGTGGTCAAGTCTTTTCAAGCCAAATACATATCTAGCAATGTTGTTTTAAGCAAATTAAGTTACCCTGCAAAAAATCGTGCAATTAATCCCTAAAGAGATTGGTCTCCGATTGATATCTTTTGTTTAGATTTGGGCATAATTGATCCTCTTTAGTCCGTTTCGGGTACAGTTGGGTATAGTCAGTTTGAAATCTATGTAGCACATTTTAAGAAATATTAAAAAAAAAAACTGCAGCGAAGTTAGTAAAATTAAAAAGATTACATGTGATTGAATCGAATTATTTAAGAAAAATGCGGAGCCCTATACCGAAACTAAATTACTAGGACTTAACAACTACGTCGGAGTTAGGGCTAAATTTTCTAAGAATATTTTTTATTCCTTTTTGAAAAGCGGTCGAACAACTCACATAAAATAGATTTGGCAGCTTCGCAAACCCTTCGATGGTATTTTTGCCATGAACAATGCGATTGGACCATATATAAGTCCTTATGGGTATAAAGGGGATTGATTCTATCGATCCCTTTCGGGTATAAATAGGTACAATTAGTCTCTTCATAGGACATGTTCAAACAAAAGGGAACAGTTCAACTCATACAAAGAGATCAAAACTGGCATTGGTCGCATACTCCTTTGCGGCTAATCCCGGGTTCATCCCAGACTAATCACATTTTTTGCAGGGTAATTTATACACACATAGTCACAATTTGAGTAAATATCACATCCATGAAGGAGCGTAGGTATTAAGTACGATCTATGATCTAGTACTCGCTAGTCTTATATGTCGGTGAGTGAAATATTGAGTTAGCCAGAGTGTACGAAGCATTCCATAAACTTTTCCTACCGTGGTAAAAAATGTGGTATATCTATGTCAAAGTCTTTTTAAAAACTAATCCTAGGTTCTTTGATGTGTCACCGTATTCGATGACAGAATTGTCAATAGCTATATTGTCCAAATCATTAGTGGAGAACGGTTTTCTATTAATGACGATGCATTTCGTCTTTTTGGGGTTTAGACAACGGCCGTTCTGACTGACTGTCAGTAATGAGCTTATTTCCGAAAACATACCTCATAATATGACCATGCGAAGTTCGTTGAACAATGGGTATAGGCCGATACTCGTTATTTAGCTTACGAATAGGGATATCCTCACTAGCTTTTCAGCATTTAGGAAAGATACAAGTGGTCAGAATTTAATTGAGTAAATATAATAAATGGGGGACGATTTTGGGAAGAATAGCCTTTAAGAATTTAGCAAATTATACCAGCGTTTGACTTCACAGAAAATATGGCTTTTAGGTAGGTATAATGGCTGCGACCTTGGTCGCCCAAGTAGCTCATGAAAAGCCGTTTTAATGCCATACAACTCGTCTGAGCCTACTGAGTACTACATGGATATGTTTTACAACCAGCCTGAGTTGTTTATAAAATCAAAAATGTTTGCCATCCCTATTTCCGCTAATCTTCCTAGATTTTCCAAAAAAGGGCTCCCGAATGATCTTAAACGAGTTCTAGCTAGAGCCGGGCATTTACACAGAAAGTGCTCGACAGTCTCTTTTTCATCTATGTCCTTACAACTTCTGCAGTGGTCATTGTGTGGAATACCCATTTTTTCCGCATGCGTGCCTAAAGCCCAGTGACCAGTACAGACCGCTATAAGTCTATGATGTCGGTGCTGGATCTCCCCAGCAGATACCTTGTTTTCCTTTCGTTGTAGTCGGGGCAAATGGCTTTTGAAATCGCACAACCCACGGTGCTCTTCCTTTTTGGTTGGGCGTTGTTCACATAAAAGTCTCGAATATCTCCCTTGGCCACCCCTAGGGGTATATCTACTTCGACACTGGTTATTCCCTCACCCCCCTCTGCTGAACCCCTACGTGCCAGTTCGTCAGCCATCTTATTTCCCTCGATTCCCCTATGTCAAGGAACCCAGATAATGGATATTTCCAGAGTGTCGATCAGCGCCGATAAGAGTGGTTTGCATGATCCTACCAGCTTTGATCTAGTATATGGTGCAGCCAACGCCTTAATTCTATTCTTTCTGACAGTCAAGCAGCAATTAGGATGTTATATGGCTTGCAGTACATCGCAATCATCGACACAAATAAACCCAAAAGACTGGAATCTATATTAACCCCTTCAGTATAGCTGTCTGTACATATATTAGCGGCTGAAATTGGCAGTCTTACGAAGTTAGCATTGAGTTCGTTAATGTTAACATCAGCCTATCCCGATTTACTTGAAATTGTTATATGTTTCTCTAGTATTCAAAGTAGCACTGAACTTATAATAATTTTACTTCGCCGACCTTATAGCTTTGTTGACAGTAAAGCGATTTGTTTTGAAGTAGGTAAGCGTTTCCAGCGAGAGTAGGCATTGTTCCGTTGGCTTATTAGATGTTTTAGGGTGGCATTAAACCAAGGTCTAATTTTATGTTTCCATACTTTTAGTTTTACTAGAACATGACTATCAAATAGCTTATTTTTGTTGTCTTGGAGGAACTCTGTCTGATCATCAACCGATGTCAAAGTACGAATCGTGTTCCACTCGACCAACTGAACAGATTCAGCAAGGGAACAATAATCTATGTTTCTAAAATCCCAATAGGCAAACGAAACAAGGTTTGCTTGACATTTGAAATCGTAGATTTAGAATATTCGGTAACGGTTGAAGAAAATCAATAAGAGTGGAAAAGTTTACGTGGCGATTTGGTCTCTAAACACAGCCGATAAGAACCTTGTTTTTATTCTCTGAAAACCCATCAACGAACACATCAGAATCACCATTATAACATATATCGCAACACCACTATGACCACTTCGGTCAACTCTGAAAGGTTATGGATACCAACTTTCCAAATTATTATAAGGTCATTATTACATGAAGAAAACCATGATTCAGAAATACATACAAGTTAATGCCACCCCTCACACAGGGCACTAAGCCTTATTAAAAAAAAAAAAAAAGAAAACGGTATCAAGACGATATCAAGCAAATTTGCCAACGCCACCAATCCATAATATAAACAAAAACGGTATCAAAACGATATCAAGCAAATCTGCCAACGCCACCGCTCCATAATATAAACAAAAACATCCCCTTTACATAGAATTAAGAACTTAGAGTAAACTAAGCTAAGCTTAAATTCCCAGAATGTAAGCTTGGATATAGTAACTAGCCTTAACTTAAGAGAATTTTTGTATATAAAAAGATGAAATGAAGAAATTGAGTTAGTTCAGTTCTGTGCGGAAATGCTGTACGAATAAAAATAAAAAAATAAATGTAAGGGCCGATAACCTCCGAAGAGATCTAAGGCCGAGCTTCTCTTCCAATTTGCGTCGTGCTTCTCTTGATTTTCCCTACAAATTGGCTGGACGGGACCTATATGTTTCATGCCGACTCCGAACGGCATTTGCAAGGCAGATGAGTTTTCACTGAGAACTTTTCATGGCAGAAATACACCCGGAGCGCTTGCCAAACACTTCCGAGGGGCGACCCCGCTTAGAAAAATGTTCTTCTAATTGAAAAACCTTATTCCTAAAATTTTGATGTTGCTTTGCCCGGGGTGTGAACCCAGGGCATACGGTGTGGTAAGCGGAGCATGCTACCATCACACCACGGTGGCCGCTGTCCGAATAGATCTTTTTATTATTTGAAGCCAAGGGCTTAATAAGTTTTTTTTTTAATTATCGCGTCCAGGCCAAAATTTAAGTGGCGATCCTGCCAGTAGATATTTTATAAAAACCTCCTAAGGTAAAAATTTGATTGGCATTTATTTATTTTCAGTTTTCAATTGTTATTGCTCGTGCATATTTATTTCATTTTCTTTTCACTGTCACAGCTGTTTGCATTGTGTGTTGTTAAGCGTCATTTAATAACGATCTTAAACTGCTCATACAGTGATCTTCAAACTGCTCATACAGGATTTTCTTAC
Organism: Eurosta solidaginis; assembly: GCF_040869045.1. Classification (NCBI taxonomy): domain Eukaryota; kingdom Metazoa; phylum Arthropoda; class Insecta; order Diptera; family Tephritidae; genus Eurosta; species Eurosta solidaginis. The sequence continues at coordinate 135,287,824 of NC_090319.1, forward strand.
TGTGATCTCCAAACTATTTTTATTGCCTCCGTCTGTTTAACCCATTTTTACTTTACCTTATAATGTCTTGCAATTTTGTTATCTGCCAAGTGAAAGGTGACACCGAGCGTTTCGTGTCGTGCTGGCTTTTTGATGAGCTTGCTCATATGAAGTGCGCTAGTTTGACAGCAAGGGTGTGTGACGCGATCAACGATAATAAGGGCGTGCGTTGGTCGTGCTTGAAATGCAGATCCACGGAAGTGGATCTTTTTAAGCTTTTCGAACATACCTGAAACGCATTCTCTGAAATCGGTAAGGAACTTTCTACATTGGGTGATAAATTCAAGTATTATGAAAACTTGTTTAAAAGTTTTAAATGTTTTACCGATCCAGCTGCTAATCTAATAGCGACAGCCGTGACAGCAAACGAAACGCACTGACCCTAGACCCCGTTCAAAACATCCAGAACCCAATTTTAAAGAATAAAAAGTATCGGTCTTTCAAGTTGTTCAAAAAGACGAGTTTACATAGCCATTACTTACAGTACTCGATTCTAAGCTGCAAGTATTTTCAATTGAACAAAAAGTGTTGCAAAGTTTATCTTTGTAAAATGAAAAGAAGTATAACTTGCAACCCGAAGGCATTTTACGGATTCTTAAACTCAAAACGCAGGGTGGAAGGGTTTCCATCATCCATGAAATTCCAAGATAATATTTCCAGCGATGATCAAGGGATCGCCGGCTTCTTTGCGGAATTTTTCAAATCAAATTGCTCTATTTAGACCAACGTTTCGGCTAATCAATACCCATACAATATTGATTCGTGTTATATCAGAGCTCCATTTATATCTTCAGAAGATGTATTATCTTATTAAAAAACTTTAAAAGTATCATATACATATGGCCCTGATAGGATCCCGACACACTTTCTTAAAAAATGTGCAGCAAACATCTATCAGCCGCTAACAGATGTATTTAATTTATTTTTAATATATGGCGTTTTCCCAACAATGTGGAAGGAACCTTTTCTTATCCCGCTTCATAAAAATGGAAGCAAGTCTTCTATAGAAAACTACCGGGCATAGCAAAATTATCCGCTATCCCAAAGTTATTTGAGTCTATTGTTACCCACCACCTAACGTTCTCTATTTTCCCCATAATTGCAAGCAGGCAACATGGGTTCTGTAAGGGCAAATCAACTGTCACCAATTTAGCACTCACTTCTAATGGATTTAGAAAAGGCCTTCACACCGATGTAATTTACACCGATTTCAGTAAAGCTTTGGACAAAGTACCACACCCATTACTTATTCATAAGCTCGGTCAACTTGGTTTTCAACCCCGTTTTATATGCTGGATTTCTTCGTATCTTGGTAATCGTACGCAAAAAGTAATCTTTAAAAATACACTTTCTGGGGCCATCAAAGTTTCTTCTGGTGTTCCTCAGGGCAGCCAACTTTGTCCGATTATGTTCTTGTTGTTCATAAACGTTATATCTAATACAATTAAATACTCAAAAATCTTGATGTACGCAGACGATGTAAAACGTTTCAAATCATATGCCTCGGTTGAGGAATATTCCTTGCTTTAAATGGATTTACCTGGTGCAATGTAAATTGTATGCTGCTCAATCTCAAAAAATGTAAATTCATGTCTTTTTCTCGGAGAATTTCGCCACCAGCTTCATATACAATTAACAACTATAGTCTAGAAACTGTAAATAATTTTGTTGACTTGGGAGTCATGATGGATTCCAAGCTTATTTTCAGTCTTCATATTAATGCTACAGTGAATAAAGGCAAAGGTGTTTTTGCATTTGTTAAACGGTGGTCAAAAGAATTTAATGACCCTTACATAACTAAAGCACTTTTTACAACATTAGTTAGGCCAATATAAGAATACGGCTTAGTAATCTGGAATCCGCGTTATCAGGTTCATGCAGACAGTCTCGAATCAATACAAAAACAATTTTTACTATTTGTCTTAAGAAATGTTCAATGGGACTCTTTAACTAATCTTCCATCTTATACTAATCGATTAAAGCTTATCAAACTTCCAACTCTTGCTAGTCGAAGGGAGATGCTTCGTGTAATATTTATGACAAAAATTTTAAATGGATCAATTTCGAGCCCATTTCTTCTGAGCAAAGTGATCTTTTGCGTTCCCTCTCGAACATCGAGACACTTCAAACCTCTTCTGCTGAAACAATGTAGAACGAATTTCGAACAAAATAAACCTTTTCGGCGTTTATGCCAAGATTATAACTCTCACTCAAACACATTTGATAGCTTGGACTCCCTTTTTTCTATAACAAGATTGTTCTTACTTCTCTTAATAATTAATGTATAACACGTTTGCTTCTGTTTTCTTTAAGCATTACGCTTGGCTGATGAAATCTCTTCTGTAGCTGAGCAGTCTAAGATCGCGACGCTTGACAAACCGCTGCCCATCAAAGACTTGGCAAAAACAAAAACAAAAAATAAACAAAAAAAAAGTTGTTATATATATATATATATATAAATCGATCGCGTGAACAGGATTAGTCTGGTTAATTGGGGCCACTTGAGGGTTGCGCGCTGCCACAACAAAAAAAAAAAACAAAAAAAGAGACAAAAAACAAAATACATTTAAAAAGGAGACAAAAATCTCCATGTTAAAACGAAACATAATAACAATTATCGCGTAGAATACGAGAAAATTGAAATAAAACCAAGAGATGTATTCAGTCTATAAGTTTCTTGAAATATAAGAACAATTTTCATATCAAGGTAAAAGAAGCAAAAACAGAACAAAATATTTGTGAAACAAAATGAAATTCTTCATAAGAAATTATAATCAACAACTACAAGGAAGACTACTTCAATGAGTCTCTATTTGTTTTAACTAGAAGGCATGCGAAAAAGGAAACACAAACAGAACAAAGATTTGTGAAATAAAATAAAAATCTTCATAAGAAATTATAATCAACTATTACAAAGACGAAAACTACAGTGAGGCGCTACTGGATTTGACAGGGAAGACAAGCTGTAATAAAATTAAGTTTTATAAGTTAATATTAATGGGAAATAGTCCCTCTAGTTTAGGCTATAAGAGATTATACTACTGCGAAAAGTGTAGGGATAATCATAGTGAAAAAAAGTGTCCAGAGAAGAATATAAATAATAAAAACTGGAAATAAACTGGTTAATAAATATATTTTCTGAAATGTCTGTGTCAAATAATAACTGTGCAGTAAATGTAATGTCCAGGCTGATAGCAGCCAATGATGCCTCATTGCGAAGCGAGCTGTAGCAAGTTAGGCGCCAGCTTCAAAATTCAATCATACAGTGTGAGGAAAATTTAGATGTAATTATTAGATTGATAATTTAGAGACCGATCTCTTAATTGGAGTCAGTTTCTTAAATAGAATCGGAGCCAAGATTGATATCCCGGGTCGAATGTTGTTTTATGGAGATGATCAAAAAGAAAGAATACATTTTCTAAACGATTTAAACAATTTAAACCCCTTGGGACAAAATAGTCCTAAGGCGCCTGCCGATGGTAATACCGGCCTAGTAAATGAAAAAATTTTAATTAAAAATATTAAAAAAGATTTAAACAATTTAAACCCATTCGGACCAAATAGTCCTAAGGCGCCAGCCGACGATCATACCGGCCTATCAAGAGAAAATATTAAAAACAAAAATATCAGGAAAGAATTTAAAAATAATTTAAACCCCTTAGGCCCGCCGATGGGAATACCGGCAACAAAGATAATGAATGCCTATTGAAAGCTGTTTTGGGAAATAAAATGCCGGAAAACAATAAAATATAAACAAAAAAAGATAAGGAAAAAGGAAAAAGAAAATTTAAAACTAAATCAGGAAAAGCAACTCCTGAAAAACTATCCAAGGTAAATTCCGGGAAATTAGACCAGAATGAAAATAAAAATACTTCTGAAGATGAAAATGTTATAAATAATATATTAACTGAAGGCTCTTGTTAGTTTTCAAGGGTCAAAAGAACAAGATCTAGTGAGGAGAAAGAAATAATAAAAGATTTGCAAAATGAAGCAAGTAATGAAATCTTAGCAGTACATGAGGATGTTAACTTGGATTTGTCTTTTCTTACGGATGTTAAAGCAGAGATACGAACAACTGAGGAAAGGCTAATTTGATCTAAACAATATCCTTATCCAATGTCGGTAAATAATTTTGTTAATAACGAAATTATAAATTGTTACGAAAGGGAATAATTCGGGAAAGTAAAAGCCCATACAACTAAATGGGGATGGAATTCCGAGGTTATGATTGGTAATCGATTTCAAAAAGATTAATGAGAAAACAATATCGGATGGATACCCGATGCCAAACCCAGAAATTATACTTACAAATTTGGGAAAGACAAAATACTTTTCCACAATTGATTTGGAGTCTGGATTTTACCAGATATTAATGAAAGAAAGTGATATAAAGAAGACGGCATTCTCAGTGAATATTGGGAAGTACGAGTTTTTATGAATGCCGTTTGGATTGAAGATGCGCCGAGTATTTTTCAGCGAGTCAAGGACAATGTGTTAAGGGAATATACATGGAAGTTTTGTCGTGTTTATGTTACCGATGTCATAATTTTTTCAAAAAGTTTGGAGGAACATAAAAGACATTTGAGTTTGGTAATTGAAATATTAAGGGGGGGGGGGGGGGGGGGGGGGAAATATCAAATATCGTCCGAAAAATTGAAATTTTATCAAGAAGAAGCAGAATTTTTAAGGTATGTGGTAGCAAAGAATATTATTAAAACAGACCCAAAAAAGGTCGAAGCCATAGATAATTACCCAATACCAGGGATATTACGCCAATTGCGAGGATTTTTGGGATTAACGGGATATCATAGGAAATTTATGCGGTTGTATCGCAACCATTGACTAAGTTTTTGCAAGGGGAAAAGGAAAGGTTTCTCAATGTTTATCAAAAAAGAAGGTGATTAATCTGGATTAGGAGGGAACAGCTGCTTGTGAAAGATTGAAGAATTTATTGTCTCAACAGGTGCAATTAACGCAACCTGATTAGTTTGCTTTGCCTACAGATGCGTCAAATATAGCTTTGAGTGCTGTGTTATCACAGGAAGGAAAACCCATTATATTGTAAGGAATTTAGGGATTTTCCGCTTATTTTAAACCTTCTGCTAACGTTCGAATCGCTAAACTGTTGAATAAATAAGCCAATATTCAATAATGCAAAGACCATTTTGCCACATTTGGACTACTTTAAAAGTACTTCACACTAACACTTCGCAACTAAAAGCGTGTTTAAATCAAAACTGATTACTGACTACTCAGCTTGTGCTGCTTTTATACTCTCTGCCTCAAATGTCTAGACGTTTCTTCTTATAGAATCTTCTATATGCGTGTGCATTTGTAGTTTTTAGCCTCTCGCATAGCCATATGCATGTGTATATATGAGTACTACTTGGACTTATGACTACATCTGTGTGTGAGTTATCTCTTCGTTGCCTTGTATGTATGTGGGTAAATGATGATTAATATGTTTATGTAGGTTGCGTTAATGTTTTTGTTGTTTTGAATTTACTTAGTAACAGCTTACAGATGGTAATATTCTTCACACTGCCCTCCACCTAGGTCTGATTGTCCCGATCAGACAAATTTTCCGGTCTACATGCTGCCAGCCTTTCCAAGTGAACCACTTTCAGTTTCTTTCGTGGTTTGCCAATGGTTTGTATGTGGTAAACTACATCGTTGATTCGTTTTATAACTTTGTATAGGCCTTCCTCATTACACTGCAATTTCGGCCACAAACCTTTTTTTCGGTGTGGGTTGTATAGCAGCACCAAATCTCCTTCCCGAAAACCTTTCAAATTAATTACTTTATCACATCTGGCTTTCATCTTGTCACTCATAATCTCGGCTCGTTGTCTTACAAGATCATGTAAACCTCAGCTCTTCCTTTAAGACACCAGTGGATGTCTTGGCATATCTCTCCGCATCGGTAATTGTGTAAAATTCCAAATCAGCTGGCAGTCGAAGGTCATTGCCAAAAATTACTTTTGCGGGAGTTTGGCCCGTTGTCTCATACACTGCCGATCGGTAAGCCATCAAGAATAATGTTATGCATGTATCCCACTCTTTATGGAACTTGTCTACTATTTTCCTCAAGTGGTCCTCCAATGTTCTATTGAAACGTTCCACCATACGATCGGGCTGAGGATGCAATGCAGTTGTCCGCGTTTTTCGAATGCCCAATGTTTTACACATTTCTTGGAACACAGCTGATTCAAAATTTCTCCCTTGGTCGGAATGTAGCTCCATTGGTGCTCCATACCTTGCAACCCAATTGTTTATGAACACTTCTGCTACTGTTTCCGCTTCTTGATTTGGGATTGGGTATACCTCTGGCCATTTGCTGAAATAATCCATAACCACCAGTACATATTTGTTTCCGCAGTTGCTAGTCGGAAATGGACCTACGACATCCATAGCGATCCTTCCAAATGGCGCACCTGAGTTATATTGCTTCATCTGGCTATGACTTCAGGATTTGGGACCTTTCGCTCTGCTGCAAACCTCACAGTTCGCAATCCACTCAGTGACCGATTGACGGCAACCAACCCAATAGAATCTCTGCTTAATCTTCTCGAGCGTCTTCGTGATTCCCAGATTACCTCCACTTGGACCATTATGTAGCTCGTCGAGAACGTCAGGAATCCTATTCCTGGGAACAACTATCATGTTCCTCTTACATTGACCATCTTCACTCTCCCATACTCGATGCAAGCAACCAGATATCAACTATAAACTGTTCCACTGTGCCCAATATATCTTCGCAATGGGACTCTCTGCTGACGTTTCCTCTCTATTTGGTCTTTCGTTTTGTTCGAGCCCTTGCATAACATGTGACAGATCTGTATCTTCTAGCTGATACCTCCTTAGTTGTTCCTTGTCCCTTTCATCCGTACATGTTATAGTCATTAGCCGGACATCTATAATGTCTTCTTTAGCTCGGCCTTTGAACAGTGCTTGCATTCCAAACTACACGGACTTCTTGACATTGCATCGGCATTTCCATGTTTACTACCTTTTCGATGCTCATTGGAAAAGTCATAGCTTTGTAGTCGCTCGATCCACCGTGTCAGTTATCTTTCTGAATTACGGAACTGCAAGAGCCATTTTAACGCTGCGTGATCTGTCCTGACGCGGAATCGCTGCCGTTAGAGGTACTTGTGAAAATGTTAAATGCACTCTACCAATGCCAACAGCTCTCTCCGTGTAACGCAATAGTTCCTCTCTGGTTTTCCAACAGATCAGCTGTAATATGCAACTACATTCTCCTGTCCATCGACCAGTTGTGATAACACGCCTCCTATAGCATATCCATTCGCATCTGTATCTAGAATAAACGTTGCTCCTGGAATCGGATATGCCAACATTGGGGCAGTGCACAAACGCTCTTCCATTTTTTTTGAAAGCCAATTCTTGCTCCTTCTTCCATTCAAAAGCTTTATTTTTTCTTGTAAGCTCGTGGAGGCTATGTGATACGCTGGCAAAGTTTGGTACAAACCGGCGGTAATATGTGCACAGCCCAAGGAAACTTCTTTATTCATGCAAGTTCTGTGGTCTTGGCCAATCCTTTACAGCTTCTATCTTTTCATTCGCAGAGCAAATGCCCTCTGTCGTTACCTTCTGACCCAAATAATTTACTTCTTTTTAAACAGCGAACACTTTTTGGGACTTTGTTTCAGACCAGCACCAGCTATTCTCTGGAAAACTTCCTCCAAGTTCTTGAGATGTTCATCAAAGTTCTTGCCCAATACGATGATGTCGTCCAGGTACACCAAGCATGTTTTCCAATTTAGCCATTTCAGTACCAGGTCCATGTGTCTCTCAAAAGTGGCTGGTGCATTACAAAGTCCAAAAGCCATCACTGTAAATTGCCAAAGACCATCACCGACATTGAAGGCTGTTTTCTCTTTTTCTTCCTCCTTCACTTCCACTTGCCAGTAGCCACTTTTCAGGTCCAGTGTGGAAAACCATTTCGTACCAGATAGAGTCCAGAGTATCGCCAATTCTTGGCAATGGGTAGCTATCCTTTTTCGTAACGTCGTTCAAATTGCGATAGTCCACGCAAGACCTCATTTTTCCATCGTTATTCTTCACAAGTACCACCGGTGAGCTCCATGGACTAACTGTTGATTCGATGATGTCGCTGTCGCTCATTTCTTATACGATTTGATTCACAACTTCCCGCTTCGCCAGTGGAACACTACGAGGAGCTTGACGGATCGGCCTCGCATCTCCAGTGTCAATTTGATGTTTCACAACGCTGGTGCGGCCTTGGAAAATATGTTCGCGTACGTTAGGAACAGTTGTTTTGCCTTACTCTAATAGTCTTCCTCTAGCCCCTCTGTCCATTCCGTGATGTCATTGGAAAGATCAGTATTACTATTTGAAACGTGTTCCTGGAGTTGTTCACAGTTAATAACTACTTCAGCCTCTTGGAATCTTCCCAAAATAGCTCCTTTGGCCAGTTTGAGTGGTCACTTCAACTCATTGAGTACTCTTACCGGAATACGTCCATCTTCTTTTGTCATAGCCAGATTTTTTCCTACAAGTACATTCGGTGTTAATTTTTTGCTGCTTAAATAACCCACAATTTGTTTTTCCGGCAGTCTCCATCAACCTTTGCACTGATGACTGCTTCTGATTTTGGTGGTATTTGCTGACTTCCACCAGCACTCGTTTACTGCTGTAGCCTCTCTCGTAGCCGAAATTAAGTGGCCATTCCTTGTTCTTATATCGCATCGTCTTGCTTTGCATATCGATTTTGATGCCTTGGTCGATTAAGAAGTCCACTCCAATTATGATTTCATCAACAATCTCTGCCACTATAAAATTGTGTACTACCGTGATATTCCCAATCCACATGTCCTCTGACCTTTTTCCAATCTGCGACATAGAGATTATGGGGCATTCAATTGCGGGAGCCAGCTGTCGCCCCTTGCGGCTGACTCGATTTAGTTTAACGATTGAGTGGTCTTAGAGATTTGCTCATCTCTTTCACCTCGGCCTCGATTTTTTCTTCAAACTTTAAAATTTTTGTATCCTGGGCCTCCAGCTTCGATGATACCGTTATCTCCTGTGCCTCCAGCAGCGAGGATATGCAGGCCTCCTGTGCTTTCAACTGCTCAGCCAACTGAGATGTCATATATGTCTTCTGTTCTTCCAGTTGAGATGACATGTTGGTTGATATTTGTGACGACATTTCTGATATACGCGTTTCTTGCATGTTAGTGGCGATGTTTGTGCAGATATTGCAGCCAATATCATGTTCAAGTCTGTGCTGGTAACTGCCAATGTTTCGTTTTTCTCTTCAATGTTTGTTGTTTCATCGCCATCAAGATGAAAGACATACTCTTCCACGTTAAATCCTTCTGATTCCATTGCCTTTCGTAGTCGTGCCTGAAGTTCGAGTTTATTGCCGGTTGTACTCAATCCACGGCTCTCCAACTACTTCTTCATTTGCTGGATCTTCAATTCAAATCTTTGGAATTTATTCAACAATTCCTCTTCTGGCACCAATTGTAACGAATTTCGGGAAATTCCGCTTAATCCAAACTTTCTGCTAACGTTCGAATCGCTAAACTGTTGAATAAATAACTCCAATATTCAATAATGCAAAATGGTCTTTATTAGACTACTTTGAAAGTACTTCACAATAACAATTCGTAACTAAAAGCGTGTTTAAATCAAAACTGATTACTGACTACTCAGCTTGTGCTGCTTTTATACTCTCTGCCTCAAATGTCTAGACGTTTCTTCTCCGAGAATCTTCTACTTGGTTACCAGCTATATGCGTGTGTATTTGTAGTTTATAGCCTCTCGCATAGCCATATGCGTGTGGATATGTGAGTACTACTTTGACTGATGACTACATCTGAGTATGAGTTATCTCTTCGTTGCCTTGTATGTATGTGGGTAAATGATGATTAATGTGTTTATTTAGGTTGATTTAATGTTTTTGTTGTTGTACATTTACTTAGTAACAGCTTAGAGATTGTAATATTCGTCACAATATTTATTTCAAAAACATTGAATTCCAGGGAGATGAATGATGCAACCAATGAAAAGGAATTATATGCCATAGTCTGGGCATTGAAAACTCAGAGGAATTACCTTTACGGTGTGAGTGATTTATAAATTCACACTGACCATCAACTTTTGTCATTGCGGTTTCTGAAATAAACCCGTATATTCAAATTAAAAGTGGAGATCTTTTATTGAGGAATTTTCACCAAAAATAATTTAAAAACCAGAGGCAACAAATGTCGTTGCTGACGCATTATCAAGACAGATATTGAATAATTTAACAAGTTCTGAAGAATCGGATAATTCAAGTGATTCGGTAACAAATACAACAAAAAGCCACTAAACCACTTTAAACAAAGATATTGATAAATAGTGGAGCAAGAATAACCGTCTTGGAGACGATTTCTAATTTTAATGGCAAACGATTTTTGAGTGTGACATACCACAAAATATAGTTGGTGTTTTAAAGGAATATATGAATCCAAATTAGTTACTGGAATATACTGCACACCTGAAGTGCTTTATCAGATAAAGGATGTGTTAAGAGAAGCATTTCCAACAGTGAAATTTTTATATACTAAATTATTCGCTAATGATGTCACTAATAGGGAAGATCAGGGAGCAATTAATGAACAAACACATAATAGAGCACACCGAAATTATAGGGAGACTTTAGCTCAGATCAGACAGGAATATTATTGGCCATTAATGGTTAGACAATTTAAGCAATATGCAAAAAAGCGCTGCATATGCAATAATAATAAATACGAAAGACATCCGAAATTGATCCCTATAGGTGAAGCACCTATACCAGAGGAAGAAGGAGAACAACTCCATATAGACATCTTTTTCGCCCAGAAATTAAAATCTATAACATGTTTGGATTCTTATTCGAAGTATCTAGTTATTAAATATATTGAGGATAAACTAAATAAAATTTTGGAACTTTTGCAAACATTTCCAGATGTTAAAAGTAAAGTTATAGACAACGAACTAGGTTTTAGTACGATACAGTTTAAGTCTTTAATGGAAAGGTTCAACATACAGATTTAGGCTGGGTGCGAGTTCGCCTAAATTCTAGGTACTTAAAGTAATATTCCACTGGAACTTTCCAGCACTGCAATAATTTAGGAAAAAGCTGTCAAAACTGTGCGAGTTGATTTGAAAACCTAAATTGTTTATTTCTGCTAAGAAAATAATAACAATACGGGAAATTTGGTATTTTTGATGCGTTTTCACGCTTAAAAAGAACAGAGGACAATTAGGGTCCGCGGTAAGTACCTATCCCAAGATAGCAGTTCAAGAAAATGCAGTGGCTCCGTTTATAAGGCTTTTTTTTCGGACATAGTGAAGCACGTGCATAATGACCTTTTCCACAATCTCGAATTCAATAATGTGATGTTGGTACGCCTCCAATAACTTCTTTAGGCTAATTAGTGCACTTGGCTGCCAAATATGTTCAGATTCAAATTCGAATTCAATAATGTGATGTTGGTACGCCTCCAATAACTTCTTTAGGCCAATTAGTACACTTGGCTGCCCAATATATGCTCAGATTGCGGTCCATAATTGAGAAGGATCCAATTCGTGTGTCGCCAAAATCAGCTTGAACAAAATTGAGCTCACCATAACGTACAATCGATCGGACCTTAATCGCAGCAGGGATCATCACCCTACGATCTATGATTTACTTAAATTGAATGGACAAGACCCATTTATTTGCATATACAATATTGAAAAATCAATATTTTTGTATTATATTATTTTAAAATTTGACATTTGAAATTAGGATGAAAAGTATGTTCATAAAAATTCTAAATTTTTATTTTGCACTGCCTTACCAACAGTTTCCAGTGATTTAGGTTTTTTCTCTATATAGGTAGAAATTTAGGTCAACTCGCACCGAGCCTTACTACTGTGCACCACGTTACAGTACTAGCATCGGACAAATAGAGAGGGTTCATTCCACACTAATAGAAATATCTCGATGTTTAAAGCAGGAAGATAATTTAATAAGTGATTATGAGTCAATTATGAGGGCGATTCAGCAGTATAATAAGACAATGCATTCGGTAACAGGTAAACAACCTTGTAATATTTTATTTAATAGGGAAGTACATGGAAATATGAGGGATAATTAAAAAATGCTCAGAAAAAAATGTTGGAGTATCACAACAAAAAGCGGGTTCAAAAAAATTATAATAAAGGTGAGATTATATATGAAAAGTTACACGCGGAAAGGAATAAATCAAAGCTTAAATATAAGAAACAAGTAGTAGTAGAAAATTTAGGGAATAAGGTTAAAATACAAAGCAGAAACAGAATAATTCATAAGGACAATATTAAAGTTTAATTTTGTGTATTATAGGAACGATGGGAAAACTTATACAAATTTCATTAATAATGTTATATATCACCATAATCACATCAGACATAATTGCTTATACAAGAAAAAAACTATATACTTGTAGAAGAGGAAGATGCAGCGATTTTTGAAAGCTATGGGTCAATATACCATTTAACAAATTTGTCATTCTTTGAAGACTATAAAACCAACGAGGAAATAATGTTACTTGATGACTCAAGTATGGACTTTGAAATACAAATGATAGAAACATTGTTAAGAAAATTACAAATTAATAAAATATAAGGGGGAATTAATGAACTTGGGACGGTTTGAAAATAGATCACCGGCACAACCCACCATTATGATTTTATGCAAATAACAAATAAAGTAAATTATTTAATAGAAAATAATAATAAGCAGTTTACAACAAATTCACAAATATTTAAAACAATTACGCAATTGACACAGATATTAAAAGAACTACAAGGTAGCTGTAATGAAAAAACTGTTTTAAGACAAGGAAATAAATACATAATTACTGAACTTGAAAACACAGTGGAAACAATTACATTGTCAAAAGTGGGAATACTGAACCCATTAATTTTGGATATGGCAGAAATAAAATAAAAGAATAATTAGCGAGGAAAGAGTAATATTTGTTCTTTGTCCTAAAGTTTATTTCATGACTTTCTGTTTTATTATAAACAAAAACGAAAAGAAAATACCTTTTATCGGTATAAAGTTTGCTTTCATAATAGTTAAAGTAACAATACTCCTGGAGCTAGAGTGATAACTAAACAACGATCAGGTGTTTTGTACAAATCTAGGATAACCTAAAATGTCATGGCGAAAGTGTAAATATGAAGCTGATGCTTTTGTTTTATATATCTGGACAATTTATTAAAGCGACGACCGTGGTGTGATGGTAGTGTGCTCCGCCTATCACAACGAATGCCCTGGGTTCACACCCCGGGAAAAGCAACATCAAAATTTTATAAATAAGGTTTTTCAATTAGAAGACAACTTTTCTAAGCGTGGTCGCCCCTCGGCAGTGTTTGGCAAGCACTCCGATTGTATTTCTGCCATGAAAAGCTCGCCGAGTAAAAGACGTAGAGGTAAAAATGCAAAACCTATCGAATATTCTTATCTTGAATCTTCTTCTGCCTGACCAGTACCAGAGCCACCGAAAAAATTATCGCAGAGAAGTGAATCATCTCTTAGTTCTTATAAAAGCAATGCCGATAAGGAGTTTTTACCGACACCAGAACAACCAAAACTTTATTTCATCACTACTGAAGATTTTAATGACTTGAATGGAGATCTAAATTTACCAAAAAGTAAAGCAGAGATTTTAGGCTCTTCTTCGAACAACGTTATCAAGGCCAATATAATGAAAACATGATGGGAGCCTATATTTGGGGTTTATTGAGGGATAGTACCTATGAACATGAAATTAAAAAGTAAAAATATACACTTTTAAATCATTTTCCACTTTTTTGTAAGTTATTTCGATATTAAAACTTAGTAAAAATATGTATTTGAATTGTTTCATTTTCAAGTAAAAATTAAAACCACAGATTTTGAAAAATTTATTTCAAGCGGTTTCCTAAATATATATATATATTTTTTTTTCGTCAAATTACGACCTAAATAATTGAAATTAATTGCTTTGAAGTCAAAGTCAAATTTTGTGTTGACCCGTGTAATAGACATGCTAATTATATAAAAATAAAGGAAAAAATGAGTCCATAAAAATTGTAATAGATAGTGCTATAATTATATCAGGCACACATAAGGTCAATAATCACACAATAGATGGAGTTTATTTGATAACTTTTCAGGATAATGTAACAATTGATAATATAAAATATAAAAATCCAACAGTAAAAATCTTAAACCATTTAAAAGAAGGGAAATTTAAACCATTTTTTGTAAAAGAGTAAAAAAATATTGATTTGAAATTGGACAATTTTAATATACTTTTCATGATAATGTAACAATTGATAATAAAAAATATAAAAATCCAACAGGAAAAATCTTAAACCATTTAAAAGAAGGGAAATTTAAACCATTTTTTGTAAAAGAGTAAAAAAATATTGATTTGAAATTGGACAATTTTAATATACTTACTCCAATGAAACAGGAAATAAAAAGAAATCCCATTTGGTGGTCATTTACAGCTTTGACATTAATAACAATAACAGCATATTTTGTTTATAAATGGATTATTTATGATAATTTTCAGATTCAATCAAAAAATCAAAAGAGAAAGAAAATAATATTATTGAAATTGTCAAATCAAATCAACTACTTAACAGCTTTATATTTGAAGACGGGACGCTTCGATTTAGCGGTGGGGGAGTTAACGCCACCACTCACATAGGGCATTTAGGCATATTATAAACAAAAACGGTGTCAAAACGATACCAAGCAACAACATTTCCACCATTTTGAGACATTTTAAGCCATGATAAAGAAAAGAGATGTGAAAATAAAAAAGAAATAAAGTGATATGACGAAACATAGATTACGAGGGTCAATTTTGCCTTTGGTGCTTGTTGTTGTTGTTGTAGCAGTGCTTCGCCCCATCCATTAAGCACCACCGATCACAAATTGTCATCAATAACCCTGCAAAAATCGCGAGTACTCCATGCATGCATGTATGGAGTACTCGCTATGGACCAAGCGAGTGCTCAAAAATTAACCACATTTCATACAAAAAATATGGTCCAATTAACATTGCGATGTCCTAGGACTAGACAATATACTCCAGCTCCGTATTACATCAGAGTAATTCATGGAGTAACCACAGTCCAGTAAACATCGTGTAGTGATTACAATCGTTAAAAACGAGCAATGATCGGCTTAATGGTAAGTACTCCAGTATGACACAAGTGGACCACATGATCCATCGATTTTTGCAGGGAACGGATAGCGCTAGATATTTAAATCAGGGTTGAGTAATTTTGAAATGAAACAAATAAAATAAAAAAATAAAAAATTATCCATCATTTTAAATTTTCTTATTGATGAATAAAAAGTTATTTTTATTCAAGCATTTCCTGAATAATGAATAACATTTTCTCGTTATTCAAAATATTTTAATTGATGATAACCGCCCATTCTTATTTTTGCAAATTTTGAATAAAGAGTTGAGTTATTATTCATTATTTACAAAATATGGAATAACAATAAAATTTTAGTTTTTATTCAGTTATTCAAAAATAAAAAAATAAACCATCGAGATGCCCTGAAAATATACCCATAGGCGTAACCAGTTCGCGTGTAGTTCTGAAGCTTCTTAGGGTAATATTGAGATGATTTTGGGGAGTATTCGCTGGCTTTTTGGGGGCCGTTTGGGGGTAATTTCTGGGACACCCTGGGGCTCCTCCCGGGGTCTATTGGGGTCCATTCCAGGGGCTCCCTCCCGATCCTCCTAGTGTTTTGGGGTCATTTCGGGATGGATTCTGCGACTCCCTCGGGGTCTTTTGGAGTTCATTTTGGCATGGTAGAGGGGAGTACATCGGGGTCCTCCCGGGGCCATTCCGTGACCTTTTTGGGACTCCCTCCGGGTCATTTCGGGGTCATTTCGGGAGGGTTTTGGGGACTCCCTCGGGGTATTCCCGGGGTCATTCGTGGGTCATTCCGGGATCTTTTTGGGGACTCCCTCGGGTTCATTTCGGGATGGTTTTGGGGACTCCCAAGGGGTCCTTATCATCAATTAGAATATTTTGAATAACGAAAAAATGTTATTCATTATTCAAGAAATGCTTGAATAAAAAATACCATGTTATTCATCATTCAAATTTTCTTGAATATTGAATAAAAATTTATTTTTTATTTTTTCGTCAATGGTTATTCAAATTTGTTGATAATGCCCACCCCTGATTTAAATCCATCTTTGCCAAGTTTCTTAAGCATGGGCATAGCTATGCCGTCTAGGCCTACTGCTCTAGATGATTTGGCGGTGATGGTAATGGGGACGCGCTGTGTTAATGCTTGTGTGCGCGTCTGTTTGCCCGTCGTCTGTCTTTGTCAACCGTAGAATGTATTACATATTGTCGGTAAATAGCGCTCGCGCATTTTTTCGCATCCGATAGCTTCTTATCGCCGAATGCGATGGATATTTTATCATAGTACTTAGTGGCGTTCGATAGGGACTTTACTGTAGACCATAGCTTACCCACACCAGCAGAGAGGTAACAATTCTTTAAAAGCTCCTTCCATTTCGCTTGCTTGTATTCATCCACAAGCAACTTGATGCGTTGGTTGATGCCCCTTATTTGGGGGTGCCCAGGGTCGTGCTCTCTTATAGGGCCACAATCTCTTGCTGGAGTTGCGGCCTCCGCTGGAAAATGTGGCCGGATTTCCGGTATTCTTCCGGCGGCAATAAGACGAGCCTCCACGGATTCGATGACCTTGCGGAAGTATCATAGGCTTCAATCGCCATATGGATGGTAGCAAAGCGATTGTCTGTATAAGTTTTGTAATCTTCCCACTTTCATTTTTTGAAGATGACGAAAGTGCGTTTTCTAGTAGTCATGAATTTGGCGGATCGCTCGAGCGAAAGGAGTATTGGTAGGTGGTCGGATGACAATGTTACCGTCGGCTGCCAATTCACGCAGTTAATAAGTCCTGCGCTCACGATGGAAATGTATGGCGAACTAAAACAGCTTCCTACCATACGTGCGGGGCGTCCACGTTTATTTTGCAGAACGCCGTTACCTCTATTTGGTCCGCCAGCATCTCACCCCTGCTGCCCGCCTGTAGATCACAATGCCACAGAACGTGGTGGGCATTGAAATATCCTAAAAAATGCGAAGTCCACCAGTGAGTAGTGCGGTGATGTCAGGGAAGGGTCCACTAGGGCAACAGATGATAGGAGGGATGTAGATGTTAAGAATTTCTAAATTTGCATCGCCTGACTGGAAATATATATATTGACGTTCCAGGACACTGTCCCAATTGCCTAGGTCGGAATCAAATAAATTATGTTGCACTGAGTGGGGCGATCTTTTTTGTAGACGTTATGCCCAGGCATGTCTTCAGAGCAGATCTTGCCGTGAGTTTAGTCTCTTGGATTGCAGCAAAGCGGATGTTGTGTCGCTTCATAAAATCGACTATCTCCGTCATTTTCACAGTTAACCCTTTACAGTTTAACTGAAGTATTCTGAAGTGCCACGGGGAAGACTTCGTCACTCTGGGGTAAGTGACGGGTGACTACGCCTGGGTTGAGGGAGGCCAGGTCGCAAGTGTTGTTTTGGCCCTGGGACTGGACGTCCTTGGGTAAGCATGAGAGTACCCTGTGTAGTTGGACAAAATGGCGCGATGAAACCCGACGGCGGATTGCCGTCGCTGGGACCAGAATATCTAGAATAGTGGCGCCGGCCAATACAGGAACTGCATTGGGCAGATGTTGCGAGCATATATATTCTGTGCTGGCAAACGGTGCACAAGGTGGTAGGGACTAAGAGTCTGTTTCTCTGACCTACTAGAGTGCTAGTGATGGAAAGATGTGGAGAAGAAGACGGGGGTAGGGACTGAGGCTCGGCATTGCTATTTACTCTGCTACATATATTGTAATTATGGGTAGGAGCGGCCGTATGGACTGATGGCGCAGTGCGACGCGAGCAGCAGCGGGTACTTGTTGTGGCTTTCTGACCAGCGGATATTTCAGAGGCAGTGGGGGGGGGGGGGGGGGCACTGAGGTGCATACTACGGGACGCCCTCGGGCAAGGTGCCACAAAAGATTTGTAAAAGTTGTGGGGACGTCGGGTTTTGGGGTTTATTCCACAATATCCCGTGTGGTGTAACCATCCCTTACACGTGAAGCACCGACAAGAGTGTGACCGTCCTAAAAAGATTCTTTCGCGGAACACGCACCTAAATAATTTCTCCATGCCGAGATCAGGTACTGGCTCTGGTTGGGTTATATACCTTCCCGGAGCAGGAGAATATGGCACAGTCCCGCTGCAAGGATATGCTGGGAGGGACGCAACAAATTAAATAGGGTTACACTGAAATTACAGCCCTTGGTCGGGAAAAGTCTTGAGTGGCTCCGGTACATAGAACCGGCTGCCTTAGGAAGCTGGTCTTTGGTGGTATTCCTGAACGATATTTTGAGCCAGCGTGCCGTCGTCTCGAAAGGAATTTTTATTTTCGGTACATTTCGTTGAAGGCCATCTAGAAAACTTAGGTTCGGTACTGCTTCGGTTCGTTCATTGGTTTTACGCTTGATATGCTCAAAACCCCGTTTTGTGAAAACATAATAAAATTGTTTTCTTTTTTTAAGACGGATAGCTGCCTTGAAAATTTCATAATTTTGCTTGGAAAAGGATGCGTTTACAAATATCGGTGCATCGGAATTTATGGCCACGTGAACTTGTCACTGCCCTTTGAAATATTTATCATCTTTGTTTTGGCATCCGAAATAAAAAAATTGTTCGCAGCAATGTATTTCTATCAGCCGGCGATTAAAATTTGTTGACAATAGCCTGATCTGTTGCGCTGTGACCAAGCTTTCGTGGTCGAAAAATGTTTTTTTAGTGGGGCGGGTTGCATGTCTACATGAAGCATATATGGTGATAACCGCTAGGTTAATTTTCCCCTTCCTCAAAGGGTATACCATTGACTCGAACATGATATGCAGCATTATGGCTTTCTTGCTTACATAAGCTCTGTTTTAGGTCAGCCATTTCGGTTTCGTGGCGTCCGATGCGATCAAAGGAATTCATCAGGATTGTGATGCTTCCGCTTATATAGCTACACATCTCAACTCCTCATATTTATCATCGAGCTTCAGCTCCTCAAATTTATCATTAAGCTTTTTGCAGAAAAACTAAATCATTTGTTGTTCCGTTTCTAACATTTTTTTTAATATTATCCCATTGTTCTTTATGAAGCGTTGTTCTATAGTGCGTTTAAACTCGGATATGAATCCTGAGCCATGAGACATTGTACTCAATAAGGTAAAAATAAATATTAAAAAAAAGTTCGCAGGTACAATTGTGTGGCAGCACGGTTATGTATGACGATTGCTGTCGTGAGCAAATGGCGCTAGTAACGCAGTTTAGCAGACAGCAAAAATGTTAAGTTTACAGCACAAAAGGCTTAACGGCCGATGTATTTGTTGGTGTCTTTATATTAAATTTAGTTGGAGCACAAATTTTGCAACTTACTTTTATTTCAAATGATAAAAATATGGATCATCGGAGCATATAACTAATGTGACACCGATGTATGGAGCCCCGCTTCATGTTTTGGTTATATTAAATTAATTTAACGTCACGACAAACATAATATTTCAAAATTTAAGCAATGTGCAATAATAAGTCTTCTTATTCACACAAAGGCCAATTACCTAAAATTTTGACACATCTTTGATAAGTGATAAATGGAACGAATTTTGTATTTGCACTAACATTGTGGTTACCAACAAGATGGATTGCAATTTTTGAAAAATGGGCGTATATAGGCTCGGTACTTCTCCACAATTCGGAAGGTGTAACTCTGTCAATAATTAAATTATTGAAAAAACATTTGATTGAGATGAACTGCTTTAAATAATATTGACAACTCCCGAAAACGACTTAATCGTTTCAATAAACCTTCCTTTTGCAGTGAACCTAAATTTAATTTTTCTTTGTGCATACTATTATTACTATGCCATATAGCAAATAAAAAAAGCTATAAGAACCCAATTTATTAAAACAAAAAAATATGATCGTGATTATGAACAACATCGCCACACATTTTTTTCATGGTTAAATAATTTCTGGAGTTAAACCTTCCAAATCTTGGTAAACAATTGAATCGAGAAAAGGCGGACAAGTTCATAAAAATTTGATCTTCACATCGTTTTTCCAATACTCTGCATTTAAATAAAGGTATCTTAACCAAGCTCAAGAAAAGTTGATTTAATAATTCGGAGTTTGTTTTCCTAAAGTTCTTCATGCAGATAAGGCACCTTGCATTCTAAATTCAAAGATATTTTCCAAAGGAAAAAATGCCTGCAGTACTGGGTATTGAAATATCGAATAATTACTTATATATATAGTATATATTTATATATACTTATATATTATATTACTTATATATATAGTATATACCAGACATTATTCCATTTAAGTGAGATATTAGTATTTGGATAAAACTGAAACGAGTATACTAGTAGGTAGTTTGAAGTATCTTCAAGTTTCTATTTTAAAATCTTTTAAACTTTTCGGTTTTTTTAAAGCATTTTTGAAAATTTAGACCTAATGATGAATGGTTAAAAATTTGGGGTCAAACTTTTAACGGTGTACCTATTAAGTTTTTGTTATAAATATTTCCCACGACTTGTTGGTTTGCCTACCTAACGATACATAATAAAATATTTTGGGATTATTCTCGATTTTCCCTTTCGATCTCGTACCAACTCTCATATAAGAGCATATGACCATCCATCACTTTGAACGCTTACAGAAAGCACAACAATGCTCAGTTGTTATCATGTCAATAATATCTAAAAATACGAGTCTCTGTTTATGCCACAAAATAATGCATTTCGGACAGTGTGCGTTGGTTAACCAGTTAGCCAACAAGACAAACGAAAGACTTCAATTTAGTTTGGCGAAGACGAAGAAACGAACTCGAAGTGAGCAACGCGCCGTCGGAAAGAAAAAATTGGTAAATTGCAGACAAAGAATTGAAATGAGTTGTCAACTATCGAATTCGAAAAATTGAATGGAGCTGTACGAAACTGATGAAATTTCGAAGTAAAGTAAATTGAATTGCATTGACAAAACAAATTGAAATTATTCAGTTAAAATTCAATAAAGTATATTTGTTGTGTTGGCTTTAATTGACGGAGGCAATAATACATTGTGAAAATGAATGTTGTGTAGCGAGCGACTCATAAAGTCATAAGGAATTACATAAGGAGGTGAGCGGAAGAAATATATGTACTTTTATGAACATGCATATGTATCCATATATGCAGCTACATGCATGTAGATTGCCCCCCCCTGCCCCGATTTCAATGGCCATGTGTATGCTTACGCTGAAACTCAAAGCAAAAGTTCAGGCACAAATTAATAGGCCACGTCTATACTTATTCATATATATGTATGTGTTTGTATTATATTTAGCTTAATAATATAGTATTCAAATAAATGAGTTTAAATTGTTGTGCAACCTTTTTGCTAAATGTCATTTCATCAGTTTCTATAGGGTTTCTGAAATAGGCCTTGCGTTGTTTGTTGGGCACAATAATAAAGCAAATGCAAACATTTTTAGTGCGTCAGAATGTGTGAATAATTTGAGTGTGGTCTAATAAATGGCACAAAAAGTTATGTATGTAGGTGCGATAATGGTTTGAGAGTTAATGGATTTTTGTAGACTACGAAATCGTAAAAAATTGCCCATGGCCAATTTCTTAAAAATATTGGGTCATACTTAAAAAAAAGTTGGCTTGCGATATACTAAACAACATGAGTATTCCATGTTTGAGCGTTTAGTATAAAATTATTTTTAATTTGTGTCTTTAAGTAATAAACCAACTATAGTTTCAGTTTATACATATGTATGTATTTATTTAGCGAGACAGGCACATATTGCTTTATACATTTTTTTGTTATTTATTTATTTAATATTGAAGGTATTTCGATGCAATGCTACTGTGCTCCTGTTGCTGTTCTTCATTCAACTCAATTCGAATGTCCTTGTTCACTCGCAGTTAATTCGCTATTTACCCTTCAAAAAACGCGAGTACTCCATAAATAATGTAAGGAATACTCCTTTGGGAGTATAGGAGTATTCCAAAACTAATCTGTATTCATACAAAAAATGTGCTCCAATTAACATTGCGATGTCCTAGGAGAGGAGTAGGTCATCCCACTCTCGCTTTGTTTGTGAGTATTCCATAGAGTACATACGTGAGAGTACTTTCCAAAGTACTTTCACTGTAGTACTCCATGGAGCACCCACAGAGGATCATATGCCAAAGTATTAAAGAGGAATTGTGTCGGAAACAATTATCGGAGTGAATTTAATTTAAAATAAAGGTAAATGGAGAGGGGCAATACAACTTTTATATTTTTTACTACGAATATTTTTATGTTATTAGCATTTGCGTTATGTTATTTAGCATTTGCGTGAATAAAGAAACTAATATTTCTCTATACTATAGTATGTATACATAAAACCAGTGCGCGGTTGCATTTTATCAGAGTTGCCATAATAAAATTGTATTATCAGTTATTTGTATGGAATATTTTACTTTTGGCAACTCTGTTCGATCGTCGTCGTGTCGTGAACACGGTCTTTAAAAAACGAGCAATGATCAGCTGATGGTGGTCCGCAAATGAATTGCAAAGGAGTATTGTTAGAGTACTCCAACATGAAGAAAATGGAACACGTAATCCAACAATTTTTGCAGGGTAATCTTTATTTAAGCTATCAAACTAACATATAGTAAACAATTTTGGAAGTGCTGCTAATATTTATACTACTTATAACAGTGATAAAAAAACGGAGGTAGTTCAAATTAATGTGACGTTAGCCACTTGGCTCTTGCGGCGACATTGACTATTGCATAAACTTCTCGTAACCATAAGTGTTGAAAATTATTGCGATTTTTTCTGATTTTGATGGATTTCATATTATCGCATAGACTAAACTTTTTTTATTGTTATTTTAAATGAAAAGGAGAAAAATTAGCTGCGTGCTTGTGAAATGTGTAAACGCAAAATACCAGTCTAGAAAACAAGTGTTTTGTCATTTTTGTCACTTGAAATATGACGCAATTTTGCCTCCTTCGCGAAATGTTCAGGTCGTTATGTTGCGGTAGTTGCGTGGAAATTGGAAACAACCAATATTTTATAATTTTGATACAAATCTATTATACGCGATCTTTATGATAGTTAAAAATTAATTTTGAGTTTCCTGATATCTCACACCTCATGAAATTATTTCGAAATCACTTTGTTGATTGATGAAACTTTATGTTTCAAAATATATCCCTTTAAAAAGATGTCATAGATAAGCTAATAACATTATGCGATTTCGACTTGACTATTAAAAATAAAATAATATGTTGAACGTAAAGGCCGTTGGTATATAACTTACATTACAACTTTTTGGCAAAAATAATCTCGTAAAATTCCACAAAATAATGTCATAAAATTCATTAACACGATTTTCAAAAATTTAACGCCTTTGGAAAATAAATTTCAACACAAAAACGTAAAACTGTGTAAAAAAGTTGCAAAAAGTCCCCCTAAAATTTAAAGTAGAACTACCTTCTTTTTTATATGTTGTTTATAACATCGTTAGTTAAGTCCGCCAAGGCCGTAACCACCAAATTTAAATTTAACAAGAGAAGAAAAAAAGAAGCTGTTGTGACTTCACTATATTACTTTATTGTTGATTATTTTAATGGTTTACAATTTAGGAGCATATTAATATTGTAAAGAATTTTAGTGGTATTCCTCTTATTTTACACCTTCTACTAACGTTGGTATCGCTAAACTGTTGAATAAATAACTCTAATATTCAATAATGGCGGCCACCGTGGTGTGATGGTAGCGTGCTCCGCCTATCACACAGTATGCCCTGGGTTCGCACCCCGGGCAAAGCAACATCAAAATTTTAGAAATAAGGTTTTTCAATTAAAAGAAAATTTTTCTAAGCGGGGTCGCCCCTTTTTTTATTTTTTTATTTTAATATTCAATAATGCAAAATGGCCTTTATTAAAGTACTGCACAATAACACCGATACTCTACAACCAATAGCTTGCTTAAATCAAACTGATTCCTGCTTACTCAGCTTTAAATCCTTTTATACCCTGTGAAGTCTCGTTCGCATACTTCTAGGCGTTTCTATTTCTAGAATTTACTACTTGTTTACCAGCTATAAATTTCTCAGCTATAACTACAGATGCACAATTATAGTTTCTCGCATAGCCATATGTGCGTGTATATGTCAGTGAAACTTCCACCGATGATTGCCTACTTCTCAGTATCTCAGATATATGCATGTGTTTGTGCGTTTCTCTCCGCTGCTTGTATGGACATATATATAGTCATAATGATTGATTTGTTGATGTGCATACAAGTCACTGCTTAGTATCGGCTTAGAGGTGATAGTATCCCTTAGTGTTGCTAATATTCGCCACACTGCCCTCCACCTAAACACAAATTTCTCGATCTAAACGCTGCCAGCCTTTCCAAATGAACCACTTTCATTTTGGTTCGTGGTTTGCCAATGGTTTGTTTGCGGTACACTACATCGTTGATCCGTTTTACAACTTTGTATGGGCCTTCCCAATTACACGCAATTTCGGGGATAAAGAACTTTTTTTTTTTTGTGGGTTGTATAACAGCACCAAATCTCCTTCCTGAAAACCTTCCAAATTAATGCTTTATCGTATCTGGCTTTCATCCTGTCACTCATAATCTTTGCTCGTTGCCTTACAAGATCGTGTATCTCTCTCAGCTCTTCTTCCAAGACACCAGTGGATTTATTGACATTTCTCTCCGCATCGGCGTCTATCCCAAACTTTAAATCAGCTGGCAGTCGAAGTTCATTGCCAAAAATTACCTTTGCGGGAGTTTGGCCCGTTGTTTCATGCACTGCCGACCGGTAAGCCATCAAGAATAATGATATGTGTGTATCCCACACCTTATGGTACTTGTCTATTACTTTCCTTAAATGCTCCGCCAAGGTTCTATTGAAACGTTCCACCATACCATCCGACTGAGGATGCAATGCAGTTATCCATATTTTTCGAATGCCCAATGATTTACACATTCCCTGGAACACTACTGATTGGAAGTTCCTGCCTTGGCCAGAATATAACCCTATTGGTACACCACACTTTGCAACCCAATTGTTTATGAACACTTCTGCTACTGTTTCCGCTTCTTGATTTGGGATTGGGTATACCTCTGGCCATTTGCTGAAATAATCCATAACCACCAGTACATATTTGTTTCTGCAGTTGCTAGTAGGAAATGGACATGCGACATCCATAGCGATCCCTTCAAATGGTGCACATGAGTTGTATTGCTTCATCTGCCCATGACTTCGGGGTTTGGGCGCTTTCGCTCTGCTGCAAACCTCGCAGTTCGCAATCCACTCAGTGACCGACTGACGGCAACCAACCCAATAGAATCTCTGTTTAATCTTCTCGAGCGTCTTTGTGATTCCAAGATGACCTCCGCTTGGAACATTATGCAGCTCGCTGAGCATTATGCAGCTTGCATTAACCATCCTCACTCCCCCATACTCGATGCAAGCAACCGGACATCAATTCTAAACTGTTCCACTGTGCTCAATATTACTTCGCAATGTGACCCTTTACAGATCAGTATCTTCTAGCTGGCACTTCCTTAGTTGTTCCTTGTCCCAGTCATCCGCACATGTTATAGTCATTAGCCGGACATCTATAATGTCTTTTTTAGCCTCGGCCTTTGAACAGTGCTTGCATTCCAAACTACATGGTTTTCGTGACATTGCATCAGGTTCATTCCATTTCAAGACACCCGGTCCGCGCAGGACATGATTTTTGATTTCGATGAAATTTTAATATGTTGTTCTTTGGTCAAAATAATGAAACACGTGTGTTTTTTGTTGCCTAAAAAAATTTTTTTTTGGATTTATCGGCAATTGAGTTCCATAAAATGCAATCGGTATTTTATTCACCTATTCTTTTAGTAATTTTTAGTAATATTTTATATTTTAGTTACGCCGGCTTCCAGTTATTGTTTTTATCCACAATGCCAGTTGTTTTAATTTGGCGTACACAACAATAGGTAGCAGAGTAGCAAATCTAGTTGCAATTGCTATTAGTTTGAACATACCTCATCTGTGCCAAACGATAGTACCATTTTATTTTAGTTTTTATAGCGATACTTTTGTTGCTTTTTCATGTTTGCGACCCCGAGCCAAGTGAATATTTTGGCAGCAAAAATGAGTGTTCGTGACACTTTGCGTCGCTATATAATACAAAAAAACGTAAGAAAATCACCTACAGTCACCGATAGCCACTGAGAGTCACCGAAGTGAATGAATGATCTTATTATATGATACGAATTTGGTTTCACTTGGGTGAAAGTGACTCTTCGCGTCGCGTTGCGTTATACATAATAACGCCGTTAATATCGCATATAAGGTCCTGTCAAGTGTATTGTGCGAAAGACCGTGAATCGCTGATTGGACCTTATCAGTGCGGCTTCAGACCTTATAAATCTACCATCGCCCAGATCTTCACAATGCGCCAATTCTTGGAAAAAACCTGCGAAAAAAGAATCGACAAACATCACTTCTCCGGGCGAGTGAAGTTTATTGTGTTCTTTCCCAACCTCAAAAGAATTGGGATCCTGCAATCTGTGCCAACTAATATCGCATATACTTACTTACTTACTTAATTGGCGCAATAACCTCCGAAGAGATCTAAGGCCGAGCTTCTCTTCAAATTTGCGTCGTGCTCCTCTTGATTTTCCCTACAAATTGGCCGGACGGGACCTACATGTTTTATGCCGACTCCGAACGGCATCTGCAAGGCAGATGAGTTTTCACAGAGATCTTTTCATGGCAGAAATACACCCGGAGCACTTGCCAAATACTGCCGGGGGCGACCCCGCTTAGAAAAATTTTCTTCTAATTGAAAAACCTTATTTCTAAAATTTTGATGTTGTTTGGCCCGGGGTGTGAACCCAGGCCATACGGTGTGGTAGGCGGAGCACGCTACCATCACACCATGGTGGCCGCATATAAGGCCTTCTTAATACCGCATATAAAATCCTGTCAATTGTATTGTGCGGATTATTGACGCCCACCACGAATCGGCAGATTGGACTATAACAGTGCTGCTACCGACCTGGTAAATCTACCGGTGGCCAGATTTTCACTATGTATTAAATCTTGGAAAAATTCTGCGAAAAATAATTAAATTGGAGCCGTCTCGACAGAAAATAACTTCGTATATGCCGATATGTCTGAATTTGATTTCACCGCAAAGCTTATATGGCTGTGCTAAATGACGTTGAGCAACACCATCAAATCATGAAGAAGGGAAGGACCTCTCTGCCGGCAGACCTTAACAGCTCTGAAACAATATTTTATAAGAGCGTGCAATTACTGGCGCATGCTGACGACATTGATATCATCAACCTGACACCCCGCCGTAATTTCTGCTTCCTACAAACTGGAAAATAAGCGAAAAAGATGGGTTTGATGGTGGAACTATCCATGTCACTGTTGACAGTCATAATTTCGAAATAGAAAAATAATTCGTTTATTTGGGAATCAACATTAACACAAACGACAACATCACCTTTGAAATCCAGCGAAGAATTACTCTTGCCAATGAATGCTACTTGGGACTAGGTAGGCAATTGGAAAGTAAAGTCATCTCTCCGCAAACGGAAATCATACTCTTAAAGTCACCTACGTACCCGTCCTGCTATATGGTGCTGTAATGTACCTTAACTTTGGTACAAATTACTTTTGTTAAATAAAATAGAACGATTGAGAAGGCACGTGTTTTATTATATTTCGTGTCTAGAACAATCTTTTATAATATGTATATTCAAGTGTGTACAATAAAAGTGGTTGTGCAGTAATATGTATATATAGGAATGTGTATTGTGAATCGATTGTATGTGTGTTCCTGAACCGATGATAGGTTTGTTCCTGACATCCCTCCTTTTCAGCGGTACCTTGCGGGTGTTTTAATTACACGTCCAGAGCGAGTGCGTGGTGGATGATTGAGGCTAGCTGCATCCTGTGGTGTAGCGGGCGTGGAAGGTTCAGCTTCACGAGGCACGTCATCTGGCGAACACTGTTGTGTTGTGGTTTCTGTAGGTGGCTGTGTTGGACTCGAAGAACTTTGGTTTTTTGGTTCAACAGTAGGACGATATGTGGACGAGTTAGGATCAACGTCGAGGGATGAAGTGGGTGGCTTAAGATGCCATGTGTTTCTTCAGTATATGGCGCCATCCTCGGTTTGTACTCTGTACGAGCGGTGTCCTTCTGGTCTCACTATACAAGCTGGAACCCAGTTATTATGGCTTTGTCTAAGCAGTACTTTCTCTTGCGTTGTGTATTCTCTACTCTGTTTTTTATTTCTATCTGCTATTTCTTTCTCACCTTCCCTGAGTTTGTTAGTTTTTTGCTTACGTTTTTTATTATTTTTAGGTTGAGTAGCTTTTCATTGGTAGGTAACAGCGTTCTGGTTCTTCTGTTCATTAACCGTTGAACTGGAGACCCTAGGTTCATGCGTGGAGTATTCCGATGATGTAGTAGCGCTAGCTGTATGTCCGTGTTGTCTTCGAGGCACTTTTTCATCAGGTTTTTTGCCTCTTGTACATAGCGTTCGGCTAGACCATATAAACGTGGAAAATGAGGGCTCGAAATTCTATGTTCAAAGTTCCATTCTTTCTGAAAAGCCCTGAAATCGCTGCAATCAAATTGTTTACCACCATCTGATAATAGTACTTCCGGGATGCCGAAGGTGGCAAACCATGTCTTAAGTTCTTTAATGACGTTGAAGCTGGTGATATTGTTTAGTAGTTTAAAGTCAAAGTATCCTTAGTAGCTATCTGCAATGAGGATGTAATCCTTTCGTCTTATGTGGAATATGTCCGAAGCGACAATACTCCATGGCCGTTTCGGTGCTGCTTGTAAATTTATTTGTTCCATCTGATTATCTTTTTGTATTTTGCTGCATGCACTGCAAGTTTTTATGTACTCGGTTAAATCTTTGGTCATTGTTGGCCAGAATACATTGTCACGGGCGAGTTTTAGCGTCCCTTGTAATCCTTTATGACTAAGATGGCAATGTTTCATTACTAATGGCACCATTGAGTTTGGAACCAATACTCTGTGATCTTTAAAAATTATGTCCTTGTGAACGCTGAGAGCCTCTCTGTAGTACCAATATTTTTCGAGATTTACCGGCACTTTATTGATGGTCTCTGGCCATCCTTTTAATATGGTTGACTTTAAATCGTTAAGTTCTTTACTTTTTGAGGTCTCTGCTTTAAGTTCGTCTTTTCGCGTTTTCGTGAATGGTACAATAGCACATATTTGTAAATTTTCTGTATTTAAATCTTCTAATCTAAGTGTTCGCAGTCTATACTAAGTAAATCTGCTACATACAATTCCGTACCTTTTTTATAAGTGACTTTTGGATTATAAGGCAGGATTTGATACATGATTCTTTGCAATCTCGGTGGTGCATCTGTAATTGGCTCTCTGTAAGAGGCCTATGGTCAGATTCAATCGTTAAATCTTTGCAACCCCAAATGTACATGTGAAATTTTTTACATGCAACTAGAATGGCGTTTGCTTCTTTTTCTAATTGGCTATAGCCCTGTTCAGTTTTTGTGAACGATTTCGCACAGTAAGCGATCGGCTTCTGTTTTTGAATTAGTACTCCGCCACATGCATAACTACTGGCATCTACTGACAGCAAAATTTGCGCTTTAGTGTCATAATACCCTAGTACTGGTGGATTCTTTAACAGATTTTTCAATTTATTGAATGCTTCATTGTGTTGCGTATCCCACACCCACTCAACATCTTTTCGCAATAATTGTCTTAGTGGTTGGGTGATATCTGCCAATAAATTTCGACACGTATGTTACCATACCCAAGGATCTTTGCAACTCTTTCACGTTTTCCGGTTGCTTAATTTTCGTTATAATTTCTATTTTTTCGGGATCAGGTTTTACCCCTTCAGCGGAGACTATATGTCCCAGAAACTTTACTTCTTGTGTATTAAAAACGCATTTTTCTTTATTAAGCTTAAGGCCTGCTTTTCTGAATTTGTCAAGTACCTCTTGAGTGATCCTCTCTAGTTCTAGTTTGCTGGTGGCATGCAAGAGAACATCATCCATAGACACCTCCGCGTTCTTTACGTCCGCTATCAACGAACTCATTACTTGTTGGAAAACTTCCGGAGCCGATGCTAAGCCAAATGGCATTCTTAAGCAAGAGTATCTTTCGAATGGGGTACTGAATGTCAGATATTCTGAAGTACGGGGTGTTACTTGCAGTG
The DNA here is from genome assembly GCF_040869045.1 of Eurosta solidaginis. NCBI lineage: Eukaryota > Metazoa > Arthropoda > Insecta > Diptera > Tephritidae > Eurosta > Eurosta solidaginis. Next base: position 135,318,270 of record NC_090319.1, read on the forward strand.
CCAAAAGCCTTTTTTACAATCGAGTAACGTGAACGACTTAGAGCCTTGGATGCGGGCTGTAATTTCTTCTAACGTAGTAAGTGGATAATAACGTCTTTTGAGATTTTTATTTATCTCCGATGGATCTAAACAGAGTCTAATTTTATTATTTTTTACTTCTACGACCATGGGTGACACAGCCGGTTTCGGCTTGGTTACGGGTTTAATTATTTTTTGCGCTACCATACTATCAAGCTGTCTAATAGTATGCGGGATTTTTCGCGCAGGGCATATGCTTAGTTTCGGATTTTCTATTAAGTCTAAGTCGTATTTTTATTGCTTAAGGCAACCAATTCCTTCAAACAAGTTTTCATCAACAGTTAAAGTTTCAATACGCTTCACTAATTTCAATTTCTCACATGTTGACTTACCAAGCACTGCTGTAACATCCGCTTTGACAACTAAGTATTTTAATAAGCGTGTCTATGACCACTTCACCCAGTACGGGGATTTTATGGTTTGAAAACGATGTTAATTGCTTTGTTGGCGATGGACTGATGTGAACGTCTATTTTCTTTATTATGTCGTAGTTTAAAACGTTGCACTGGCTACGTGTGTCAAGCTTAAACTTTACCATTACTTTTTTAGCCAGCGTAGCTTTTTCATACCAGTGTTCGACGTCCACATTGTCTAAATCCGCACCTACCGTAGACACTAAAAAACTCTAATCGTTGCTTTCTCGGTCTTGGACCAGTTCGTTGACCGTTTTGCTTTTGCAACATTTGGTAAGGTGGCCCTTTCTTTTGCATTTTTGGCAAACCTTTTTAAAGGCCGGACAGTTACGGCGACCGTGCGTGGTATCACACCTATTGCAGTGAAAGGGTTCATCTTTTTTGTTAGTTTCTTTGATGTCTCTTTAGTTTGCTTTTTGTTCCACGTAACGGCGTCAACTGTGGCCGCTTGCTTCATTGTTGTTAACTGCATCTTAACTTGCTCTGCAGAGTGACATATATCTATTGCTTTTCCAGGGTTAATTTGCTTTCCGCTAGTAGTTTTTCTCTTGTTGTATCATTTGTTATATCTACTACTATTCTGTCGCGAATTAAAGTGTCTTCTAACGTCTCGTAGCCACAATGTTTAATTTTGCTTCTTAGATCTGTAACGAATTCATCAAATGTTTGACACTCCTTTTGTACTCTGGTGTTGAATACATATCTTTCGTACGTTTCGTTGATTTGGGGTGTCAAATATTCTGTAAATCGCCTTTTGATTGTGCTGACGCTTTTTTTTATCACTTTCTGTTAAATTAAAAGTATTGTAAATTACTGCTGCGTCATTTCCTGCCGACGACATGAACACTGCGACTTGCACTTCTGGTTTCTTAGTATCCAGTTCTGTCGCGATCGCGTACCACTCGAATTGCTGAAGCCACAATTTCCACTCGTTTGCCACATTTTGGTAATTGTTGATGACAAAACTTTTTGGTGGTCTAATATTGTGGTCCGGTTTTACGCTATTAGTTGGTGATTCTGGCATTTTTTTTTGCTTTAATTCGGGTTTCGGCACCATGTAATGTACCTTAACTTTGGTACAAATTACTCTTGTTAAATAAAATAGAACGATTGAGAAGGCACGTGTTCTATTATATTTCGTGTCTAGAACAATCTTTAATAATATGTATATTCAAGTGTGTACAATAAAAGTGGTTGTGCAGTAATATGTATGTATATATAGGAATGTGTATTGTGAATCGATTGTATGTGTGTTCCTGAACCGATGATAGGTTTGTTCCTGACAGGTGCAGAGGCATGGACCTCGACAGCATCAGATTAGGCAGCTCTGGGAGTGTTCGAGAGAAAAGTTCTTCGGAAGATTTATGGATTTCTACGCGTTGGCGATGGCGAGTACCAAAGAAGATTTAATGATGAGCTGTACGAGCTTTACGCATACATCAACATAGTTCAGCGAACTAAACCCAGCGGTTTCAAAGAAGGCGTCTTCCCCCGCTCCTGGAAACGTCAAAGACTGGTTATTTTGCTGAAAACTGAAATCGACCAGCCATTTTCATACACTTTGTATGTTGGATTCAATAGGAAATATTATCGAACGTATTATTAGTGAGCGTCTGCAGCAGACCCTGGAAATAGTCAGTTTGGATTTAAAAAATCGAGATCCACGATAGATGCAAAACAAACAGTTGTCAATATAGCCATAACCGGAGGCCAAAATAAAAGGAAACTGTGTGAACTGATAACTTTGGATATTAGAAATGCTTTTAACACGGCGAACTGGATGCACTGTCATTGGTGCTGCGACACTTTGGCACAGCTACTTACCTGCTCAGAATAATTGGTAGCTATTAAAGCGACAGAGTACTCCTTTTTGATACGGATGAGGGACCAAGAAAGCACAACATCAAAGGCGTTGTCCCTCAGGGATCTGTTTTAGGTCCAACGCTATAAAATGCGAAGTATGGCGGTGTGCTACAAATCGACCCTCCCGGAGGCATGGAAATTGTCGGCTATGCAGATGATATTGTCGTAGTAGCAGTTCCCAAGAAACTTGATCTGCTCCAAGCATATGTACTGACGCCGTGGGAAAGAATAAAGGAATGGCTGACGAACATGGGGCTGGTGATGGCTAGCAATAAGACAGAAGTGGTTTTGGTGATCTCAAAGCGGACTGTGGATGAGTTACTCCTACGCATAGGGGATTATCAAATAAATTCACAGCCTTTCTTGAAATATCTTGGAGTAAACATTCACTCAAAACTAGCTTTTAAGGAGCACTTCAGGACGGTGGGAGGGAAAGTTTCAGGAGTTAGTGTAGCCCTAACGCGAATAACGCCCAACATCGGCGGCCCAGCTGAAGCTACCCGTCCGCTCTTATCCAACGTAACCAGCTCGATAATATTATATGCGGCACCAGTATGGCACGGATCTAAAATGGTCCACCAAAAAGATATACTAGCCGCCTACCCTATTACTGATTTTCGAATATGATGGGTTTCCGACGGCGCGTTCCATGTTTTATTGAGGAAAATCCCAATAGATCTACTCTCTGGTGAAATGGCGCGTTCCATGTTTTATTGAGGAAAATCCCAATAGATCTACTCTCTGGTGAAATGGCCGACCTGTATGGCATTGGAATAAGCCGATCATCTGAAGATGCTAAGAAAAGTGCAAGGTTGCGAACAATAGTTATGTGGCAAGAACGGTGGGAAGAATCGAGAAGAGGGCGCTGGACCTTCATACTAGTTCGAAATATAGCGAAATGGTACGAGCGGAAACACGGCGAACTAAATCACCACCTCACACAGATATTGAGTGAGCACGGCGGCTTCAAGGAACATCTACATAAGCGTGGGGTAGAGGAGGATCCTTTCTGTTCACACTGTCCCTCCGAATAGGAAAGCACAGAACATGTAATGTTTCACTGACCTCGTTTTCACGGCGAAAGGCTCTCTGCACACATAATTTTTGTTGAGGAGCCTTCCATTAGGAATTTAGTTCCCCGAATGTGCGTACAAATGGTTTGTTGGACTGCTGTGGGCAGGATGGCTTTTATAGTTATGACGAAATTGATGCATGCTGAAAGGTAGCGCAGAACATCGAAGATGTTTATTTATTTGAAATATTTAATATATAAACAGTGGGCGTGGTTAGATTACAATACCTATATTTAAATGAAAGTTATTCCAAAAAAAAAAAAAAGTGAGGTTGAAGATACAGCCGGATAGGCGGACACTGGATGGTTCTGCAATGCTAACCAACATTTTTTCGGCTTGTCGTATAAATTTTTGGCCATTTTTTACTGCCATAGCCATAAATATTCTTGTATAAAGCCCGAAAATGTAATTGAGAATGGTTTTTGCATACCGAAATAGTTGGGAACTGCTCATACTCGTATATATTTCCAAGAAAAAACTAAAATTTAAAATATATAAAATTAAATAAAAACTACATTATGGCCGTGTCAGGATTCGAACCTGTAATCTTCGGATTCGAAGTCCGACGCCTTATCCATTAGGCCACAATGTCCTTGTTTAATACGGTTTTTATTTAGGTTGTAATAATGTTGACCTGGCCGGTCAATAATGACCTCACATAGACTAAATGTGTCTATAGTATGCTTCTAATAAGGACGAAGAAAAATCGTTTGCCTTCTACATAAGTAGGTACGTATATGTACATAATTATACATCAAACAATAGAGTGAATGCTTTCTCAGGTACCCTGCAGTGCAACACAAAACTACTTAGTTAGAATAGTAATATACTACTAGAATTTTCTGACTGATATCAAATTAGGCCGAAAACACCAAACTAGTAAAAGTTGAGAGTGTCCACAGTTGGCAAAATAATGACAAAGCATTTTATTTCAATTTCGCACCAGGGCTCTAACCCATAGCCCCTCCTATTGAACCGTGTACTTAACCATCGTGCCAGGCGGTATTTAAATTCTTTTCACTTACCATAATTTTTTCTGCCCGAAATATGACACTTGGCATCTTGTAGGACTTCATCAGTGTCCGGCAGTCACCTGTTAATGGTTCCGCCATGGACATCACCATGTATCGGTTAACTACCATGCCAAATACCACCGCAACAACAAGGGCCTTTCCACGATATATTCTGCCACCACCGAGAAGCTTGGCGACTAATACAAACAAGGCTGTGTATTGCCGCCTGTTTTTTTACGCTGATACCTAAGACGCTGAAAATAAGTAAAGTCATCATTCCGACTTCATTTTGTGCCTTTGAATTCTTTTTTTTTAACTCTTTTTTTTTTATTCATGTATTGCAAACATTGAATGAAGAAGGCTACTTGAAGTCAATGAAGGCATTGGCAGTTACTTCAAATCATTTTTCGTGAGGCAGTATTGGGGCATACGAGACACACAATATGACTTAAAATTACGCTTAATTTAGAACCATTTTTAACCAACGAAACTCTTTTTTTACTAAGACTACGGGCCTATATATTTAAATGTCTAACCTGCTATAAAAATAATAATTAATTATCATTTTATGACTACCTGTAGTCACATGTTGAAAAATGTTCCACTAATCTCCAATTGTAGTTTAATCTTTACTGAAGCCTCGAGCCTAACTTCTCTCAAAGAAATTATTTTCTAATGTATTTTTAATCAATTTGAGGCTTGCACACCCTCACTACGGTAGGCATCTTGTTGTTGGTGTGAGGTCTTAGCCGAACTCCATAGCACCGGACTATTAGGCTGAGCCGTTTAAGGCTGGCATCTGCGCCGTGTCGCCTCAAGAAAGCGACGTCCATCTAACTACTAAGGATTGTAAATTATAAGCAGTAGGCGGGAGCGATAGGGAGGGACTGGGTCTGAGAACTGCACAGATCTAGCACAAAATTTAAGAAAAACCTTTTGTACTCGTTCAATCCTGTCAATTGCAAACTTATGGTACGACCTCCAAATAAAGGTAGTATATTCAAGTTTGGTGCGTACAAACGAAGAGTACAGCAATTTCAGGGCATATGGATCTGCCGTTACGCCTTAGAAAACAGAAGAAGCGCACTAGAGATAATGTAATTAATATGACTATTGAACGAGAACGAGGAGTCGAACATAACACCAAGGTACTTGATCTGAAGTAGGAAGTGGAGAATAGCATCTGAGATACTATATGTTGTTGGTAATGTATTCTGGATGTTTGCGAAAATAATATGATAGCACTTGTTAAGATTAGAAAATAAATGTGATCACGGCACCAGAGTGCTAATCTGTTTATGTTTTTTCTTGAAGATGCTGTGCATCTTCAAAGGTTTTAATTGTCGAGTAGACGTTTAAGTCATCAGCATAGGGTAAGAACTTTCACGAGGTGAGACAATTGCCAATATCGTTAATAAACAAAAGTAGAGGACCTAGGGGGGACCCTTGGGGTACGCCAGAGTAAAAAGCAGTAAAAATCTTAGAGGATACACCCTGGATTGATACCATTCAGCATATATTCATTGGGTTGGAACACAACCAATTAACGAACGTGGAGTGAAATTGAAGCGAAGCTAAATTTCGGAGCAACAAATTGTAAGTTCCTTGTCGAATGCTTTGGAGAAATGTTTGCAAATACAGTTCACTTGATGGCTAGATGAGAACGCATCCAAGTCATATTCACTTAACATGGCTAGATTAGTGACTGTAGACCTACCAACAACAAAGCCATGCTGATTTGGCAGAATACAGTGTTTTACTACGAAATACATATTTCGAAGAATTTACAAATAATAGAAACATCATTTTTCTTGTTATTTTTGAAGATTGGGGTAATACTCGCAATTTCCGCAATTTCCGAAGCTAAGAGATCGGTGAAACATTACCATTAGGGGGATAACAATAGCAGCACAATCTTTGAGGAGGACAACGCTAAATCAGTCTCGATCAGTCTGAGTAGAGTTTTTCAGTCCTTTACTAGCGTTAATAATGTCACTTGAGGTACGTCGTAGATGGCCAAAATACAAAGTTGCCTGATGGCTAGAATGACTACTATTGTTTGGAAAACTATTTCATTAATTGTGAAGTTGGATTGAAAAAATTCTGCAACCAAGTTTGCAATTGCTATGAGAGAGTTAGCCAGTTTATCATCCAGACATACAGTTGCAGGCACCGCAACAGGTTAGATTTAAAAAGATTTAATCGTAGTTCCCACCCCAAGCACATAGTTTCTATAAAGAAATTTGTTGAGGCAGCTAAATTTCTTTGAGGGCTGCTTGTACAGGGTCAGATGTCTTAGCTCCTGAGATTTCAGGAACTTTTTGTGTCACTTGTTACGCTGGTTCTTAAGTCGTTTTAGGCGATGAGTATACTACGGAATTTTGTTTCGGTTTCTTTCGGTTGAGTGGAATATTCACCAAACAGATTTCGAATACATGGGTGTTAAATGCAGAGTAACAATCAGTACCTGGGCGACCGAGCTTTGATCAGCAATTTTCGAGTATGGCGCATAACATACTTTGATTTACATGTTATCATTAATCAAAGTCTACTTTTTTTATATGTACATATATTATATATTTTTACTTACAAATATTTGATTTCCTTAAAAATAGATTTCAAAAGCATATCAAACACTAACCGCAAAATGAACTGGAATGAAAAATTTGAAATTGGTAATTCCAGCTTATAATATAAAGGATTGTTATGACAATTAGTGAAATCGAGAACTAAGTTATTTAGGTCGAGTATCTTCATGCGCCGAATTATTAATTGTAAACATTTTTTTAGTTATACGAAAGTCTCACAATTTTATTACAATCCAAAAACTTGTAAATTTCACGAATGATAACTATCAGTTAGTTTAATTAAATGTCAACTTACTTCCCTAAGCGCCATCTGTTGGTAAATAGTGAAAAGGTTAGATGTCATTTTCAAATTGAACATATGCCTCTAGTGTTCCACGATAGCAAATTATCATGGTGAGATATCTTTTTGCTATGGTGAGAAATCTTTCTAATAGTAATCTGTGGGAAATTGCAATTATTCATTTCATATTTGCCAAAAATATGCATTTAAATGTATTTTGCTAGAATTTGCCACGGTGCCTTGATATTGCATTTCAATTTTATTAGCGTTTGTGAAATTAAGAAAATTAAGTCGAATCATGTGTAAGATATTTTTACGAAGAGTTTTAACTTTAATGTTCTCCTTTAAAGCTTTAATAGAATATGATTAAGTAGAGTACTATTTCGTCTGACTACCCCAACCCTAAATAGCAACCCTACTCAAAACTTTTCGTTTGATACCGATAGCGGCATATCTCATGCAATTTTTTTAATTTCGAATAGGTGACAACCCTAAATGGCAACCCTACTCAAAAATGTCCCTATTGTAATGCGGAGTGAAATACCTTTCGTTTGATACCGATATCGGCACATCTCATGTAATTTTCTTTAATTTCGAATAGGTGACAACCCTAAATGCCAACCCTACTAAAAAATGTCGCTATTGTAATGTGGGGTGAAATACCTTTCGTTTGATACCCATATCGGTATATCTCATGCAATTTTTGTTTAATTTCGAATAGGTGGCAACCCTACACAAAAATGTCCCTATTGTAATGCGGAGTGGAATACCTTTCGTTTGATACCAATATCGGCATATCTCATGTAATTTTTTTTTTAATTTCGAATAGGTGACAACCCCAAATGGCAACCCTATTCAAAAATGTCCCTATTGTAATGCGGAGTGAAATACCTTTCGTTTGATACCCTTATCGCCATATCTCATGCAATTTTTTTTATTTCGAATAGGTGGCAACCCTAAATGGCAACTCTACACAAAAATGTCCCTATTGTAATGCGGAGTGGAATACCTTTACTTTGATACCGATATCGGCATATCTCATGTTTTTTTTTATTTCGAATAGGTGACAACACTAAATGGCAACCCTACCCAAAAATGTCCCTATCGCCATATCTCATTCAATTTTTTTATTTCGAATAGGTGGCAACCCCAAATGGCAACCCTACTCAAAAATGTTCCTATTTTAATGCGGAGTGAAATACCTTTCGTTCGATACCCATATCGGCATATATCATGACATTTTTTTTTAATTTTGATTAGGTGGCAACCTTGTGAAACATTCTGAGTGGCAACACCTAGGTAAAAAGTCTTAGAAGTTGATACATTATCTCTGTGCCAAATTTTATTTAAATCGGTTGAGCCGTTCCCGAGATCGTTCGGCTATACAAACATACATATATACAAATATACAAGAATTGCTCGTTTGAAGTTATAAGATAAGATTAAGATCCATATTGGAGATAATAGAATACCAACAAGTATCAAGGAAACATGCGTTCAATTTTTGGAATGAAACTTGAAAGCAGGCATGCTTAACCAACGAACCGATATCATTTCGTTACGATAATCAACGTTAATAAACGAAACAAGGTCATTTCGTCAAATTAACGTTGATTATCGTAACTAAATGATATCGGTTCGTTGGTTAAGCATGCCTGCTTAAAAGAGAGTTTACTATCAGATTGATAGGCAATGAACTCAATATTTTCACTATTTGCACCAGCATTGGCTATTGATAACTCAGCGGGATTTTTGATAGAATTTTGATGAGTGTTTAGGCCCAATGCCTAACTTTTCCTGTATGACGGCGTCCCTCCCTAACGTTTTAATCACATTTCCAGCTACCCACACTATCACGCCCGCATTAGTGTGTATGCAAGCACATGCATATGTTTCATACACATGCGTGTGTGTATGCGCAGGTTGTCAGCACCCATGCACATATATGTTGGGTGATTGTGTGCGTGAGTTTCCCCTCCCTAAACACCGGAGGACTTTTTTGCGGCTTAGCGGTTGTCACCAGCGGGACAACCGGCCTCTTCTGAGATCGACCGCCAACCAGCACACATCTCAAGATCACCACCGACAGTTGTTATACAGGTAAAATCACCTATTCACTTTTGCACTGTACATTTCTTGCCTTTTATAATTAAATCACATTATAACGAGGAAAATCCTCTTGTGTTTCTTTATTTCATTTTGAGAAACCCATCAACCCCCGAGATCGACCCATGTGCGCCACTCCCAATGCCGGCTTTCGACGCACTCAGGCCGAAAATTGGTCCTTACTCACCGAAAATGGAACTAAAAGCCTAAAATTACAGTCCACAACACAGCAAATTTGCCTACGATAAAAATTTTGCCACAACAATTATTTTCCCCTGCAGCCAAAAACAGAACCACCAAAGAAGTTCGCGAGCATATATATTATACACGATATTAGCAGCCACCGGAGCCACAGCACATTGAACAGCCCATTGCAACAATTTATTTCTCCAGCACAAAATAATAAGAAGTAAGTGTTATATTTATGCCACTTTTTTTTTTGAGTGTTGATTATTGAAAAGTAAAGAAATCACCTGAATTGTGCGCGAATAAAGTGAAATCAAACAAAGTGTAAATAGTGAAGTATTATTTTTGTGAGCACCAGTTGTTTCCTTCTTTTACTTGTTTTCCAAATGTAAATCACTTCTTGTGTTTTAATTTATTTCGTTCCTGGTGATTATCCGGTTTATCCCCCTGCCAGCGATAAGGTTTTCCAGACACAACACAAGGCAGAGGGTAACATAACCTCACTTTCAAGCAACCTCACTATATCAGTTTTGTTGTTGTTTTTTTTTTTGTAGGTCACAAGTAAAAAATTAATACATTTTAATTAATTCAGCGCTCATTTCACTTCGAAATATTTTTAAACTTTTTTTGCGCTTATTTTCGAATATCGCACGCACTTTTTCACTTTTTCAAAAATACACCCATTATTTGTGGAAGTGGCGAGTGGTCGGTCCCCTTTTTGTTGTCGCTACTGAGACAATAAGTCCAAAATAAACGCTTTGTTATTGTTGCTACGGTGACAAAAAGTCTAGACAATAAACCTTGTTTTTGTTGTCGCTGCTCTGACAAAAAAATCTATAAAATATAAAAATAAATAATAAAACTTCGAAATTCAATAGTTTTCATTTACGGCTGGGCAGGTACTTTAACTCAGAAGAGTTCTATTTTTCTAATCGGCAATTATTTCATTAATAAATTCAAATAAAACAATGGAAACCTACATCCGTTTAGCAGAATCAATTGCAGAGTTTGATAAAGATTACAGCCCTATTCCGGAAAGCGACCATAGCAAACACACCCTTGCGATACAGCAGGAAGAATTGCGGTCCTTGTGGAAGAAGGTAAAGTCTGCGTTTGATTCACTACTGGGATCTGATGAGGTGTCAGGGGATGACGTCGTGAGGATAAGAAAAAAACAAAAAGGAGCATACGCAATCTACATGCGATGCTTAGCGTCTATTTCTGCTGAGGCAGAAAAATACAAGAAAGAGGACAAGAACGTCAACCCTGAGCAAGAAACTCATGGGCACAAAATTCGTATCCCTGCTTGCGACACGGAAGTTTTTAAAGGGGATTATTTGTCTTGCCCAACATTTCGTGACCTATTCGCCATTTAAATCAATAATTCTAGCTTGAAAGGTGTGGAAAAGTTATTCCATCTTAATAACAAAACGCAAGGCGAAGCAAAAGACATCGTTAAACAAGTAAGGACGGGACTGTCTTCGGCTGTGCCGAAGAGTTTATATCTTTCATGAATGGGGCTGAACAATAATATTCTCCCGTTCGTAATCTCCAAATAATCGGATGTATAAGATAAAAAATATATAGTGAACGGATGTACATACCTAAACGATTTTTAAGATATATATAAAATAAAAAATAGGTAGGTACTTTGTGTGAGGATGCAAATTTTCAGGTTTTTTGTGGTCTGCATGTAAAAAATATGACTATCAAAAATATGAATCACGTATTTCCACAATGTATGACGTAAACGTAACTATTTGATAAAATTTGTTGAAACTTGAAGCTTCTAGCCGTAAAAAAGGGGCAAAAATTAAAGTTTATATGGGGTATATAATGTATATACCACCGATCTCTATGATTTTTTCAGACAACAATATACGCTATATACGTAAGCAATTGGTGAAATTTTAATCTTCTAGCTGTTAAAATGGGACAGAAATTGCGCAAAGTTTCTTATCTGAACAATCGGTTATATGAGATATATACTATATATATCACCGATCTCTATGATTTTTTCAGGCAGCAATATATCGTTAGCTTAATGTGAAAATGTGCTAAGTCACTTTTTTTTGAAAAAAGATATTTTAATGCAGTTTTAAAACTGAATTCAAAATACATGGATCACAAAAAAAAATATTTAAATTTTTCATTTTTACGTGCTGTGGGCAATGGTGTGTAAATGTGCTAAGTCGTCAGCTTTTAAAAAAATATGCGAAGTCAACCTGTCAATAATATCAATTTGAATTACTAGTTATTTCTTTGCGCCCGCATTTTATTTATTTATTTAATTCATTCAGTCTAAAAGTACATGCCCTATTTTGTTGTATTAATGATAAAGACACTCCCCGAAGGCTTTGGGGAGTGTTATCGATGTTGATGGCCCTTTGCCGAATATAGATCCGGTACGTTCCGGTAACAAAGCACTATTAAAGTACTACTATAGGTTCATTCATAGCATAATTCGTTTGATGAGTTATTTCGATAAATAAACTATTATGCCGAAGATCACGCAGTGGAATATATGGAATGAATAAAGTAGATAAATCAGAGCAATTCGTGCTAAAGTTTATTACATTATAGGCAAGCATGAGTGAGATAAAAGTTCTTCTGTCATGCAAAGCCTGAGGACCAAGCAATTTGTGACTGCTGGTATATGATGGGAGGCCGTCTGGCCAGGAAGCATACGTAAAGCGGGTTTGTAAAAATGTTTGGAACTTTACATTTTTGTAGTAGTTAGATTTATAGAAAGGATTCCGTATTATTGAGCAATATTCAATAATACTTCTGACCAAGGATATATAAAGTGCCTTCAACGTCATAGGGTCCTTAAAGTTACTGGTATTTCGTCTACTGAACCCAAACATTGGAACAAAGTTTGAAACAACGAAATCAATGTGACTAGAAAAAGAGAGTTTGGCGTCAAAAATTACAACCAAGTCTTTACTCTCGTGACAAAGATTAGGAGATTTAGCATTTAGTTTGTAGATAAAGTATGTGGCAGTTGTCTTTATGGAATAAGACACAGCGCAGCATTTGTTTGAATTTAAAAATAAGTTATTGTCTGTGCACCATCCGGCAAAATAGTTCAGATCAGAACCGTTAGAAATAAAATAAATAAATAAATAAATGTAAGGAGCGATAACCTCCGAAGAGATGTTAGGCCGAGCTTCTCTTCCAATTTACGTTGTGCTCTTTATTTTAATTTTTCCTACAAATTGGCGGGACGGGACCTACTTGTTTTATGCTGACTCCGTACGGCATCTTCGAGGCAGATGACTTTTCACTGAGAGCGTTTCATGGCAGAAATACACTCGGAGTGCTAGCCAAACACTGCCGAGGGGGACCCTGCTTAGAAAAACATTATTCTAATTGAAAAACCTTATTTCTAAAATTTTGATGTTGCTTTGCCCGGGGTGTGAACCCAGGGCATTCGGTGTGGTAGGCGGAGCACGCTACCATCACACCACGGTGGCTGCCAATAGTTAGAAATTGTTTGACAAATAAATACTATTTTTTGTGAAATATATAGTTTTAGTGTTATATTTCAATCATTAAAGGGGAGGAGTGATGGGGAAACATATTGAATAAAAAGTGCTAAGTCAGGAGAAAAAATTTGTTTTCAGTGAGGAAATTGTGCTAAGTCATAAAACAGCTGCTGGGTTAGCATACGTGATCTTTATTTATCTTTTTCTAAGCTTCTACACTCAAAAGTATTGCAACTAAGGTACCCTCATTCACAGTTTTGAAAAAAAAGGTTATTTCAAAAATTATTCAGTTTTTTTCGTCTCCTGTAAAATTCGTAAAAAGCGACTTAGCACATTTTCACACTAACCTAACGATATGCTATATACGTTTGGTTAAATTTGAAGCTTCTAGCTTATGGTGCTGAAATTGCAAAAGAAAAAAAAAAAATATATATATACTATATATACCACGGATCTCTATGATTTTTTCTCACAACAATATATACTATATACGTAAGCAATTGTTGAAATTTAAAGCTTATAGCTGTTAAAATGGGGTAGAAATTGCGAAAATTTTCTTAGCTGAACAATCGGTTGTATGAGATATATACTATATATATCACCGATCTCTATGATTTTTTCAGACAACAATATATGCTATACACGTAAGCATTTGGTGAAATTTGAACATATTTAAACGATTTTTAAGATAAATATAAAATAAACAAGTAAGGAAGGCTAAGTTCGGGTGTAACCGAACACTACATACTCAGCTGAGAGCTATGGAGACAAAATAAGGGAAAATCGCCATTTAGGAAAATGAACTTAGGGTAACCCTGGAATGTGTTTGTATGACATGTTATCAAATGGAAGGTAGGTATTTCGCGATATCGCCATAAAGGTGGACCAGGGGCGACTCTAGAATTTGTTTGTACGATATGGGTATCAAATGAAAGGTGTTAATGGGTATTTTAAAAGGGCGTGGGGTTAGTTCTATAGGTGGACGCCTTTCCGCGATATCGCCATAAAAGTGGACCAGGGGTGACTCTAGAATTTGTTTGTACGACATGGGTATCAAATGAAAGGTACTAATGAGTATTTTAGAAGGGAGTGAGCCTTAGTTCTATAAGTGGACGCCTTTTCGCGACATCGCCATAAAGGTGGACCAGGGGCGATTCTAGAATTTATTTGTACGATATGGGTATCAAATGAAAGGTGTTAATGGGTATTTTAAAAGGGCGTGGGGTTAGTTCTATAGCTGGACGCCTTTTCGAGACATCGCCATAAAGGTGGACTAGGGGTTACTCTAGTTTTTTTTTGTACGACATGGGTATCAAATGAAAAGTGTTAATAAGTATTTTAAAAGGGAGTGGGCCTTAGTTCTATAGGTGGACATCTTTTCGAGATATCGCCATAAAGGTGGAACAGGGGTGACTCTAGAATTTGTTTGTTCGATATGGGTATCAAATGAAAGGTATTAATGAGTATTTTAAAAGGGAGTGGGCCTTAGTTCTATAGATGGACGCTTTACGAGATATCGCCATAAAGGTGGACCAGGGGCGACTCTAGGATTTGTTTGTACGATATGGGTATAAAATGAAAGGTGTTAATGAGTATTTTAAAAGGAAGTGGGCCTTAGTTCTATAGGTGGACGCGTTTTCGCGATATCGCCATAAAGGTGAACCAGGGGCGACTCTAGAATTTGTTTGTACGCTATGGGTATCAAATGAAAGGTGTTAATGAGTATTTTAAAAGGGAGTGGGCCTAGTTCTATAGGTGGACGCCTTTTCGAGATATCGCCATAAAGGTGGGCCAGGGGTACTCTAGAATTTGTGTGTACGATATGGGTATCAAATGAAAGGTGTTACTGAGTATTTTAAAAGGGAGTGGGCCTTAGTTCTATAGGTGGACGCCTTTTCGAGATATCGCCATAAAGGTGGACCAGGGGTGACTCTAGAATTTGTTTGTACGATATGGGTATCAAATGAAAGGTATTAATGAGTATTTTAAAATGGAGTGGGTCTTACTTCTATAGGTGGACGCTTCTTCGAGATATCGCCATAAAGGTGGACCAGGGGTGACTCTAAAATTTGTTTGTACGATATGGGTATCAAATGAAAAGTGTTAATGTGTATTTTAAAAGGGAGTGGGCCTTAGTTCTATAGGTGGACGCCTTTTCGAGATATCGCCATAAAGGTGGACCAGGGGCGACTCTAGAATTCGCTTGTACAATATGGGTATCAAACGAAAGGTGTTAATGAGTGTTTTAAAAGGGAGTGGGCCTTAGCTCTATAGGTGGACGCCTTTTCCAGATATCGCCATAAAGGTGGACCAGCGTGACTCTAGAATTTGTTTGTACGATATGGGTATCAAATGAAAGGTGTTAATGAGTATTTTAAAAGGGCGTGGGCTTTATTTCTATAGGTGGACGCCTTTTCGAGATATCGCCATAAAGGTGAATCAGGGGTGACTTTAGAATTTGTTTGTAAGGTATGGGTATCAAATGAAAGGTGTTAATAAGTGTTTTAAAAGGGAGTGGGCATTAGTTCTATAGGTGGACGCCTTTTCCAGATATCGCCATAAAGGTGGACCAGGGATGACTCTAGAATTTGTTTGTAAGATGTGGGTATCAAATGTAAAGTGTTAATGAGTATTTTAAAAGGGAGTGGTGGTAGTTGTATATGTGAACGCGTTTTCGAGATATTGACCAGGGTGACCCAGAACATCATCTGTCGGGTACCGCTAATTTATTTATATATGTAATACCACGAAGAGTATTTCTGCCAAGATTCCAAGGGCTTTTGATTTCGCCCTACAAAACTTTTTCATTTTCTTCTACTTAATATGCTAGGTGTCATACCCATTTTACAAAGTTTTTTTCTAAAGTTATATTTTGCGTCAATGAGCCAATCAAATTACCATATTTCATCCCTTTTTTCGTAATTGTTTTAGAATTATGGCATTTTTTCATTTTTCGTAACTTTCGATTTCGAAAAAGTGGGCGTGGTCATAGTCGGATTTCGGCCATTTTTTACACCAATACAAACTGAGTTCAGATAAGTACGTGGTAAATTTTTGTTCGACTTATGGCATTAAAATATCTTAGACAAATGAAATGAAAAAGGGCGGAGCCACGTCCATTTCGAAATTTTATTTTATTTTTGTATTTTATTGCACCATGTCATTACTGGAGTCGAATGTTGACATAACTTACTTATATACTGTAAAGATATTAAATTTTTTGTTAAAATTTTACTTTAAAAAAAATTTGTTTTTAAGTGGGCGTGGTCGTTCTCCGATTTTGCTAATTTTTATTGAGCATACATATAGTAATAGGAGTAACGTTCCTGCCAGATTTCATCACGATATCTTCAATGACTACCAAATTGCAGCTTGCAAAACTTTTAAATTACCTTCTTTTAAAAGTGGGCGGCGCCACGCCCATTGTCCAAAATTTTACTAATTTTCTATTCTGCGTCATAAGTCAAACTCACCTACCAAGCTTCATCGCTTTATCCGTCTTTGGTAATGAATTATCGCACTTTTTCTGTTTTTCGAAAATTTCGATATCGAATAAGTGGGCGTGGTTATAGTCCGATATCGTTGATTTTAAATAGCAATCTGAGATGAGTGCCCAGGAACCTACGTACCAAATATCATCAAGATACATCAAAATTTACTCAAGTTATCGTGTTAACGGACAGACGGGCGGACGGACGGACGGACGGACATGGCTCAATCAAATTTTTTTTCGATACTGATGATTTTGATATATGGAAGTATATATCTATCTCGATTCCTTTATACCTGTACAACCAACCGTTATCCAATCAAAGTTAATATACTCTGTGAGCTCTGCTCAAATGAGTATAAAAATAGGTAGGTACTTTGTGTGAGGATGCAAAGCTTCACGTTTTTTGTGGTCTGCATGTAAAAACTATGACTACGAATCACGTATTTCAAAAATATATGACGTAAACGTAACTATTTGATGAAATTTGAAGCTTCCAGCCGTAAAAAAGGGGCAAAAATGACAGTTTATATAGGGTATATAATATATATATCACCGATCTCTATGAATTTTTCAGACAACAATATATGCTATATACGTAAGCAGTTGGTGACATTTGAAGCTTATATCTGTTAAAATTGGGCTGAAGTTGCAAAAAAAAAAAATAAATATATACTATATATACATATATACTATATATACCATCATATATATATTATATATATCACCGATCTCTATGATTTTTTTACACAACAATATATACTATATACGTAAGCAATTTTTGAAATTTGAAGCTTATAGTTGGTAAAATGGGGTGGACCTGCGACAAGTTTCTTATCTGAACAATCGGTTGTATGAGATATATACTATATATACCACCTGTCTCTATGATTTTTTTCAGACAACAATATATGCTATACACGTCAGCATTTAGTGAAATTTGAACATATCTAAACGATTTTTAAGATAAATATAAAATAAAAAATAGGTAGGAACTTTGTGTGAGAATTCTAATCTTCATGTTTTTTGTTGTCTGTATGGCAAAAATATGACTACGAATCACGTATTTCAAAAATATATGACGTAAACGTAACTATTTGATGAAATTGGATGAATTTTGAAGCTTCTAGCCGTAAAAAGGAGCAAAAATGAGAGTTTATATGTGGTATATATTATATATACCTCCGATCTCTATGATTTTTTCAGACAATAATAAATGCTACATACGTAAGCGTTCGAAGAGGCTAGCTCGGTGAAGGCACTCAGATATGTTTTACTTCAAAGCAGAAGCTTTAGAGAATGGCGAGAAAATCACCAAACATGCAATCCTATCCACTATAGCCAAGCTTTTCGACCCCTTAGGCTGGCTTGCACCAATGGTCATGGTGGAAAAAATGCTAATGCATAATATCTGGTTAGAAGGCACCGGGTGGGACGAGCCTATCTCCCCAACTACCTTAGAACGGTGGGAAAACTTCACCCAACACTATAGCGAAACAGATAACATTATGATACCGCGGTGGGCAAATTTTTCACCGGAAGACGATATAGAAATCCACGGCTTCTATGACGCTTCCGATCAGGTTTCCACACACTTACTTTTAGCAAAAACCAGAGTAGCTCCGTGAAATCTATCTCGCTACCATGTTACGATGACATAGAAATCCACGGCTTCTATGACGCTTCCGATCAGGTTTCCATACACTTACTTTTAGCAAAAACCAGAGTAGCTCCAGTGAAACTATCTCGCTACCATGTTTAGAACTCTGCGGCACCGTGCTGCTCGCAGAAATCATGGAATCAATATTCCGAAACATTCATTTGGGACCAGCAAAAGTTCACTTCTGGGCGGATTCAACCATCGTACTCGCATGGATAAGAAAGCCGCCCTGTACCTGGTCAACCTTCGTCGCACATCGAATCACCAAGATCCTCAACATGGGCGGTAACAAGGACTGGCTTCACGTGGACTCGGAATCTAACCCAGCGGATTTGGGAAGCAGAGGACTACTAGAGTCCGATTTGGTCAACAATTCGTTGTGGTGGCAGGGACCATCTTGGCTGCAAGAAGACAATTCCCACTGGCCAGTTGGGGAGAAGAAGGCACAAAAATATGCCACGGCAAATTTGCCCAGGGCTTTGAAAGTCCTATCCTATGTCAGGAGATTCTATAAAAGAACCCATCCTAAAACAAAAGCAGTATTCCACGAAAAGTCGTGCATAATCTCAGCCGATGAGATTAAGGCAACGACTCAAGCATTAATAAGAGTCTGCCAGAAACAATTCTATGGTACAGAATATTTAAAATTGAAAAATAGGCAACCTATTGATTGCAAGAGTGAAATACTGAAATACTCAACCCATACATCGACAAAGATGATATTATTAGAACACGGGGGCGTCTAGGGGCTTCAAAAGACATGTCATACAACGAGCGTCATCCGATCATCTTGCCTTACAATTGCAAGCTGTCTCGCCTTACAGTTATGATGACTCATCATGATTCCCTTCATGTCAAGAACCAGCTAATGCTCCGTCTTATCCGAAGCCAATACTGGGTACCGAGTGTCAAGACCATGATCAGAGCAATCATCCACGATTGCGAAACCTGCATTATTCACCGAAAGCAGGCGCATTCCCAACTTATGGGTACCCTTCCTTGCAAGCGTACTCCTTTTACGCGCGCGTTCACCAATACCGGGGTAGACTTTGCGGAGCCCTTTGAAATCAAAAGCTACCGCGGCAGGGGGTGTCGCCTTTCCAAAGGCTATGTTTGCCTCTTTGTGTGTTTTTCCACATGGGGGATTCATCTGGAAGCCACTAGTGATCTCAGTACCCCATCATTTTTAGCGGCATTTGCCCGTTTTATGTCTAGACGCGGATGCCCAAAGAATATGTACTCCGACAACGGTACAAATTTTGTCGGAGCTTCACGCTCTTTACGAGCGGAGTTTAAGAATTTCATATCTGAAACTCGAGATATAACTATTTCTAAATACAGCCACCAGTCTCTAACGTGGCACTTCATCCCTGCGGGCGCTCCCCCTATGGGAGGGCTGTGGGAGGCCGGAGTGAAAAGCTTCCAAAGCCACTTCAGGAAGATAGCCTCAAAGAGGACAACTTATCTTCCAACGAGATGAGGCTAGGTAGAGTCGCCAACGTACACCCCGGCGAAGATAACCGAGTACGCGTAGTCGACCTCATAACCGAGAAGGGTCAAGTCAGACGACCTTTAGTCAAACTAATCCTTCTCCCCACGGGGAAAGATAGATTGTGAGAGGACCAAGAGCTCCTGCTAACAATCCCTCCGTTCCTACACATCCGTCCCCCCCCCCCCCCCCCCCCTCCTTTAAATCCGCCCTCCCAAACCATTATAGGATCTCAACAGGATTTTCTTTTACCAGCGACGACTGGCACTGTACCGCACGGACTGAAGTCACTTCCTCGGGACTCAGTACATGAACGACGTTCGTGTGCAGGCAACTTGACGCTATTGTTTTGTGCAATGACCTTGTTGGTCAACTTTCTCTGTGCCTGATACGCAGTTTTCGGTAAGCCAATTTGACTAGTCCGCCGTAAAATAACCTGAAACTAAAAAAAAAGAAAGAAAAAAATCCATTAATAAATTGCATCAATGGGCATCGCAAAGGTGTGACATCTGACGGCGCGGCCGACGCGGTAGGACTTGTTGTTTCCAGCAACAAACATTCCAAACAGTCAATGATTAAGGCTTCGGTACAAAAAATCCGAGTCCCAATAAGGAAGATTCCCGACATAACAAAATCCCGAATGAGAAAAAAGTCAACTTTTCTACTGCCCTAGTGCCAATGACAAAAGTATATACATATAAATTATCTTGCTACAAATTCATCACATCAGCTCTATCAGCTGAAAAAGAAAACATGCGACAGGGTGGCACATACCATTTAGCATAATGATACGGGCAGATAGAACCCATCGTGTAGCAAGCCTCCCCGATCTGACAATGCAGGTCAGAAATCTTCTGCCCAATCGAATTCTTTTTGATTTTAATAATCCTGCTGCATGCAATGCTTTTTTTCACGAAAGAAAAGGACCATTAATTTAGGTCATCATACAAAATAACGTCGTAACTCTGAAAAATGTGGCAACAGAGAAAGATAGACCTCCCCCTATCAACAAATGACCACTCGCCCCCTGCACTTTGAGAATGACTCGACCCAGTCAAACATATTTAACTTTTTCAGGAAAATGGGTCGTTTCGCCGCTATGAAATGCTGATACGAACGCAATTCGCTATAAGTTGGAATGCCGCGCCTGTTTTAAGCAACATCCCATACGCCTGTGCCCCATCTTTTGGGCCAAAATCCCGAGGAGCGTCTTTACTTAGCGATCCGCGGGAGATATTGCGGAAATTGCTTGGCTCTAGACCACCGCTCTAACGCGTGCCCAAGCCAAGGGCGATGCAAACAATGTGGCGAAAAATATCACACAATGATACACATCTCCTCGATTGATGAAGAGGAACAGCTACTCCACGAAGCCCGCTCCAAGCCATGGAGTGTACTAGTTGAGGAGGAGTTGGAATCACCCCGAGATCGGATCGACGACTCCATATCATTATATGCGTCATATGCTGGAACGGAGAATCGGTCTCTTCGCCCGAACACAACACCAGCAGCGAATTCATTTCAACCGCTTTTGCAGCATGAGAGCGCCATACACGCGGCGGCCGAGCGGAGACTCGGTCTCTTCGCCGGCAAACCAAAAATCTTCAACGGAGACGACATTAGCGCGACCGCAGGGCGGAGACAAGGCCTCTTCGCCTGCAACCACGGCACCATCGTCATCGGCCACAAGATCGCAGCCACGGATCCAGCTCGTTGCAGCTCTCCACAGTGTCTGCCTTCCGGGCTCCTAGCCCCGCTTTCAGCTGCCACCGCCACCATGATACCGACGGTAGCGATCACCCCCACCGCGGTCGTGAAAATAGAAGCAGGGGGCGGCTACACCTCGTTCGCGCCTTAATCGGTGGATGCTGCCCCACCACAATGATTGCAGATGAGCTCGCCCAGGAGCTCCAACTCCCTACCAGCAACATTGGCGGGCAAGCAGGATGTCTGCTACGTATCCGAGGAAGACACGGGCAGAACAAGAGGATTGCGACCCATGCTGCTGTCGTATCCAATTTTCGGCGAATGAACCCCACGACCAGCATCAACGGCGCCATCGCAGCCCCGTACGCACATCTTGGTCTGGCGGATCCGCAGTTCTATTCATCCGCCCCAATTCGCCTCGTACTAGGGACAGGCGTATATGCGGAGATCATACAGCCAGGGATTCTTCCAAGCACGTTTGGTCCGTTGCTAGCTCAGAGTACCATTTTCAGTTGGGCACTCTCGTGCACAACCAAGGCCTGAAATTAAAATGTTCGGCATCGACCGAAACACATTGTTTTACACCTTTATATTTCATTACCTTCTTCGGAACCAACCAAAATACATGCATTTTTTTTATACTTTGTTATTTTCATTGAATTTCTGTTGTACACAATTACAAAGAGTTGTGCGTTTACAATCTTTTATCGTTACAATACTTTATTTGTTACTGAAGTCTCGCTTACACCGAAATACATGAATTTTCGTATGCTCGTTATTTTTTACTGAATTCTCTTCATACAAAATTCTTTGTTTGTTCATTTCCAATGAATTTGTAATAAACGGCAAGAAATATTAACACATAAATCTTCTTACTTCTTTTCTCAGTCCCTAGCTTTAGGTGAACCCGGCTCGTCAAACTCTAACCATGACGGGAAAAGTGGCGAATGACCAAGGCACCAGCAACCAAGCTTGCACATAATGAAAACCATCTTGCGTGCCGCCAAGCCGGCGGACTGGCCGTCTTTAGGTTAAGCTATAGTTATAATTAGTTATAAGATTTTACTTATTTTTTCCTCTTCTTCACGGTCGGTGATCCTTGGAGGACTGTGAGGTTGCGTACCGCAAGGGGGGCGGCATGTTTAGGCCCAACGCCTAACTTTTTCCTGATTGACGGCGCTCCTCCCTAACGTTTTAATCACATTTCCAGCCACCCACACTCTCACGCCCGCATTAATGTGCATTAGATTCCGACCTAATGTTCGGCTTCGGTTTCGGTTTGCCGATTAATCGGCTGTATTTTCATGTTCGGCTAACTAATCGGCTTCGGCCAAAAAAACGGCCGAAGTTTTGGCCGAAGCCGAACATTACGGCATGATTTTATTTTGAAAATGAAAAGCAATCGAAACATGAAAATAAGCACCATTTTGGGCTACCGCGAATTACTTTGAAGATAGCAAAAGAACACACCGTTGACGTGAGATTAGCTGACTGTCAGTGCACATCAAAGCACATTTTTTACAATGTGTTTAAATAAGTACATTTATATTTTAAATTTTCATGCAGTTAACTAAATGGCTCAGATTTGGGAATATTTCAAACGTGAGGAAGCAAGTGCATTATGCAATGAATGTGGTAAGAAATTTTCGTTAGGGAGCTCCGACAAAAAAAGCAAACGACGAAAAATATAAAAAATCACTTAGAGAAAATCAACGGCATAAATGGAAAGAGTTCCAGGAATGTGTTGAAAAGAAGAAAGAAAACATGAAAGCAAAATACGATACTAGCATCCCGGAAAAACGTGTAAAAGAGTTGACGCTGCCGATATTGTGTAATGAAATTAAGTACTGGCCAGATGAGCACCCGTGTGTACACAAAATAGATAAGATGATTATGGATTTAATTATTGTTGACATGCTTCCATACAATAGCGTAGAAGGAGGTGGCCTTCAAGAGAATACGTTTTAGAAATCCAATTACACCCTCCTGCTACAAAGTTAAAAGTGAGAAATATTTCCGAACGACACTAATGCCAGTAATATTTGAAAAAGTTCACCAAAAAGTTTACAACATTTTGCAGAATTCGGAATGGATTAGTTTTACTACAGATATCTGGACGAATTCAACTAAAAGAGTCTCTCTTTTAGGTTTTACCGCCCATTTTATAGAAAGTCCTAAGCGTATCAAGGTAGTAGTTGGTGCCAAATTGCTTTCCCAAAACCACACAGCATCTGTCATAGCACAAACGTTAAGAGAGGTTGTAGAAGAATTCAATATTCTTAATAAAGTACACCTGGCAATTTCGGACAACGCAGCTAATATGATCTGTGCTATGCGTATTGGAAGCTTTAAATCATTTGGCTGTGTTGCACATACTCTCCAACTTGTATTAAATGAATCTGTTTTGCAAGATGTAGGAATTGAAAGCATTGTAAAAAAATGTCGGAAGGTAGTAGCTCATTTCAAAAAAAGTGAGCAAGCAAGCAGATATTTAAAAGAAATCCAAGAAAAGGTTAGGGCTCCTAACCATATGCTAAGGCAGGATATAGCTACAAGATGGAATAGCACATATCTTATGCTGGAAAGAATTTCGGAACAAAAATCAGCATTAGCACTTTTGCTGCAATCATTGCAAAAGCGATTTGCAAATACTATGCGTGAAGATCTTATGATCGCTACATTTTTAGATCCACGACACAGACGATTGCAAAGAATATTTGAAGAAATTGACTGGTGAATTTTGTACAAGTGTAGAAAATATTTCAAATATTGTACCAAATCAAAATTCATCACGAAATGTAAATTACCTTTGGGGGCTCCATGATAACTCTGTTTCTTTACAAAAATCGAATACACCGCAATCATCGGGTTACGAAATGGAAATTAAAGAATATCTTAACGAGATTCCTAGAAATGCAGATATTTTTCAATACTGGAATATTAGCTCCCATAAATTACTTAAAACGTTTGCTGCAAAATATCATTCTGCTCCCCCTACCAGCGTAGCAAGTGAGCAATTGTTTAGTGTCGCAGGCCAACTGTACAGTGATCGCAAAACAATCTTACTTGGCGAAAACGCAGACAAATTGTTATTTTTAAATCACAATATCCGGCTGTTTAATTTTGATTATTAGTTGCACAATTTATATCACAAATTTTTGATACATACCTAAATATATGCATGTTATATAGCATACAGATTTTAAATGTACAGCTAGATAGACCCAACCTTAAGTATACCGAAATAATCAGGTTGAAGAGCTGAGTTGATTTAGCCATGTCCGTCTGTCCGTCTGTCTGTTTGTATGCAAACTAGTCCCTCAATTTTTGAGATATGTTGATAAAATTTGGTGAGCCGGTGTATTTGGGTGTCCGATTAGACATTTGTCGGAACCGGCCGGATCGGACCACTATAGCATATATCCTCCATACAACCGATTATTCAGAAAAAGAGGATTTTTGTCATATCTTACTCAATTTAACAGATTGAAGCTTCAAACTTCACCATATAATTTCGTATATTGCACATATTGTTGCCTGAAAAAATTGATGAGATCGTTCTTATATATAGTATATATCCCCCACAACCGATTGTTCAGATAAGAAACTTTTCGTAATTACTGCCCTATTTTAAGAGCTAGAGGCTTCAAATTTCAACGAATGCTTACGTATATAGCATATATTGTTGTCTGAAAAAATCATAAAGATCGGTGGTATATATAGTATATATATGGTGGTATATATAGTATATATATATAGTATATATATATATATATAGTATAGTATAGTATATATTCGCAATTTTAGCCCCATTTTAACAGCTAGAAGCTTCAAATTTCACCGAATGCTTACGTATATGGCATATATTGTTGTCTGTAGAAGCTATTTTCTTTCTGTAAAACATGCATATATATAAGTATGCACAAACGAATTTATGATCATTTTTGCAACAATTATTTTTGGAAAATGTGAATGGTTTTTGATGTTTTTTGTTTCCTTAAAAAAAAAATGAATAAGAAGTTATGAAGTCTTATTTATTTAAAAAATATGGAGTTATTCGGCTTCGGTAATCGGCCAATTAGTAAATCAAAGCCGAATGTTCGGTTCGGCTTCGGCTTCGGCCCAGAAACCTGCGTTCGGTCGGACTCTAATGTGCATGCATGCACATGCATATGTGTATGTGCAGGTTGTCAGCACCCATACACATATATGTTGGGTGACTGTGTGCGTGACTTTTCCCTCCTTAAAAACCGGAGGACTTTTTTGCGGCTTAGCGGTTGTCATCAGCGGGACAACCGGCCCCTTTTTCGATTGTCATTTGTTATACAGGTAAAATCACCTATTCACTTTTGCAGTAAACATTTCTTTCCGCTGGCAGGTGGCTTGATTTTCACACATACTAAGTGATAGAGTTCATTGCGCTTTGGCATGCGCCCTTACTTACTTACTTAATTTGCGCTTAATCCTTTAAATGGTTGGTCGCTTCTTCGCTCTGTCAACTGACGCCAATTGGTCACATCAAGGGAGTTTAAATAGTTTTCCACCTTTTCCTTCCAGCGGAGTGGGAGCAGCCCTCTTCCTCTGCTTCCGTAGGCGGGTCCGATAAAGACACTTCATCTGGTGTTGTCATGGTCCATGCTTCTGCACCATATAGCAGGACGGGTACGATAAGTGACCTGTGCTTTTCAATTGCCTCCCTAGTCCAAAGTAGAGCTGCAAAAGTATCGATTTAAATATCGATACATCGAGTACTAAGTTCATGGTGCGATTATCGATGTTTTTTTCTAAATATCGAGTACTGTATTCCCATTTCTTATTCCTTTTTCTAGCGGTAGAATTACCAGCTTCTCAAACTTTGGTAAGCCAAATAAAACATGAATAAATAAATAAATAACATTATGTCAGATTTGTGTTTATTTTAGATGAATACCTAACAAGTTGGTGGCTCTGAATATTGAAAAATTCTTACAGAAGTTCGCTATTTTTGAAAGGTACGCTACTTTTTCATATTCTATACACATATATACATGTATTCGTATATGTAGATTCGTATATGTAGATATACACGCAACAGAAGACATCATTGAGTTGGACGACGAAAATTGTGTTGCCAAAAAGCTACGAAGTACAAAGTCAAGCATTTGGATCCATTTTGACAAAATCAGTAATACTTTTGCAATATGCCACTATTGCAAAAAATGTTATAAAACTAGTGGTAATACGTCCAATTTGTTTCACCATCTAGAACGATCGCACACAACTGCAAATTTAGATTCACATAGCTCGACAAAAAAGATTGATTTTTATATGAAAAAAACATATCAAGATCCATCATTACCTAGAAAGGCTTTTGGCAGCACCCTACTAGGGTTTAGTCACCGCAGACGTTCGACCTTTCCCAAAGGTCCAAAGCCAAAAATCATGAATGTGCATATTTGATGTCTTGAGAAAAACGCGTAAGACATTGTTAAAAATATAGATTTAATTAATAGAGATTTTTTTTTAATAGAGAATTTTGTATTTTTCAACCACTATTGGAAGGTTTACTTTTGCAAACCACTAAGTAATGTTAATTGAAAAATGATTTTTAAATTTTTTTTTTTAAAAAAAATGCACATTTGTTGTATTGGCTTTGCAAAATTTGACATATATAATATTTCGTTAAAACAACAATGGCACATTCGTGACTTTGGCATTGTACTGACGATATACCCTCCTTTATCTGTATAAGCTACCATCGCGGACAACTTTGCAGAATGTGTTTTATGATCGCTTCGAAGTTATGAAGACAATATTTCAGCTAATTCTGGATAGTATCGAATATTGCTATATTACGAATAACGGTTGGACCTCGCTGGCTAACGAAAACTATCTTACCGTAACAGTTTTGTCCACGCAACCATTATTAGAAGGAACAAACCAATCAGCCAAAAATATTTCTTCGTCGTTGGTTAAAGTTTACGAATCCTGGAAAAACGCCACAAAGTGGCAGCGATTGTCACAGATAACGCAAGTTCAATGATGAAATCATGCGAGCTGCTACGGAAGGTAATCTGCCATGTTTCGCACACTTGCTAAATTTGATAATGCAAGATTATTTATTGTTGGGCTGTATTAAAATAGTTTTGGCCAAATGCAAGCGCATTGTTACGTTCTTTAAGAGCAGCACAATTACATATACCAAATTTAAGGCTGCACAAAGCACAGAAAGAAAATACAGCATAAAACAGCAGGTACCTACAAAATGGAACAGCGCCTACGATATGATTTATCGAATTTTGTTGACCTAGGATGCGATGGTGAAAGTTCTCCTAAATACGGAGAAAGCACCAGCACCGTTTACAGCTGATGAAATCGGCATGATTTTGAATCAAATTTAGCTAGTTTGCCAAGAACTAATAGACTTGATGCGGATTTGGCCTTACGGCAGTATTTGGAAAATGAACATTCTCTTCGTGAAATTAAGTATATAATATACATAATGATGTCCTTATTCTTTTCAGACTGCTCCAATCGAGTTATTGAGATCTTGTGCTGTAAGATTCCTCTGTTCCTGCAACGTCAACCGAGTCGAAACGCATGTTTAGTAAAGCTGGTTTAATTAATGATAAGAGGGGAGCGAGTTTAAAAAGAAAGCATGTCGACATGCTCCTTTTCTTAAATAAAAATTCATGGATCTCAGACTTGTCGACGGAGAGTTTAAAAACCTTTTTCTCAAAACTCGAAGTCAGTGAATCCCACCACGATTATATTTTAGGACAAAAAAAAAATAAAAAAAATAAATAAATAAATAGTTTACACCAACAACAACAAATTAAGAAATGTTCTTGTTTCCACAAAAGACATTGTGCTCATCTATGAACGCAGCGGGATTTATCAAATCAGCTGTACTGGCTGCGATGCAATATACATAGGCCAAACAAAAAGACAAATGTCTGGAAGATTTAAAGAGCATGAGAAGCACACAAAAAACAAACAAACTCATCTCTCTGCAGTAGCAGCACACATGATTTGAACGACAGATGAATCATCCACACATACCATCGGAACATTAGAAGAGAGTGTACTCCTAATAAAAGCTGTATACAACAACAAAAAATTAGATGCATACGAATCTCTGTATATCAGCAAAACTAAGAATCAGATGAATGCCGACAACGGCAATATAAATTCGCCTCTCTTCTCGTTAATTTAGTTTATAAATTTTACATTGTCATATGTACAAATTTGTTTATTATAGAAATTCCTTTTTTAGTAGCGCGTCGCTGGTGATGGACAGCAGGTCTGTCCGAAATGCATATGTTTAAGTTGAATAAATTAATAAAGTTAGTTGTTTACGGTTTATCCATAAACGCGCCATCGTTTTTATTTGACTAAATAATTTTGAAGTCAACAAGGAAAAAATAATAATTAATTAATTTAATAAATATTTGATAGACTACAAACTTAAAGTTCTGTTATTTGATAAGTGAATAGTGCTTATTTCGTTTAAATAAGTCATGCAATCCAAGCAAAAACTGAACCGATACACTCGCTTACTAAATAAAAGGGAAAGAATTAAAATTGACATTTTCTTCTTGAAGCAATGCAAGTATTTCATGGTAATAGCAAAGTTTGCACACTGAACACAATTGGCGGGAATGAAACCAATTGTGTTTTGCGGAAAAGAAATAAAAATACAATAATTAGTGATTGTACATAGAAATATATATAATAATTATAAATGTCTTTATTTCGTCTTTATGTATAAATATCACAAGAATGTAGGAAATAGGAACTTACATTTTATTATGTTTGAAATATCCAAAGATGAGAACTCGGCAAACGCAGAAACAGCTGGGGACTTATTGGCAGGTAAACTAAATCAGAGCCGACGGCAACTTCCAAATCGCCACCGAACCTCGAATTTTTTCTCTTAACGAAAGAAAATGCTGGATCAAGAGGACGATTGGAAGTTAGCCGTTGCTTGCTGACAAACGAAAAAATAGTTAAGTCGATGGCGGCTACCCGGTAGGAAATTAATAGGCTAGAATTTCGCTTTTAGCGCTTATCGCAAGTCCGGATTTTAAATTCGAAACCTCCGCTGAAAAATGTTGTTGCTGGCAGAGGGCAATTATTCGCTGGGTTGTACCTTTTATTTCCTCCGCAGAGATTGATACAGAAGCTGCTTGAAACATTGATTTCTGAGTGGGGTGGGTCCTTTGGATGAAACGAAAGACGTACGATAGAACTCGTAAAGCCCTTGGAAGCGAAGAGAAGCGTTGGAGTATATCCGACACTTCAGCGACTTTCGTTGTGTGGGAGAGCACGCGCTTTCCCTCTTCGTCAGTTTGGAAGCCCGACTCTTGTTTTGGCCATTCTGACTTGCCTTCTTGCAGCCAAGAAGGACCCTGCCACCACAAGGAGTTTCCAATTAAGTCCTGCGCTGTCACTTCACGGCTAGCTAAATCGGCAGGATTCGACGCTGAATCGACGTGATACCAATGGTATTGTCCAATGCCGATGATTTTGGTAGCCCTGTGGGACACGAAGGTTGACCAAGAGCATGGCGGCTTTCTAAGCCACGCTAGCACTATAGTGAAGTCAGTCCACAGATAAACCTGTAGTGATCGAAGATCCAGGTTCATGACTACAGCGTCCACCATTTCAGCTAGCAATACTGCTCCACACAATTTGAGACGAGGAAGGGATATCGTTTTCATCGGGGCTAACTTTGTTTTTGCTAACAGAAGATTTACATGGGCGGCACTGCCTTCTTCTACGTGCATATAAATGGCTGCCGCGTATGCATTTTCGGAGGCGTCGCAAAATCCGTGGAGTTCCATTTTGCACTGTGGAGAAAACCTAACCCATCGTGGAACCCGAATATTATTAATAGCTGGATACTCCACCGAAAATTTTTGCCACCGATCTAATGTGCTTGAAGACACTTCTTCATCCCAATCTGTTCCCTCTAACCAAACATTTTCCATCATAATTTTCGCTACTATGACTATTGGAGCAAGCCACCCGAGGGGATCACAAAGTTTCGCGATTGCTGACAAAATCTTACGTTTGGTTACTTCTTGACCTTGATCGAATTCTTTCGCAGTGAAGTAGAAATGATCCGAACATGCATTCCATCGAATGCCGAGGGCTTTAACGCTGCTTGCGTCCTCGAAGTCTAAGAAGTCTTGGCTAAGCAGATGAGCTGCAGGAATATCGTTCAAGACTTGCTTACAGTTGGCGACCCACTTTCTAAGAGGAAAGCCTCCTGAATATAAGGCGCCAGAAATTTCATCACGCGCTTGGATTGTGGATTCCAAGTCGTGCCCACCTGGAAGTACGTCGTCGACGTACATATGTCTCATTAAAATAGTGGCGGCGACTGTATGTGAATCTTGAACGTCGTCTGCCAATTGAAGCAATGTTCTTATTGCTAGGTACGGAGCACAGTTTACCCCGAAAGTTACCGTATTCAATTGAATTTGACGAATGGGTTCGTCTGTAGACTCACGGAAGAGAATTCGTTGACATTTCCTCTGCTGAGGATGGACAAATATTTGGCGATACATCTTCTCGATGTCGCTACTAAAAACGAATTTGAACAGCCTCCATCTGAGAATTAAGATCGTAAGGATGGGACCAGGAAGCAGAGCATCGTTTAAACTCACGCCGTTATCTGATGGACACGAAGCGTTAAACACCACTCTCACCTTCGTAGAAGTGCTTTCTGGCTTACTCACCGCATGATGGGCTAAGTAGTAGGATTCGGACGGATTTTCGGACAGGCTTGGTCGGATTTCAGACATATGACCTAACTGATCATATTCTTTAAGGACTCTTGTATACTCCTCTCGTAAAGAGGGGTTTTTGGCTAGCCTACCTTCACAACGAAAATGTTGCGAGAACGCAGTTTTACGTCAACACCCTAAAGAAATATCTGCTCGGAAATTCTTTCGGAAGGGTAAGGACACCGTATATCTCCCCGTATCCGTTCGCGTTGTAGTTGCTTTGCAAATCTCCTCGCATATTCCTCATCGCCCGTACGGATCGCATTCCTTGGGATATCTTCCAATTCCCAAAATGCTGCCAGTTGTTGATCCAGAGAGATTTCACTGTAGAAAGAGACACAGGATGACGCCTCTTTCTTGGGGTTGGTCCGTCCCGTAAGTATCCATCCGAATACCGTTTCCTGGGCGAGAAGATTACTCGTAAAGTCCTTCCTAATCCCCTCCAACATGATTCGCGGATAGACATCACCTCCAAGCACAAGATCAACTTGTTCGTTCGCAAAGAATCTGCCGTCTGCTAGTTTTATTCCCGGGAAGTTTTGTTGGATGACAGGGTCAACATCGACAGTTGGCAGACTGCCTGTCAATTCAGGTAACACTATAGCCGTAGTGCTGATGGATACGGTTGTATCAAGGGGTGAGCCTATATGGATAGGGCAGGCTAGGGTGGAATGAGCGGACACCGTATTGTTGATACCTGACACTGTAGCGTTCACTTTTTTGACTGGAAGCCCAATACGTCGGCGAAGCCGTTCCGTAATAAATGAACACTCGGAGCCGGAGTATATTAAGGCTCGGGCCGAGTATACAGTATCACTATATCGCAGGTGGATTTGAGCTGTTCCCAGTAGGATACCATTATGTGTGTTCGAAAAACACGATTGGACTTGACTCGGAGAGTCACTGGTGGTCTGAGTGCGACTTTGTTCAGAAGTGGTCCGTTTGGAAGTAGTTCCGGTACACTCGGCGTTGAACTCGAAGAGCCTGGTTTTGACGAGCAGGTTGCCTGGACTGGGTTCAAATGCAGGAGAGTATGATGTCGTGCATGGCAAGTTGAACAGTTGTAGGCGCTGTTGCATTTCGCCACACCATGTCCGAAAGACAAACAGTTCAGACACAAATTGTTCCTTCTCACATGCTTACTGTAATCAGACGGAGCCATCTTTAGGAAGCGTGAGCAGGATCGAACGTGGTGAGTGTCACGACTGCAGAGTTTGCATTTCGCATTTGATACGCTTGCCTGAAAGGTGTTCAATTTTTTGCTGTTCCCCTCGTTATATGCTTTGAAGGGTTGAGCTTCGCAAGTCAAAAACAGTTTCCAAAATCTGCAACCGACTTGTTAGAAACTTGTCCATATCACTCCATTTTGGGATTTCGGTTTTATCTTGAACCGATTGCTCCCACAAGGAAAGCGTAGCTTCCGGAAGTTTCGTGGAGCAGAGGTACGTAATAATCCGCATCCCAATTTGATATGTCAACTTTATGAATCTGGAGTGCCGAAATGCAATTATTTGCCGCTGAATTTGTTTGATTGCACTTCCAGATTCAGTTCCTACGGGGGGGGGGGGGGGGGGAGGGGGTTGAAGAGGATCTTCAATTGGCTATTAACTAGAATTCGTTTATTCTCATAACGATCAATCAGGTTCTTCCACGCGGTTTCGAAACCTTTATTTGTAAGGGAATATTTGCTTACTATTTCCCTTGCTTCGCCCTCAGTTTTTTTTATTAAATGGCATAATTTTTCTACTGAGGCGAGCCCCTGATTCTTTATGTAAATGACCGTGAATAAGTCACGGAATGTTGGCCATGACAAATAATCTCCCCTAAAAACTTCGGTATCACAAAGCGGAAGCCTAATATTGCGTTCCCTAACCGAGTCGTCGCTTGATTTTTCAGAGGCTTTATCTTTTTGCTTTGTAGCTAGGTCACCTATCAACTCTATGCACTTCATATAAGTCGTGTACGCTAACTTATACTTTTTCTTCACTGCACTAGCATCTTTGGAAGATGTTGCAGCATCTGACCCCTGAAACTCACTATAGCTGCGTTTTATTTTGCCCCACAGCTCTTTAGCCTCCTCCCTTTGGGTTTCGATGACTGATTGATTGGGGTTTTCGAATTCACGAAAGTCCGCCTCGAGTTCTATCAAAGACTCAACTAATTGGTTGAAACTTGCCATTTTTTTATTAGTTTTTTCGATGAAAAAATTTACTTTGGATTATTAAAAACTTGGACGAAATCCGAAAAACGCACGTAGTGCTAAAGTGTTTCTAAAATCCAAAATTATTAAAATTGGCGTAAAACTTAAGTAGCCTACAGGTATCGTAAACTTTTTGCCGCTAAAAATTTCAAACTTGTTACCGAAATAGCACTGTGGTGCTTGAAACTCCTTTTTTCTTCTGGTAAATAGGATGAATTTGAACGGAAATATAAATTTCAGTAAGAACACCAACCAAAATCCCGAAATAACTCACCAAAATCTAGAAATATTAGTATAATACAACTAAATAAGTGAGCAGAAAAAAGAGAAATACTCGAAATTTATGTACAAAAATATTTATTTATTATTTCAAAAATGATCACAAATTATTTGAAAAATAATTGCACACTTTATTTAAAATAAATACCGATAAAAATGTATATTTAAAGCTTCCTTTTTGAGGTTTCGGGATTCGCAGTACTAATTTCGGGATTTGCACTCCTTTGTAGTGCTCACCACCCACCACTATAATGCATGTATATACGCAGAATTTTCCGTGTTTTGTGTTTTCTTTTATTATGCTTTTCTTGCACTTGTTTTTAATAATGCGATCGCAAATTTTATTTATAATTATTGAAATAAATGCGGCGCGAGTGGTTTTGTATTCACTCAAATTATGTGGTAATTAATTATTTAAATTGAATTTATAGTGCAGTGCTGTGATTAATTTAAAGGAAAAAAAAAAACAGTGTCCAATGGGCAATTTTGGCCGTATATTTGTGCCACCGATGAACAAAAATAATAGCAATTTGAAGCCGGACAGTAAAAATGCAAGGAAATTCCCAATTTGGACACTTGTTCACGTATTTAAAAAGATTAATTTCGAAAAAAAAATTTTAAAGAACTCACTGCACAATAATTAGTTTATCACTTTTTGTTTTGTTTATGTCCGTTCGGACGGACAATACAGAGATGGAGCGAGCCGAAGAGTTTTCCAAGTATTAGAAAAGCAAGAAAAAAATGCAAATTTACTCGCGCACAATCGAAAAAATTATTATTATAGTTAAAATTTTTTTTTTTTTTTTGTTAAATTCCTCGAAAATCACTTTTAATATGGTTATTTTAGTTTTCTTATTGAATTTCAATTTTGCACAGAAAAACTCACCCGTATTTGATTATTCTCTTTTTTTTTTGTTGGTGAATGTGGGAGTAGGATGGATATGTATGTACTTTGTATATTCGGCACCTGTTGGCTTAAGTATTCCTTCTTTGATATCAAAGCTCTTGTAGGAAATATTTCTTGTTCGTAGAACGGCTACGAAGGACCATGAACACAATTGGCGGGAATGAAACCAATTGTGTTTTGCGGAAAAGAAATAAAAACACAATAATTAGCGATTGTACATAGAAATATGTATAATAATTATAAATGTCTTTATTTCGTCTTTATGTATAAATATCACAAGAAGAAAACTTACGTTTTATTATGTTTGAAATATCCAAAGATGAGAACTCGGCAAACGCAGAAACAGCTGGTGACTTATTGCCAGGCAAACTAAATCAGAGCCGACGGCAACTACCAAATCGCCACCGAACCTCGAATTTTTTCTCTTAACGAAAGAAAATGCTGGATCAAGAGGACGACTGGAAGTTAGCCGTTGCTTGCTGACAAACGAAAAAATAGTTAAGTCGAGGGCGACTACCCGGTAGGAAATTAATTAGGCCACTGGCCTAAACACACACATTAAGTGCAGTGTTTCAAACTCTCGCACGGATCGAGTCGTGGCCAAAGCAAAACAGAACTGGCTCACGTACGAAATAAATTTTCAATATAGTCGTCTTGACTCAACACAGCTTGAATTATATAACCTACATTTGGAATTAACGAAATCCTTGGACAATATATCGTTTACCGGTTTTATTGAAAATCAACATAAATACTTTGAACAATGTCATAATACTTTTAGCAAAAAACGAAACATACAAAATCATAAATTGAAGAAATGCATTGATGAACAACATAGTCAACAACATAGTCAACAACATGTTAAACACACAATCCACCCAGTGAATAATCTTGTAATTAACCTATCTAAAGTCGATTTCAGTGACAAAGAATTAGATTTACTAAATAGAGGCCTAAACTTTACACCAAACACAAACTCCACAAAAATTGGAGATTATATCGTTGACATTGAATCCGCTATTCAATTCAAGCCAACAAGCACACAAAAGACTATACGTGAGATGGCAACAAAATTGATTGAAAATGCAAAATCCAAACTTAAGAGATCTCGAATACCAAAAATAACCAACACGGTTAAAGACTTAAAAGCAAAGGATGTTTACTATATGAAATCGGACAAAGGTAACAAAGTTGTGGTTATGGACAAATCAGACTATAACAAGCGAATGCTACTTTCTATTGAGGAAGATAGCTTTAAACAGTTTAG
This sequence comes from Eurosta solidaginis, assembly GCF_040869045.1. Lineage (NCBI taxonomy): Eukaryota > Metazoa > Arthropoda > Insecta > Diptera > Tephritidae > Eurosta > Eurosta solidaginis. The sequence goes on from NC_090319.1 coordinate 135,354,130, forward strand.
AAGATCCCCGTTTAGCCATATGGTCAACGACGCAAAATCCATAATTAAGCAAATTTGCGATGTCTTCAAAATCAACAAATACACTTTGTTAGTACCTAAGGCCGGCTCTACCATATACGCGAACTACGCGACCGCCTATGGCACCTAGTTCTAGGGGGCACCAAATTCGATAAAAACTTTTGTACTAAAAGTCCTTTTTGCAAAAAAACAAAAAAAAAATTTTTTAGGGGCCCTATATTTAGTTTCATTAAAAAATTTAATTTTCACCTTAGTTATATTTTACAACACAACTTGTCTGGTCTCATGCCCAATTTAGTATTTTGTTGATGATACCAATGTCGGTTGCGAGTGGCGAGCGTAGCTTTTCGAAACTGAAATTAATCAAAACGTACTTGCGTTCGGCCATGACTCAAGAAAGGCTTGCCGGTTTAGCATTGCTATCAATAGAGCAGGAAATTGCGCAAAAATTATATTTAATATGCAAAAGAAATATTGCTTTGTTTTATTGACACTAAGTTTGAATTTAATATTTGTGATCTCTAATTTTCTGATCTCCAATTTCTTTCTGTAAATACGGGAGAAAGGGGCCGCAAATAATAACTCGCCTAGGGCCCCAAATTCTCTTGAGCCGGTCCTGTTAGTACCCAACCAAAGTGTACCAAAAATGTACGGTTTACCAAAGGTTCACAAAGATGGTGAAAAATGCGGAAAATTGTTTCTAATACATCACCGCCCTTAATGCTCGTCGCGAAATGGTTGGTAGCTGAGATAACAAAATACGGTACTTTCGATGGGACTAGCGTAAAAAACACATTAGATTTTGTCAACAAGGCCAAAAATATAGTTTTTTGAGAAAATGAAATATGTACTTCGTTCGGCGTCACGGCATTGTTTCCAAGGCCAAAAATATAGTTTTTCAAGAAGATGAAATATATACTTCGTTCGACGTCACGGCATTGTTTCCGAGCATTCCAGCCAGTATAGCTCTGGATTCTCTTCAAAGACATCTAGAAGATAGACAAGCCAAACCGGATTAAATAAAGCTAATTATAAATGCAGCACGAGTTTACATGTCGCATATTTTTTGCATTTTCCGTAATAAGTTTTATTCAAACGATTTCGAAACAAGTATGGGAAATCCACTCTCACCCTTAATTGCAGAAGCATTCGTGTCCAAATTCAAGAACAATTTGAAAGCTGAAGGAGCTTTGCTTCGAGTTTGGCTGAGATATGTCGACGATGTCGTCTGTGTAATCCAAAAACAGGAACTAAAACACACTTCAGAGACGATCAACAACAAGTATGAAAGTATCAAATGTACCTATGAAAGAGAAGATGACCAATGCTCAATACCTTTTTTGTAGATTTAAAATGTACAAGGGTGGACAATAAAATGGAATTTGCCGTTTATCGAAAACCTACATCAACGTACCGTTTGATCACAAAAGATTCTTTTTGTCCATATCAACATAAAATTGCATCGTTCCACTCACTTGCTCATCGCCTTGTCAATTTACCATTGTCCATTAAAAATTACCACAAAGAATACGAAAAATTTTAAAGTTAGCAACGATAAATGGCTATGACAAAAATCTTATCGATAAATTGATAAAAAACATTCGAACTTCCATCACAAAAGTAATATGACAACACTTTTCACACAAAATAATGAAATTAAAACAAATCAAATAATGCGCATGCCATTTACATATTTTCCGACAATCTCCAGCAACTTGGTTAAAATATTTGAAAAACATGACATAAAAATAGTTTACTCCAACAACAATAAATTAAGAAATGTTCTTGGTTCCACAAAAGACATTGTGCTCATCTATGAACCCAGCGGGATTTATGAAATCAGCTGTACTGGCTGCGATGCAATATACATAGGCCAAACAAAAAGACAAATCTCCGTAAGATTTTAAGAGCATGAGAAGCACACAAAAAACAAACAAACTCATCTCTCTGCAGTAGCAACACACTTGATTTGAACGACAGATGAATCATCCACACATACCATCGGAACATTAGAAGAGAGTGTGCGTCTAATAAAAGCTGTATACAACAACAAAAAATTAGATGCATATGAATCTCTGTATATCAGAAAAACTAAGTATCCGATGAATGCTGACAACGGCAGTATAAATTCGCCTCTCTTCTCGTTAATTTAGTTTATAAATTTTACATTGTCATATGTTCAAATTTGTTTATTATAGAAATTCCTTTTTTAGTAGCGCGTCGCTCATGATGGACAGCAGGTCTGTCCGAAATGCATATGTTTAAGTTGAATAAATTAATAAAGTTTGTTGTTTTACAGTTTATCCATAAACGCACCATTGTTTTTATTTGACTAAATAATTTTGTAGTCAATAAGGAAAAAAATAATAATTAATAATTAGTTATTAATTTAATAAATATTTGATAGACTACAAACTTAAGGCTCTACTATTTGATAGGTGAATAGTGCTTATTTCGTTTAAACACGTCCTTTACATTGTTTAAGGGGCTCGATAGCTTCCTTATTCAGGGCCAATACAACCTGCCTCCTAGGTCCGACAGCGTCCTCGACCTCAATGACAATCCAGTCCTGGGTCGGGAGAGCCGGGTTCATTAGTTGCAGTATCCAGAGAATTCTCTCAGGTTCTGCTGGAACCCATGCCTTGGCCGCGCCGGAATATCCATCCAGTCGACCACGTCAATAATCGCCCGGGATAGACCTGACCAAGCTTTGCAGCTGCTGCCTTGTACAGCGCAACAGACCTTGCGCTAGCGCAAGCGAGGACCTTGATCTGGCCCTGGTACCATCCTGCATCAGAACCTCGCGGCAGACTGCCCGTAGACAACATCAGAAGTTCGAGAACGTCGTTACTGATTTCGTTCCGGACGTACGGCCACTGGTCTTTAGGGATTACACCACGGTCATTCCCACGACCCAGGATTCTTATAAGAATTCGGCCCTTGGCTACCTCGGCAAAGCTGGGTTTGGCCACCGCGGGGTGATTTGGATGCATTTTCGGCGGGGGTTTGATGTCCTCGTCGGACATTTGGCGCTTATAAGGGGTTGCGCTTTCTGCGCTTGTTGCCAGAGAACCCCGGAATTTCGGCAGCATCAGCAGGCGCGTCAGTGTTCGCCGGTGCCAGCGCAACTACCTTCGCCGCCATACTGGTGCTTTCCCCCGTGAGATCACCAAAAGCCGAGTTTACCAAGGTTGCACTCTTGTTGTCCATGGGGAGCCGACTTTTCGTTTTCAACGCAGTCGTTCCCCCTGTACAAATGATTTTTGCGGCCACTTTTTCCCTTGGTTCGGAGTTGTCAGGTCGGGAGACTCCTGCCACAGCCGTGGGAAAAATGGTTGCCATTCGGCGCTTGGTCGGTGGCCGGCATAAGCAGGCGCGTCAGAGTTTGCCGTTGCCAGCGTAACTACCTTCGCCGCAATACTGGTGCCGACCCACACCAAGTCGCTCTTTCCTTTGTTTGCAGGAGCCCACCCTAGTGCATTAGGGCGTATGGGTTCCCTTTGTGGGGGAGTACGAAATTTCTTTTTTTGTTTTGTTACTGTTCATCTTGTTCATAGGACCCCTTGCTAAACGAAGCCAGCTTAGGGTAAATTAATTGTAAAGGGGAAGAAGTGTCGTCTGCCGCGGCTGTGCCCCTTACCGCGGTAAGACCATTTATACTCTCTGAGGGGGCCCGGTGTCAGACAGGCTCCATACAAATACAGCCAGATTAATCTCGCGGCTGCAAACATCTAATGGGCACGGTGCAGCATAACACACTGGATTGAGAGGGGGCAGATCTTGGTCATCGCTCACCCTGGGACTAGGCCACCACAGTCATAGAGATCCATACGAACCTGCATCTTACCGGGTGGCATAATCCCGTGGTCAGCGACTAAGCCCTCGCATCGCGGCAAGATGTCTGTCCTTCGCGATGGTTACACACTAAAAAATTTCTCACTAATATAAGTATTTACTAGTATACATATTTATGTATATAGGTATACATATTTTATTTTACATTATCTTATGTTTTATGTTTAGTTTTTAATGGTTTTAACAAAATTTTTAGAAACTATTTCTAACCCCCCTCCTTTTTTTTACAAGAGGAAATCAAAATTTAGCTTCATTTATTTTTCTCCACAAATAATCCCTACATTATTTCTGCTTCTTCTTCTTTATACTTTCGCTGGCAGTGGTTTTCGGAGTTACGTTTCCGTGGGTTACCTTCCATATCTTCGGATCCAATAAAGATAAACGCTTCGGGGTTTCAGTAAAATGTTTTAAATCACTAAGCGAATGAATTTATTCGATAAGAAAAATATTAAAATTTCGCGGATATATCCGTCATGTCTATTTATAGAACAATGTTTATAACACAGGGCAAACCTGTATATCCCGTCTTGACGGTTTACGCCGTTTCGTCCTATAGTTTTGTTAAATACTTTTCATCAAGGCAGAGCGGGATATAACGACTTAGTTTTTTGTATGTTTGTTAAGTCTGCTTCCCCCAATGTTACCTTTTCGTGATTGCCTTCGCCGACACGCCATGTGGCGTTACCTTTTTCGCCTCCTTATCGTCGCCATGTCTCCGTTTTAGTTTATTCACGTGGCGGTCTCCTCCGCCAGAAACTCATTTATCAAAAAAGAACTTTACTTTAAACTTTTATAAAACACTTTTTTATTTTCAATAAATTTTAGAGAGAGGACGTCCACAGCATTAAGTTGCCGGAAATATATTAAGTATGTATCTATCTTCTTTTCAATTATCAGACGTGGGCCGCAGTTGTATTTGACACTTTAAATTTGTCATAAACGTGCAAAGCAAGTTTCTTTTCGTCGTTTTTGTCAGTTTTCCTATGAAGGTTTTCATCGTTTTGTTGTTTTGTCTTTGATGTTGTTTGTACTGCTAAAATTTGGTTGTTCGATTCCTTAATCTCATCGATTGTAATGCGCGATAGCGCATCTGCACCAACGTTTGATTTACCCTTAATATATACAATAGTGAAATTATATTCAGCTAGTTCTAGCCTTATTCTTGAAAGTTTTGAAGATGGGTCTTTCATATTGAAAAGATATACTAGAGGTCTATGAGGTCTATGACTTTACAATAAAATGGATGCCATAAACATATGGTCGAAATTGCTTTATTGCGAGTAAATAGCTTACTTACTAACTTAATTGGCGCTTAACCGTCTAAACGGTTATGGCCGTCCGACAAGGCGCACCAGTTGCTCCTTCGCTCCGCCAACCGGCGCCAATTGGTCACACCAAGGGAGTTTAAATCGTTTTCCACCTGGTCCTTCCAACGGAGTGGGGGCCGCCCTCTACCTCTGCTTCCATAGGCGGGTTCCGATAGAAACACTTTCTTGGCCGGAGCATTATCTTCATTCGCATAACATGGCCTAGCCAGCGCAGCTGCTGCGTTTTAATTTGCTGGACTATGTTGATGTCTGCGTATAGCTCGTACAGCTCATCATTAAATCTTCTTCGGTACTCACCATCGCCAACGCGTAGAGGTCCATAAATCTTTCGAAGAACTTTTCTCTCGAACACTCCCAAAACCGCTCTATCTGCTGTTGTCATGGTCCATGCTTCTGCTCCATATAGCAGGACGGGTACGATAAGTGACTTGTAGTGTATGATTTTCGTTCGCCGAGAGAGAACTTTACTTTTCAATTGCCTACCTAGTCCAAAGTAGCATTTATTGGCAAGATTGATTCTTCGCTGGATTTCAGTGCTGATGTTGTTGCTAGTGTTGATGCTGGTTCCCAAATAAACGAAGTGTTTTTCTATTTCGAAATTATGGCTGCCAACAGCAGCGTGGTTGCCAAGGTGCGTATGCGCTGACTCTTTGTTCGATGACAGCAGGTACTTCGTTTTGTCCTCATTCAACATCAAACCCAGTAAGTAGCTAAGGGTTCCCATTTTATAATTGGTTTTTTCTGCGCTGCTTTATTAAATGCTTTAGAAGCGAAACAAATTGGTAAATCACTGCCTTGCTGTTCTTGACTTAAAATAGCGCCACATCCGGTTGTTGAAGCATCGACGGTAATAATGAATTGTTTTGTAAAATCTGGATATTCTAGTAATTTTGGTGAAAGTAATGCTGCTTTCAAAGATAAAAATGCCCCTTCGATATCAACATCCCAAACGAATTCAACTCTTTTTCTGCTTAATCGATTTAGAGGCGCTGCCAGAGATGCAAAATTTGGTATAAACCTTCTGTAATAGTTTGCAAACGCGACGAATCGTCGTACAGCGTCTTTATCAGTCGGTTTTGTATACTTTTTAATTGCGTTTATTTTGGAGTCGGCTGACAACAAACCTTTGGCTGAACATTTGTGACCTAAAAATATAATTTCTTATAGTAAAAAGTTGCATTTATTTGGGTTAAGTTTGGGATTGAAAGACCTACAAGTATTGAAAACTTTTGAAAGAGTTTTAATATGGTGTGCTTCACTACAACCGATGACGATAATATCGTTGACGTACAAAAATGCGACATTGGGATACCCGAAAAGCGATTGTCACCATTCGTGAGAATGAATTTGGTGCTTTATTTAATCCGAATGGAAGAACTTTCCATATAAATGCACCTCGGTCAGTGCTGAAAGAATTAATGTCACGTGAGTCAGGATGCAAGGGGATTTGATGAAATCCCGAAAAGAGATCTAATGTCGAAAAATACTCTGCCCTGCCAAGATTGTCTAAAATATCGTCAACTCTAGCTAGTGGAAATTTATCACCAATGAGTTTTTTGTTTACAGCGCGAAAATCTACACACATAAGATAATCTTTCTGGCCATTAGTATCTTTCTTTGGGACTACAATCAAAGGACTATTGTAATTGGAGTAACTAGGTTCAATCAAATCTTTGTCTAACAGTTTATTTACTTGGCGATTTATTTCTTCGCATTGAGAGTATGACAATCGATAGTTTTTAAGATATACCAGGTCGTTGTCTGTCAATCTTAATTTTTGCTCGTAGAATTTGTTTAAAGTCACTTTGTCTGTGTCAAGAGTGAAAATGTCGGCACAATCTATGCAGAGGTCAATTAATATACTTTGAGCATGTTGAGGTATGTGATTTTTTTAAATTGAATTCAGTTTTTTCGTACGTTTGTCTTCTGTTTCTGTCTTGTTAATTGTATAAATATTGTAATTTGAAAGTTTTTATGTCCGAATACTGTTTCTTTTTACATACTTTATATCATCCGTGGTGTTTATGACTTTAATTATTGGGTTACTGGAATAACCAATGCACCTAGCTGTGAAAACACCCTTTTCGATTTCCTGCGAGTCCACGAAAAGTGGGTCGGGTGAATCTCCTAAATCAAAAAGTCTGAAAATTTCACATCTGGGAGGAATGATACAACTGTCGCTTCCTGTTCCGTGCAGGATTGGTACCGCGACTTTTTCACTACTTACCCAAAAGGAAATACTATTTCTTTCATAGTTAATAATGCATTTGTTAATTTTCAGAAAATCTTTACCCAATATGCCGTCGGATGGAATATTAATGTCTTCATTTACTACTTGTAAAGTATGTTTAAGAGAAAAGTTTGAAAATTTTAAATTTACGGTAATTTTACCTAAAGTAGAAACTGAATTGGAAGTGACACCGGTAATGTTAATAATGTCGTTTGTATTTAAGGAAATATTACTGTCTATACATGATATTTTTACTAAGGAAATGTCGGTTGAGTGTCTACTAAGAAAAAGCAAAATTTTTGTGACTCGTTAAGTTGTAATTCTATGAAATCTTAGTAATTTAAATTTAAACAATAGATGTCTATATTGGTGAGGGAAAATCGCTTTCTCGCTTAGTTCGTCCTCCCCCAGAGTTCGCTCCTGAGGGGAACTCGCGTTTAAAGCGCGGACGTTTGTATTTCTACCTCTACCGCTTGACGATATTGAATTATTCCCTCTATTGTTACTATTATTTGAATTTGAATTTGAACGTGTATTACTATTGTTACTATTTTGGTATCTATTTCTGTTATCATATCGATATCGCTGACTATTGTTACCATTACGGTTGCTGTTGTATGAAAATTAACTATTATTTCTATAACCAGTATAGCTGCAATTTGGGTAAAAGCCACAAAAACTACCATGTGAATTTCTGAATGTATTGTTACCACGCGATCGAAAAGCTAAAACCTGACGCTCTGTTAATTCGTTGTTTTGTTCTACAATTAGTTTGGCTACTACGTCTTTCGGATCAGTAAATCGGATCTTGAATTTAAACGACACACGTTAACCGTTTGTTCGACTGCCATTTCATGAGTTTCGCTTGCGCGATCCCTTCAATAATAAGAGACCGCTTAAGTGAGTCGGCTAAATCTTCAACTTTTTTGGCAAAATCTGTATAAATGTTGTTGTTAACGTGCAACGCTGCAATTTTCCCTGCTACAACTTTCGAGTTTTCTGGTTTGGTCCTACTACGTAGAGCTACTTTAATTTCATCAACTGAATTTACTTGCGTCGGTACTGCTTCACGGGCTTTCCCCTCTTATTTTGACTTTACAAACGCCATTAATATACTGGTTAAGTTCTATTCCGCGAATTCTTCAACGAATTTAATTTTATCAATAAACGTCTCGAGAGCTAACGGATCTCCACTAAAATTTTCCCTAATTGTCGATGCACAAAGGCTTATGAAAGCTTTCTTTTCTTCTAATGTTGCCATGATTTGATCGTTAATATTTGAGTTTAAGTTAGAAAAAGGTGAAGCAAAGTTTGCACTATTTAAATCGTTAAGATTTGAATTTAAAGTAGAAGAAGTTGAAGTTAATTTTGCACTATTTGAATCGTTAAGATTTGAATCTAGTTTAGGAGAGATTACATTTTTGCTAGAAGAATCTCGGAAGCCTGGGAAATCTGTCGACAAAGACAATCTATTTTCCTGGTTTGTGACTGTTTCGGTAGAAGATGAAGTTAAACTTTCGGAGCTTGAAGCTAATTTATCGGAATCTGGTTCTGAATCTGACGTTTTTTGAACTTTCTTCCTATTTCTAATGATGTACATATGTAGTTATAAGAAGAGCAAAAGAATTTAGTTTAAACTACTGTGAAATTAATGAAGCACTTATTTGAATGTCGGAATTTACAATTGAAGCTGAAATATTGAGGAAAAAAATTTTGGAAAAGGGAACTGATTTACAGTGAATTGTCGCTAACGATATATTTAGAAATTTACCGGAAAATTTAATTGAAACTGAAATATTGATATCCCTCACTAGGGTAGGCACCTTCTCGTTGGTGTGAGGGCTTAGCCGAACACCATAGCGCCCGACTATGAGGCGGAGCTGTTTAGGACTGGCATCTACGCCGTTTCGCCTCATAGGAGGGCGCCGGGATGTCGGTGACCAAGAACTGCCAACCTCCTAATCCAGGGTGTTATGCGGACCGTGCTTATTGGACGATTTGCAGCCAGGGGATAAATTCGGCTGTATTCGAAAGAAGCCTTCCGATACCGGTCCACCTCGGGAAGTATTGATGGCCTTACCACAGTAAGGGGCGCTGCTGTGGCGGACGGTTCTTTCCCCGTATATAATACTGGATCGATGAGCCCGCTTTGTCGGGCAAGTAGTCGTACGACCAAGATGAACGACTCTTAAGTAATTGTAATAAGGACGATGATAAGAGGAGGACTGGGTCGCAAGCCAAGGACGACAAATACGCATTAAGCGATGCGTCGGACTCGGGGAGTGAGAGTAGTGCTGATCCAATAAACTCGGTGTTGGAAAAGCACACAAATGAAAACGGAGTAGAAGAGTGGAGAAGGGTGCGGAACAAAGGAAGTAAAATAGCTCTCTCGCAGTACCGTGCAGCGCTTATAATTGTCCAACGCCTGAGAGCAGTGTTGGACCCAACAGAAGTGGAGATTGAGCGCTTGGAATGGGCCCATGAGGCGGTAAAAGCAGGTCGAAGGCAGCTCAAAAGGTTTGCTACGAGAAACCCTCGGTTCTGCAACCGGTTCGAGAAGGAAGAAGCGTCGAATGGCAGAATGAAGAGGCAACGTTCGGCGGAAGGCGACAAGCCTGCTTTCAAGAGCCAGAAAGGACCCAGTCCCAGAGCCGCGAGGCAGGGCCGTCGAATAGACAAGACAAGTAGGTCCAAAGCTGTAAGAGAGATGGGCTCCAATAGCGAGGTAGCAACTACCTCGAAAGCTGCGAGTCAGAGGGAAGTTCCAACTACGGAAGTAGGAGATAAGCCAAAGTGAGATAACGATAAGACTCCGGCTTTCTCGGAGGTGCTAAACGGAATTAAAGCTAAGACTCCGGCTTTCTCGGAGGTGCCAAAGGGAGTTAACAATAAGACTCCGGCTTTTCCCGAGAAGATGAGTGATGTGGCAAAGCACTCACTGACTGTGGCGCTGGTTGATCGTAGTAGTCCTTTCGGACAGATGACTACTGAAAGGTGGAGTGTAGAAAGGGAGCTTATTAGCTTAATGCTTAAGATGCTGCGGGAACAACCAAGTAAGCCCCTTCCAACCTTTGATTCGGGGGGATGGTATAATGGTGTGAAAATGATAGCGTGCGACAATATTGCGAGCTTGCGGTGGCTGGAGGAAGTGGTTCCAAACCTCCAAAGGCAAGGCACGTACGCGCGGTTTGAGGAAGTGGATAAAGCGCAAATCCCCACGGTACCAAAAGTTAAGGTATCGATACCATGCGTGATGAAATCGGAGGATACACTGCGACTTTTGCAGAATCAGAATCCGAATATACCGACACAGGATTGGAAGGTACTTACTGTATCTGGGCCTACGGAGGAAGGTCAGTTATACATCTTCCAAATAAACAAGCAGGCGGAGCATATATTGTACACGCAGCTTGGACAAATTTCCTTTGGTCCAGGCAAAATTTATGTGCGACTCAGGAAAAGAAGTCCCGAGGATAAAAATCGTAACACGCTAGAAGTGCGCGAAGGACCTCAAAATCATAAGAGAAAAAAGACAGGTGGAGGTAGCCGACGTCACCACGAAGGTGTTAGAAGAGGACCAACATCCAAGTGGTGCTGCGAGTCGCACAGAGGTACACCCGGCCAAACAGCAAAAGAGGCTGAAGGCGGCCTCGAATACTCTAAACCAAAAGGGCAATGGGAGGAAACGACGTCACGACGAAGGTGTTGGAGGGGCACAAACAGCCCAATGGTGCTGCGAGTCCTACAGATAAACCTCCAACAGAGTAAAGTGGCGTCGAGCAAACTCCTCCTAACCCTACGCGCAAACGAAGGACGGGTGCGAGCTGTAGTAATGGTAAGGAAACAGCTGCATTCATATATGCTGCCTAATTACACTTCTGATAACTTCGTAGTGGTGGCCGTTGAGCAAAATAATAAGCAGGCATTTATTCAGGCTTCTGCTACATGGCCCATGCTGCGGAGGTTCCACAGATGGAGGGCACGAGGCTAGTACGGGACGAAGGGCGCAAAGGGCGGTTGGTCATAGGCGCGGATGCAAATGCGTACCACAATGCGTGGGGAGGAGCAGAGAGAGGCGAATCTCTATTTTGTTACATCCTGCAAACCAATTTGCAGATGGCCAAAAGGGGAAATGTCCCTACATACATTGGTCCAACATCCAGCAATGTTTTGGATATTACATTGAGCTCCGAACGTGATATATCAAGGTATGATTGGATGGTTCTTGATAGACCATTCTTCTCCGACCATGCGTATATCAGCTTCAGCATCCCCCTAAAGAGTGTAGAGAAGGGGGAGCCTTTAGAAACGCTAGGTCAACGAACTGGACTAAATTCCAGAAACAGGTAGAAACAAAACTGGGACAACCCAAAGATGTTTCCAAAGTGGAGGAACTGGAGGAGTCTAATGAAGTCCTAACAAGGACGCTTATGACGGCGTATAACAAAGCTTGTTTTCTAGGAAGATTCAGAGGAAAAGCAAAGCCGCCATGGTGGAGTAGTGAGCTGAGTCTTCTAAGAAGACAGGTAAAAGAAATATTTAAGCTAACAAAAACCGCGGAAAGCGGAGCGTGTCGGGACGGGTACAGGGATCTACTGAGGATCTATAAGCGTGAAATTTCCATGGCAAAGAGAATCTCATGGAAAAGATTCTGCACGGACATAGAGTGCTCCAGCGAAACAGCAGGGTCGAAAAAAGTCCTAGCAAAGGGAAACATAGTCCAGGGACGGATAAAGAAAGAGAACGTTGAATGGTCGCGTAATAGTGAGGAATCCCTTGAGGTGCTTCTCGATACACATTTCCCATCGAGAGATCGTTTAGAAGAGACAGCAGACTGCACTCACACTTCGATTACGGAGTGGGTAGTGCCGGGCTTGGTGACCGATATCATGATCGAATGGGCAGTAAAGACGTTTTCTAAGTTTAAATCGACGGGCGCAGATGGTATATTACCGGTCAAGCTACAAGCTTCTTGGAGAACTGCTCGTGTAGCTTTCCTACTAAAGGCGGAGAAGATCGGTCACGTGTATCCCAAAGACTATAGACCCATTAGTTTAACATCATTTCTGCTCAAAAACTTTGAGCTGATAGATGTGTACATAAAGTCCAACGTGGATGAAAAGCTGCTCTCCGCAACACAGCATGCGTACACCAAAGGCAAGTCGGTAGACACCGCATTGCATAGGGTGGTAATAAGCATAGAGAAAGCCCTGGAATATAAGGAATATGCTCTAGGAGTCTTCTTATACATTGCCGGGGCTTTCAATAATGCTTCTAAATGGGCGATTTTGGATGGTCTTAATTATATTAAAGTACATCCAGCTATAACGAGATGGATCGGCTGCATGTTAAATTGCAGGAAGATTACATCACAATGGGGATTGTAGGAGGCCACGAAATCAGTGGACAGGGGCACGCCACAGTGAGGGGTACTATCACCTCTGCTGTGGACGCTGTTCATCAACCAACTGCTCAGGCTATTCGATAAGGGACCCGTTAAACTTACGGCTTACGCAGATGACGTTGCAATTGTCATAAGTAGAAAGTGCCTTCCAACGATTAGCCCTTTGATGGATCGGGCGCTTCGGGATATTCTTACCTGGGCATCAAATGTCGGGTTGAAAGTCAACGCGGAGAAGGCGGATATGGTCTTGTTTACAAAGAGGTACAAGGTCACAAATTGGATCAGGCCTAAGTTAGGAGGGGTGGCCCTACAGGAGAAACCTTGCACAAAATATCTAGGAATCATCCTAGACAGTAAGCTGTCATGGAAGCTCAACGTGGAGGATAGGGTGAAGAAGGCTTCAACGGCACTCTATGCATGTAAAACAATGCTGGGGTGTACGTGGGGCCTATCGCCCTCTCTTTCTCATTGGATTTTTACAGGGATTGTAAGCCCTATTCTATATTATGGAGTTCTTGTTTGGTGAAAAGCCACACAAAAAAAAAAAATACCTCAAAAAATTAGAGAGGGTATGCAGACTATCGATGCTTAGCATTACAGAAGTCATGAAAACAACCCCGACGACTGCACTGTATGCCCTTCTGCACATTCCACCTGTAGAACTTGTAGCAAAGAACATCGCGTTAACAACTGCAACCAGGCTCGGTGCCTCGAGGCAGCTTGAGCGCCGACCATATCGCCATAGTAGTATAGCGTCATCAATCACAAGACGAACAGACTACGTGATTCCCTATCTGCGCTTCGAGGGCGATCTTAAGGCCAGAATAGAGGTGGACGGTTGGCGCAAGGGTGCTCAAATGGCGGACGAGATGAGACAAATGTACAGATTGTTCCAAAGTTGTGGAAGGAGTAGGGTCTGCGGTGTACTGTTCTGATCCGGAAATAAACAGATCCTACAGGCTGCTGTATTACTGTAGCGTTTTCCATGCGGCAATAGAAGCCGTAACCAAAGCAGTAGAAACCCTGGAAGAGAATAGCTTAAGCTGCAACCTTGTTAATTTTATATTGACAATCAAGCAGCAATTAAGGCAATAATATCGCATAGCACAGCATCTAAATGCGTGTTAGAGTGTAAGCAGCCCCTGGAGATAATCGGGCAGGGAGAAGCATACATCTATATTGGGTCCCAGGGCATATGGGAATAGATGGGAATGAAAAAGCGGATGAACTAGCTAAAAATGGCGCATGCCTTGAAGCTTGCTTAGTAGACGTCCCAATTAGACTGGGCGAAGGCGAGAGGTGCACATGATCGACCAAGCAGGAAAGGCGTGGGTTCAAGCGCGGGGCTGTAAAGTGTCGAAGATTATGTGTAGGTCTTACAACCTTAGACTAACAAAGTTGCTTCTATCATTAAAAAGAGAGGACTGTAGACTCATGACCGGTATTCTGACAGGACATTACCTTCTGGCGTCACATGCCTTTAAATTAGGCTTGGTCAATGATAGCAGATGTAGAAAGTGCGGGCTGGAAGAGGAAACAATCGAGCACGTTCTGTGCTCTTGCCCTGCGCTTGCCAGGCTAAGACTCCAGCTATTAGGAGTGACACAGCTGTCAGATCTAGAAGCAGCAAGTGGCTTAAATCCTAGGAAGCTTCTAGTATTTGCCAAGGGGACGGTGTTATTTTATAACATAAGTCCTGGTTTTTTCAGTTTGGTCGTTAAAACAAACTTCTGGTAACACTACGGACATATTCAGTATATCTGAGGTCCTCATGGACCGGCCAGGTCAACCTAACCTAACTGGTTTGCATGCGCTCACAATTGGTTTATCTTGTTTTGGTTCGCGTTTGAGCATCGCCCGGAAAAAAAGTATGGTACGAGCGTTAGAGAATAAAAGTGAAGAAACGAAAGACTATCGCATCACCGTGGCTTGAGAAGATATCCGTGAATTAAAATGGAGAATAACCTCGAGGACTCTCAAATTCTTTACTCTGGCCGTAATATTGACGGATTTTTGGAAGAAAAATCTTCTGGAATGGGCGCGAAATAAAGGTTATCCTTTGGGCTTTGAAAAATTGAAATATTTCAGAGTGACAAATGATGTGGCAGAACGTTTTGTAAATCTGTCAGATAATCTGAACGGCACACTTACAGCAACCGAAGAAGGATATCAGAATCTCATTACAAATATTGATTTCAATAGAAAAGTGTCTCCCAGTTGCAAAAAGGGAAAAATTGTTGAAACTGAAAAAATTGAAGTGATGACTTTTGGAATTTCTTTATTTGTAATAAACTTGAACGATTTAAACTATAGTTAGCGCGGACGGATAAGTTTTTGATTTTTTAAAAAATGGAAATTTTGATGAATATTTATTTATTTATTTATTTATTTGTTGGTCTAAAAATTTTACAATTAATCAGACTAAATATGAATGAATGAATGAATATCAATGCGGATTACAGTGTAAAATTAACAAGCATACATAATGAGCAAAATTATATTATAAAATATGTATATACATATATTATTGAATCAGTTGTCGGGATGGACTGTGATGCCGAGCAACGGAATTGATTATCAGTGCTGTCGGAATGGACGTGATTTCGAGCAGCTGATGTATATTTAACACACAATAGTAGGGCTGCGATGTGTGGGAGGTTGGAAAGGACGGGATTCCAAGCCACCCGCCCAAAGTAACTATTGATTATTAGTGCTGTCGGAATGGACGTGATTTCCAGCAGCTGATGTATATTTAACACACAATGAGTAGGGCTGTGATGTATGGGAGGTTGGAAAGGACCTTATTCCAAGCCACCCGCCCAAACTAACTATTATTATTAGTGCTGTCGGAATGGATGTGATTTCCAGCAGCTGATGTATATTTAACACACAATGAGTAGGGCTGTGATGTATGGGAGGTTGGAAAGGATCTGATTCCAAGCCACCCGCCCAAACTAACTATTGATTATTAGTGCTGTCGGAATGGACGTGATTTCGAGAAGCTGATGTATATTTAACACACAATGAGTAGGGCTGCGATGTGTGGGAGGTTGGAAAGGACGTGATTCCAAGACACCAAAGTAATGGAGCAGGTAACAGATTTAGTTTAACATGTGATTTTGAAACAGTTATGAGTTCAAGGCAGTGAGTATATATTTTTTTATACTGTAAAGTGTGTCGCAAGTATAAATATTATTGCAGTGATTATTGAAATCTTGACACAGACAACGAAGAGGTTCATGCATTTGAAAATTCGATCTACATGTATTTAAATATAGCGGTTGGAAATACCGAGAGGGCCTAAAAGGGACATTAAACATCACCTCGCCAAGCAGAAATGGACTGTTTATCATCCCCCTTAATAGTTTTACCATAAATAAAACGCTAAGCATCTCCATACGGCTCTGTAGTGGAGGCAGCTGTAAAAGTTTTAACCGGCTGCAATAGGGCGGTAGGTTCCTTGATGGATCCCAGGGCAAATGATTTAAAGCAAAGAGCAAAAATTGCTTCTGAACCGATTCCAATTCTTCGCTATGAACCTGATAACGTGGGTTCCAGACAATGGAAGCATATTCCAATATAGGTCTTACTAACGATAAAAAAGCGTTTTAGTGACATAGGGGTCATTGAGTTCCTTTGTCCACCATTTTACGAAAGCCAAAGTGCCTCTAGCCCTATTCACACACGATTCGATATGTAATTTGAGGTCCAGTTTAGGGTCCATTATAACGCCAAGATCAGTAAATTTTGTGACTTGCTTAATGATATAATCGCCTATCATGTACTGATAGGTTTTAAAAGATTTCCTCGTAAACTTGCACTTTGGTAAATTTAGTGACATGACGTTCACGTCACACCACTCAACCAGGTTATTCAGATCCAATTGAAGAAGTGCCCTATCTTCAGGTGAGTGAATGGGCATAACCAGTTTGACATCGTCAGCGTACATCAGCGGTATGCAGCGCTTCAAAACATTTGGGAGGTCATTAATGAAGAGCAGAAACAACACTGGACCAAGGTGACTGCCCTGTGGAACTCCAGAAGATACATTGATGAATTCAGACAAGCAATTGTTAAACACAACGGTTTACTTTCTACCTACCAAGTACGAAGAGACCCAAGAGAGAAGCCGTGATGGAAAACCCAATAAATCGAGTTTTAGTAGGAGTAAGGAATGGGAAACTTTATCAAGCGCCTTACTGAAATCAGTGTAAATGACATCAACTTCGCAGTTCGTCCTTAAGTTATTGGATACGAGAGTTGTGAACTCCAGCAAGTTAGACAAAATGGACTTACCCCTGCAAAAGCCATGTTGTGACAGGTCCACTGCCGAAGATACTGCAAAAGCCAGTTGATTTGTGACAACTGATTAAAATAGTTTTGGAATAGCACAAAGTTTGGCTATTCCTCTATAGTTTGTGACACAAGATCTACTCCCACTTTTATAAAGTGGTATTATAAACGACTCCTTCCACTTCTTAGGGAATATCCCTTGCCTCAAAGAGGCATTAAATAAGCAGGTAAGGGGTTGACAAAGAAATTGAGCGCAAGTTCTCAGCACAACAGATGGTATTTCATCAGGTCCACGGGAGTAGGAAATTTTCAGACTTTCCAGATGCCTTAGTACCTCATCTGTATGAATATATGGGATACCTACTGAGTTAAGCGAAGGTAACATGTATTGATAATCCACCGGAGGGGAGTCAGGGATAGTCGCGTAATTAGATTTAAAAAAGTCAGCAAACATATTTGCAATCTCGGAGTCAATACTAGAATTCCGATCGTTATACTTCATCACAGAAGGAAACGCTTTAATTTTTCTTTTAGAGTTGACGAAGGAATAAAATGTTTTTGGATTGGAAGAGATCCGATACTTAATCTTCATCATATTGTACATTAAATTTTCAAAAGTTATCAAATAAAGTTAAAAAAATATCGGAATTATTAACGAATTAAAAGCTTAAAAACTTAGAATTAATCCCAAGAGCCTATTCCCAAAGTCATTGACCGATTACACTTAATATTACTGTATTAGGATCATTTAAGTGTTTTGCTCATATCTCGAAGCGAGTTGATTCAAATTAAGCCGGTTTTTTTGCATCTCAAAGTATTACATGTTGGAAAACAAAATTTGTAAACACTTTTATTTTGGCATTCAAAGTGAAAATTTCCCATTTTTGTACATTTCTTGTCAATTTTTCGTGATTTTTGCGAGATATATTGATTGCACAGAAAAACTAATACAGGCATTGTGTTCAGCGACCTCGAAAACATTAGCTTATTATCGGATTAATTTTTTTCATCAACTATCCCAGCCTTCACTGCAAGGAAGCTCTAAGATGGAGTGGCCAAAATTCGTAAAAAACGGACGCTCGCATCGGGTCAGTTTACGAGATTCGCCTCCAAACTTTGACAAATGACTTCTGAGACCTATTCGAAGGTTTTTAACATTCAGCATCAAAAATATAAAGATATGATGCAAAATCGGGATGGTATAATATACCATGACCATTTTTATACTCAGCTGAGCAGAGCTCACAGAGTATATTAATTTTGTTCGCATAAAGGTACCCCGTAATGGCATAAACTAATCGAGATAGATATATACTTCTATATATCAAAATGATCTGGGCGAAAAAAGAAATTCATTTAGCCATTTCCGTCCGTCAGTCCGTCCATCCGTCTGCCCATAAACACGATAACTTGATTACTGGGCACTCATCTCAGAACGCTACTTAAAATGAACGAAATCGGACTATAAACACGCAAACTTTTTCGATATCGAAAATTTCGAAAAAACCGAAAAAGTGCGCTAATCCATTACCAACGACGGACAAAGCGATGAAACTTGGTAGGTGGGTTGGCCTTATGATGCAGAATAGAAAATTAGTAAAATGTTGGACAATGGGCGTGGCACCGCCCACTTTTAAAAGAAGGTAATTTAAAAGTTTTGTAAGCTGTAATTTGGCAGTCGTTGAAGATATCATAATGAAGTATGGCAGCAACGGTACTCCTATTACTATATGTGTTCTAAATAAAAATTAGCAAAATCGGATGAAGAACACGCCCACTTAAGAAAAAATTAATTATCGTTAATTTTAAATAGCGATCTTATATGAGTGCCCAGGAAACTACATACCAAATTTCATCGAGATACCTCAAAATTTACTCAAGTTATCGTGTTAACGGACGGACGAGATGGCTAAATCAAATTTTTTTTAGATACTCATGATTTTGATATATGGAAGTCTATATCTATCTCGATTCCTTTTTACCTGTACAACCAACCGTTATCCAATCAAAGTTAATATACTCTGTGAGCTACGCTCAACTGAGTATAAAAATGAATATCTGAGTATAAAAATGAATATCTTTAAATAAATTATGTCAACATTCAACTCCAGTAATGATATGGTGCACAAAATAAAAAAATAAAAGAAAATTTCAAAATGGGCGTGGCTCCCCCTTTTCATTTAATTTGTCTAGAATAATTTTAATGCCATAAGACGAACAAAAATTTAGCAATCCTTGTGAAATTTGCTAAGGGCATAGCTTCTATGACGAGAACAGTTTACTGTGAAAATGAGCGATATCGGGCCACGCCCAGTTTTTATATACAGTCGACCGTCTGTCCTTCCGCTCGCCCGTTAACACGATAACTTGAGCAAAAATCGATTTATCTTTAGTAAACTTAGTTCACGTACTTATCTGTACTCAATTTATCTTGGTATTAAAAATGGGCGAAATCAGAATATGACCACGCCCACTTTTTCGATATCGAAAAATGAAAAAATACCATAATCCTATATCAAATACAAAAAAAGGGATGAAGCATTGTGATAGGATTGGTTTTATAAATATGAATATATATATGGGGAATTCTTAGTCAAATCAGCCACCCGCCCCTGCCCATTTCAATTTTGGGGAAAAAAAATGTTTGACCACACAAAAAAATTCGCCAAGAAGTGCAGTTTTTTATGCCGTTAGGTGTTTTTTAAAAATAAAGTTTTTTAACCTAAAAAAAACTGTCTAAAGGGAGGCATCTCGCAAAAAGGTGCCACTTTTTAGTAAAAATGGTCGAAAAAAATATAATTGCCCAATAATAATGACTAAATTACTTATTAGAAATATTGTGGGGGTCGCTAAACAAGAATCCGATGTCAAATTTAAAATTCAAAATGGCGGATCCAATATGGCGGACAGTATTTTTCTTACTGTCTTGAATTTGAAATTTGACATCGGATTCTTGTTTAGCGACCCCGACAATATTTCTAATAAGTAATTTGGTCAGTATTATTGCGGAATTGTATTTTTTTCGTTAATTTTTGATTAAAAAATGGCTCCTTTTTGCGAGATGCCTAATTTTAGACAGTGTTTTTTCAGGTTAAAAAACTTTATTTTTAAAAAACACCTAACGGGTTAAAAACTACACTACCTGACGAATTTTTTCGTGTGCTAAAAAACTTGTTTCTCCAAAATTGAAATTGAGGGGGGGGGGGGTGGCTGATTTGACAAGGAATTCCCCATATATAAATAAAATGTGTATATATTATATAAAATATATCTTTAGAAAAAAGTCTGTAAAATACACTTACCATATTAAGTAGAAGAAATTGAAAAAGTTCCGCAGGGCGAAATCAAAATCCCTTGGAATCATGGCACTGTTCGTGGTATTACATATAATATATGTATTGCGCCCACCTAACGAACTAAGGCCCACTTCCTTTTAAAATACTCATTAACGCCTTTCATTAGATACCCATATCGAACAAAGACATTCTAAAGTCACCCCTGGTCCACCTATATGGCGATATCTCGAAAAGGCGTCCACCTGTAGAACTAAGGTCCACTCCCTTTTAAAATACTCTTTAATACCTTTCATTTCATACTCGTGTCATACCAACACATTTCAGGGTTACCCTATGTTCATTTTCCTACATGGTGATTTTCCCTTATTTGACAAAGGATGAAGGAAAGTCGTTCCAAAAAACGTCACTCTTGGTCCACAGTTTGGTAGATATTTCCCAAACGTATGTGATATGGAATTAAAAACCATTTATAAACCATCTATGAAACCCTACGAAACCAACGCAGCTATATTTATACTCAGATGAGCAGAGCTCACAGAGTATATTAATTTTGTTCGCATAACGGTATTCCGTAACGGTATATGCTAATCGAGATAAATTTAGACTTCCATATATCAAAATTATCAGGATGAAAAAGAAATTCATCAAGCCATGTCCGTCCGTCTGTCCGTAAACACGATAAATTCAGTAAATTTTGAGGTATCTTAATGAAATTTGATATGTAGATTCCTTGGCATTCATCTCAGATCTCTATTTAAAATGAACGAAATCGGATGAAAACTGTTATGTATTTACCAACAGTTGGCAGCCCTCTTTTTCCTACTGTCATTATTATTATATTTATATATATACTCTTTCCTTTTTTCATATAGTGATATAATTACTACTGCTATAGCTATGATGTAAAATTCCTCATACAAGTTTTTATTATATAGTATAACCTAAAATCAAGCGCGTGCATTTATTCCTTTATAGGACATAACAATAGAAATGGCGACGAGTAGTAAAATCTGAAAATAATTATTTAGATAGACGGTCCAAAAATTTTACTAAACGTGCACGAACATAACCTCAAAATAAAATGGAGGCTCAAATTCAACAATTGCTACAGGCAATAACTGCCATGAGGACAACGATGCAGCAGCAGCAACAGCAAATTGCGGCAAATCATCAAACGAGCAGTACCTACGTAAGCATCATGTCAAATCCAAAAATAGAATCATTTAAAACACATAAAGATCGTCTGGATAATCATTTCCATATTAAGAAAGTTGTTGAGGACAAAGAGATGTGTGCAAAACTACTATTACAATACATCGGACCAGCGGCGTATTCCCGTTTAGCAACGTTGGCTTCACCCAAAAATATAAATTTACGGAAATATGATGAAATAGTGGCATTACTGGAAAAACACTTTTGTCCCGAAAAGAACATTTTAGTAGAGCAACACAAATTTCTTTGTGAAATCCAAAATAGCGAACAGTCGTTGGCAGAATTTTTAATTGCCCTACAGAAAAGAGCAATGGAGTGTGGATTTATATGTGAATGTGGGAAGTCTATCTCAGATATTTTTCTAAGAGCCCAACTAATCAGAGGTATACGCGATGGGCATATTCGAGAACAGCTGCTACAGAATCCGAAAGCATCATTCAAGCAAATAGTTGAAAAAGCAACAACTTTGGAAGCTGCTAAAATAAATAATAACGTGATCGCAAACAAGGCAACCGGTTCAACAAGCGATGTTCAGCAAATCCGTCAACATGTTAGTAATCATAACTATCGTCATAGTAGAAATCGTAATGGAAGTTTCTCTAGAAATAGAAATTCAAAGTCATCGACAAGAGTTAATTACAGCGAATTAGGCATAGAAGGATTGTGTCTAAGATGCGGTCGTAATAATAATTTATCAAAAAAATGCAATGTAGAGAAAAGCAAGTTAAAATGTAATTCATGTGGCAAAACTGGTCATGTCAAAAAGGTCTGCATTCAAGATAGAATAAAGCAAAAGAAATCGAAAATTGCAACCAGTAACACGACTACATCAAATGCTATTGAATCGTTCACAACAGAAGAGGAATATTATGGTGTGAATCAAGTTATCGACATTTATGAACATAGCACTGCAAAAATATCACGTATGGACGCAGAAAAATTTTATACAGATGTGTTAATTAATGGAAGAAAACAAAACTTCGAAGTCGACTCAGGTGCCGGCTACACGTTACTGCCGGAAAATCAATTTGTGAAATTAAATATCAAACAAGGAAAACAAATATTGCCTTCCGTGTTTATACAGATGATATTTTTGTGCCAATAGGAGTCGTTACTGTGGACGTAAAGTACAAAAATAGGAAATCAAAAGAAGATTTGTACATTGTATCTTCGAAACGTACCGCATTACTGGGACGTGTATGGATACGCCATTTGAAAATTAATCTACATGAAATTGACGAAGACAGTTCTAAAAACCACATTAGCCACAACAACACAAATTCTATATCAGAAATCGAACAGCAATTTTCAGAAATTTTCGAAGAACGTGTTGGATGCATTCCAGATTTGGTTTGTAGTTTAAAACTACGCCAGGGTGCAAAGCCAGTGTTCTTAAAAGAAAGGCCAGTGCCTTTTGCCATACGCGAAAAAGTAGAACGTGAACTGGATAATTTAGAACGAGACGGCATAATTACAAAAATTAATACTAGCAATTGGGGTTCACCTTTGGTGGTAATTCCAAAACCTGATGGTAATGTACGACTATGCGTCGACTATAAAGTAGCTGTTAACCCTCAGTTGGAAACCGCTCATTATCCAATCAAAAGAGTCGATGAAATTTTTAACAGTTTAAAGAATTCTAAATATTTTTGCAAGTTAGACTTATACAAAGCATATCTGCATGTACGAGTTGATGATGACAGCAAAGAAGTGCAAACTATTTCAACGCACCGAGGTACGTACCAAAGGAATCGATTATCTTTTGGAATTAAAACTGCTCCGAGTGAGTTTAACCGTATTTTAGATCAAATATTGCAAGGCCTCGAAGGTACAGTCTCTTATTTTGACGATATAATTATATTGGGTGCAACGTTGAAAGAATGTGAAGAACACTTGATCAAATTCTTTGAAAGATTGAATAAATATCAACTACACGTCAACAAAAGAAAATGTGAATATTTTAAAGAAAAAATTAAATACCTTGGATATATAGTAAGTCATAACAAAATAGCAAAATGTCCAGATAAAGTAAAGGCGATTATAGATATGCCAAAACCTCAAAATGTAGAACAATTAAGAAGATTCCTTGGAATGATTACATATTATTCAAAATTTCTACCGGATATTTCGACAATTAAAAGACAGGGTTATAGTACCATTCAACGAAGCTTTGCCGATAACATTAGCGTGCGACGCAAGCCCAACGGGCATAGCTGCAGTACTATCTCATATTGTTGAAGGAGAGGATGGCCCCGTCGCATTTATTTCAAGAGCATTAACAAAAGCAGAACAAAATTACAGCCAGCTTGACAGAGAAGCGTTAGCAATTATTTTTGCCGTTGATAAGTTTTTTATGTATCTATACGGAAGAGAATTCACATTACTGACAGATAATCGTCCTCTAACAAGAATATTTCATCAGAGTGCAAAAACACCAGCCATGACCTCAGCAAGACTACTTCGTTATGCTTCATTCTTGCAGGGATTCAACTACAAAATAAAACATCGTAAAGCTGAAGATAATGTGAACGCAGATTGTGTATCGAGAGCACCTAACAACGAAATATCGACGTTTAAACATTTTTTGGATGAAGAAGTACGCAATATTCAGGACGGGACGATCAATCAAATATCGACATTTTCAATCAACGCCACTACTATTTCAAACGAAACAGAGCGTGATGTGGAACTAGCAAAATTAAAGAAGGACTTACTGGATGGCAAGAATTGTGATCCCAATTATTCGTTGCCAGATGGCGTCATATTTAAAGGTGACCGTGTTGTTATACCATCAAGATTACGTGCAGAAATTTTAAAAGAGCTACATTACACACATGTGGGCATAGTAAAAATTAAACAGCTCGCTAGGAAGTACTGTTTTTGGAAGGACATAGACGCGGATATAGAGCGACTGATAAAATCGTGTCCTAGTTGTGCGGATGTGAAAAAAAGTCCCCCAAAAGTTGCAACGCACCATTGGGAAGAACCAACCGAAAATTTTCAAAGAGTGCACATTGATTACGCAGGACCATTTCGAAATCACTATTTTTTCATACTAGTAGATGCGAAATCGAAATGGCCGGAAATTCGAATAATAAGAGATGCCCCAACCTCTGAAAAGACTATAGATTTAATACAAGATATTTGTGCGACACACGGATTACCACAAGCCATTGTATCAGACAATGCAACGATATTCCAAAGTGCAATGTTTAGAGAATTTTGTTGCGAAAATGGAATTATTCAGAAGTTTATAGCCCCTGGACACCCAGCAATAAACGGAAAAGAAAGATACATCCAAATTCTGAAAAGGAAGCTAACAGCGATGGATGATGAAAAATTACCATTGAATATCAAACTACGAGAAATCCTGTTTCGATTCAGGGGTCAAACCCCAGCCCAAATGTATTTAGGACGTTAATTAAGAATTAAATTGGATGCTATGCGACCAGTCAACCAATTGAAATCAGCAACACATAATCCAAAAGTGCGTCATCTAAGTGTAGGCGATAGAGTTCAAGTGCGGTGGTTTCACAGGAATAAACCTAGCTGGAAATTTGGTGTTGTGAAACGCAAATTCGGACATCTCCACTATCAAGTTAAGCTGGATGACGGTTATGAGTTGAAACGACATATAAACCAATTGTACAAGTCTGGTATTGATCAACATAAAAAGCATGTAACGTTTGCTGAACCTCCCGTGCAAGAAAATTCAAAAAAGGAGGAAATCTACATTGAGCGTACCGTTACCACTCCGACTACACAACAAATACCAATGGTACAACCCAATCCAGTATCAACGCCTGACGAAACTGTAAGAAGATCGAGTAGGGTCCGAAGACCTCCTGCACGCTTAGATGACCATGTTCTCTATTAAACGTGGGAGACTGTTATGTATTTACCAACAGTTGGCAGCCCTCTTTTTCCTACTGTCATTATTATTATATTTATATATATACTCTTTCCTTTTTCATATGGTGATATAATTACTACTGCTATAGCTATGATGTAAAATTCCTCATACAAGTTTTTATTATATAGTATAACCTAAAATCAAGCGCGTGCATTTATTCCTTTATAGGACATAACAATAACCATGCCCACTTTTGAGATATCGAAAAAAAATCGATAATTCATTACCAAAGACGTATAAAGGGATGAAACTTGGTGGAGGGATTGACCTCATACCGCAAAATAAAAATTTTGTAAAATTTTGGAAAATGGGCGTGACACCGCCGACATTTAGTAGAAGAAGATTATAAGGTTTTGCAGGACGTAAATCAAAAGCGCTTGAGAACACACAACTGGGTATATAATGTTCGGTTTCTCCCGAAATCAGACGTCCTTACTTACTTCAAATTATGACTGCTTTGACGTTTACCCAAAATAAAGATGAAACATACTGTAACGAATTTAGGGAAATTCCGCTTATTCCAAATCTTCTGCTAACGTTCGAATTACCAAACTGTTGAATAAATAACTCCAATATTCAATAATGCAAAAATGGTCTTTATTAGACTACTTGAAAGTACTTCACAATAACACTTTACAACCAATAGCGTGATTAAATCAAAACTGATGGCGCATGTCTCAGCTGGTGCTGCTTTTATACTCTTCGATTTCCTCGTTCGCATATTTCTAGGCGTTTCTCCTTCTAGAATTTACTAGTTCGCTGAAGATTGCATACTTTTGTGAGTATCTCAGAAATATGCATGTATATTTGTGAGAACTACTTTCTGATGTTTGCATACTTTTGTGAGTATATCTCCGCTGCTTTATGTACATATGTGTAGACAAAATGATTGATTTGTTAATGTAAATATGTACAAATGACTGCTTAGTATCGGCGTAGATATGATAGTATCCTTTAGTGTTGTTAGTAATCGTCACCCTGCTCTCCAGCTAAGTCTGATCTCCCCGATCAGAGAAATTTCCTGATCTAAACGCCGTCAGCCTTTCCAGATGAACCACTTTCATTTTGGTTCGTGGTTTACCAAAGGTTTGTATGCGGTAAACTACATCGTTGATCCGTTTTACAACTTTGTATAGACCTTCCCAGTTACACTGCTATTTCGGGGACAAACCTTTTTTTTGTTGTGAGTTGTATAACAGCACCAAATCTCCTTCCTGAAAACCTTCCGAATTAATTGCTTTATCGTATCTGGCTTTCATCTTTTCATTCATAATCTTAGTTCGTTTGCTTTATCAGATCGCGTATTTCTCTCAGTTCTTCTTTCATGACACCAGTGGATTTCTTGACATTTCTCTCCACATCGGCATCTATCCCATACTTCAAATCAGGTGGTAGTCGAAGGTCATTGCCAAGAATTACCTTTGCGGGAGTTTGGCCCGTTGTCTCATGTACTGGCGATCGGTAAGCCATTAAGAATAATGATATGTGTGTATCCCACTCCTTATGGTACTTATCTACTACTTTCCTTAAATGCTCCTCCAATGTTTTATTGAAACGTTCCACCATACCATCGGATTGAGGATGCAATGCACTTGTCCGCGTTTTTCGAATGCCCAACTTCTTGCACATTTCTTGGAACACAGCTGATTCAAAATTCCTGCCTTGGTCAGAATGTAACTCCATTGGTACACCATACCTTGCAACCCAATCGTTTGTAACCACTTCTGCTACGGTTTCCGCTTCTTGGTTTGGAATTGGGTATACCTCTGGCCACTTACTGAAATAATCCATAACCACCAGTACGTTCGCCGGTTGCTAGTTGGAAATGGACCTGCGACATCCATGGCGATCCTTTCAAATGATGCAACTGAAATATACTGCTTCATCTGGCTATGACTTTGTGTTTTGAGCCCTTTCGCTCTGTTGCAAACCTCGCAGTTGGCAATTCACTCGGTGACCGACTGACGGCAACCAACCCAATAGAATCTCTGCCTAATTTTCTCGAACGTCTTCGTGATCCAAGATGACCTCCACTTGGACCATTATGCAACTCGCTGAGCACGTCAGGAATCCTCTTTCTGGGAACAGCTATCAGTTTCTTCTTGCACTGACTATCCTCAATCTCACATACTGGCTGAAGGCAAACGGATATCAATTATAAACTATTCCACTGTGCCCAATATGACTTCGCAATGGGACTCTCTGCTGACATCTCTTCTCTGTTTGGTCTTTAGTTTCGTTCGAGCCCTTGCATAACATGTGACAGATCTTTATCTTCTAGCTGACTCTTTCTTAGTTGTTCCTTGTCCCATTCATCCGTACACGTTATAGTCATTAGCCGGACATGTACAATATCTTCTTTAGTCTCGGCCTTTGAACAGTGCTTGCATTCCAGAATACATGGTCTTCGAGACATTGCATCAGCATTTCCATGGGTAATACCTTTTCGATGCTCAATGGAAAAGTAATAGCTTTGTAGTCGCTCGATCCACCGTGCCAATTGTCCTTCCGGGTTGCGGATCTGCATAAGCCATTTCAACGCTGCGTGATCTGTCCTGACGCGGAATCGCTGGCCGTAGGAGTATTTGTCAAAATATTTAATGCACTCTACCAATGCCAACAGCTCTCTACGTGTAACGCAGTAGTTCCTCTCTGGTTTTCCAATCGAACGGCTGTAATGTGCAACTACCTTCTCCTGTCCATCGACCAGTTGTGATAAAACGCCTCTTATAGCATATCCACTATGTATCTAGAATAAATGTTGCTCCTGGAATCGGATATGCCAACACTGGGGCAGCGCACAAACGCTCCTTCAAAAGCCACATGTTGCTCCTTCTTCCATTCAAAAGTTTTACTTTTTCTTGTAAGCTCATGGAGGCTATTGGCTACGCTGGAAAAGTTTGGCACAAATCGGCGGTAATATGTGCACAGCCAAAAGAAACTTCTCAATTCATGCGGGTTCAGTGGTCCTGGCCAATCCTGTACTGCCTCTATCTTTTTATTCGCAGTAAAGATGCCTTCTGTCGTTACCTTGTGACCCAAATAATTTACTTCCTTTTGAAACAGCAAACACTTTTTGGGACTTAGTTTCAGACCAGCGCCAGCTATTCTCTGGAAAACTTCCTCTAAGTTTTTAAGATGTTCATCAAAGTTCTTGCCCAATACGATGATGTCGTCCAGGTACACCAAGCATGTTTTCCAATGTGGTCCTTTCAGTACCTGATCCATGAGTCTCTCAAAAGTAGCTGGTGCATTACATAGTCCAAAGGACATTAGTATAAATTTCCAAAGACCATCTCCGAGGCTGAAGGCTGTTTTCTCTTTGTCTTCCTCCTTCACTTCCACTTGCCAGTAGCCACTTTTTAAATCCAGTGTGGAAAACCATTTCGTACCAGAAAGCGAGTCCATAGTGTCGTCAATTCTTGGCAATGGGTAGCTATCATTTTTCGTGACGTCGTTCAACTTGCGGTAGTCCCATTCATTCCATGCTGTAGTCTCATTTTCCCACCTTCTTCACAAGTCCCACAGGTGAGCTCCATGGACTAGCTTATGGTTCGATGACGTCGCTGTCGCTCATTTCTTGTACGATTTAACTCACAACTTCCCGTTTCGCCAGTGGAACACTACGAGGAGCTTGAAGTATTCGCCTCGCGTCTCCAGTGTCAATTTGATGTTTCACACCATTGGTGTGGCCTGGTTTGGAACCATCCTGGTCAAATATGTTTGCGTACTTTGGGAGCAGTGGCTTTGCCCTACTCTGACAATCTTCCTCTAGCCCCTCCGTCCATGACGTGATATCATTTCAAAGATCAGTATTACTAGATGAAACGTGTTCCTGGAGCTGTTCACAGTAAATAACTATTTCAGCCTCTTGGCATCTTCCCAAAATAGCTCCTTTGGTCAGTTTGATTGGTGACTTGAACTCATTGAGTACTCTTACCGGAAAACGTCCATCTTGTTTTGTCATAGCCACGGATTTTCCTTCAAGTATGCTCGGTGTTGATTTGTTTGCTGTCTCGACAACCCACAATTTGTTTGTCCCACAATCTCCATCAAGCCCAGGTGACTGCTTCGGATTTTGGTGGTATTTGCTGACTCTCTTTCACCAGCACTCGTTTACTGCTGTAGCCTCTCTTGTAACCGAAATTAAGTGGTACATCCATGTTCTAATATCGCATCGTCTTGCTTTGCATATCGATCTTGATGCCTTGGTCGATTAAGAAGTCCACTCCAATTAAGATTTCATCAACAATCTCTGCCACTATAAAATTGTTTAGTACCGTGGCGTTCCCAATTGTTACTTCACGTGCTAATTCTCCAATTACCTGAGTGTCCTCTTCCGTGGCTGTACGTTATCTTGCTCCAAGCAATGGTCTTATCTTCTTGTTTGCTAAATCTGATCGAATGATGGAAAGGGATGCACCCGTCAGTAAACGTTCCTTTCCATCCACATGTCCTCCGACATTAAGATTGCTTGACCTTCTTCCAATTTGCGAGATAGAGATCATTGGGCATACAATTTAGGGAGCCAGCTGTCGCCCCTTGCAGCTGACTCGCTTTAGTTTAACGATTGAGTGGACTTGGGGATTTGCTCATCTCCTTCAACTCTGCGTTTACGGCCACCCAAATTGTTGGAATTATTAGGACCGGTGCTGCA
Organism: Eurosta solidaginis; assembly: GCF_040869045.1. NCBI lineage: Eukaryota > Metazoa > Arthropoda > Insecta > Diptera > Tephritidae > Eurosta > Eurosta solidaginis. Next base: position 135,384,336 of record NC_090319.1, read on the forward strand.
ACGACGTGTAATGTGGCATGGGTTGCCGCATTTGAAACATTTCATTACTCCAGAGTTTTTCTGTTGTGACTCCTTCAGTGCTTCCAAAATTGTGTCTACCCAGTCTGGCCTTTCCACTTCCACGCGATGAGCTTTGTACGCTGGCTTACTCAAAAATGAGGCTGTTTCCTGAGTTAGTGCATGCGATAACGTTTCAGCAAATGTTAATTTTGGATTCGCATATGTAGCTTGTTTTGTTTCCACATCTCGTATGCCATTTATGAAGCTCTGGATTTTTACCCTCTCGGTGTATTCCACGGGTGCGTCCGCATTTGCTAGATGAGCCAATCTTTCAACATCCGTAGCAAACTCCTGCAAAGTCTCATTCGCTCTTTGGTGTATCTCGACAGCGGCCTTCAATGCTCCATAGTTGTTCCGCTCTCCTTCGGGAATCGTCTGTAGGATTTCGGCTGCTGGCCCCTGCAATGCTACGAATAGAGCTGCAACTTTATCTTCAGCATTCCAGTTGTTCACTGTTGCGGTCTTCTCAAACTGTATCTTAAAGACCTGGAAAAGAACTAAACCGTCAAAGGATGGTGTTTTTGCCTTTGGATTGCTTGCTGAAACAGATGGGCGGTTTAGTTGTAACTAATCCATACGACCTTTTAACGCTTCTATCTCGGCATCAATTTTGTCCTCGAGTTGTAAAATTTTTGCATCCTGCTCTTCCAGTTTCACAAAGAGCTGCGATGATACCTGTTCCGAAATTTGTGCCGACATTTCAGATATACGTGCCTCTTGCGCTTCCAGTTGAGATGCCAAATATGTCTTTTGTTCTTCCAATTGTGATGTTATACGGGTTTCCTGCGATTTCAGTTGTGATGCCATATCGGTTGATATTTGTGAGGACAATTCTGAAAAGCGCGTTTCTTGTGCTTCAATCTTGGATGTTATACGTGTCTCCTGGGATTCCAGATGGGATACCATATACGTCTTCTGTTCTTCAAATTGTGATGCCATATATGCCTTCTGTTCTTCCAGTTGTGATGACATTTGCGACGACATTGATGTTACTGTCGATGTTTTTGCAGACTTTGCAGCAATATCGTGTTCAAGTCTGTGCTGGTAACTGTCTGCCATGTTTCATTTTTCTCTTAAATTTTTGTTGTCTCCTCGCTGTCAAGAGGAAAGACATACTCTTCCACGTTAACTCCCTCTAATTCCATTGCCTTTCGCAGTCGTGCCTGAAGTTCGAGTTTATTGCCAGTTGTATTCCATCCACGGCTCTCCAACTCCTTCTTCAGTTGCTGGATCTTCAACTCACTCAACTTTGCCATGTCCAAGTTGTATTCGAAGTCTTCGGAATTTATTCAACAAAATGGCCTTTATTAAAGTACTTCACAATAACACTTCTATTGCTCGCCAGATAGCGTCTTAAATCAAACTGATTGTCGTGCCCCTACTGTTGCTGCCTTTTATACTGCCTGGTTTCCTCGTTGCATACTTCTAGGCTTTTCTATTCTAGAATTTACTAGTTAGTTATCAGCTACAAAATCACCAGCCACAACTACGTTTATAGCTTCTCATATGCGTGTGTATACGTGAGTAATACTTGCACAAATTATTGCCCTCTTTTGTGAGAATCTCAGATAAGATATATGCATGTGTTTGTGCGTTAGTTCTGCTTACTCCAAACTGGAAAAAGAAGCGGTAAAGATGGGTTTGATGGTGAATGAGGACAAAACGAAGGACCTGCTGTAATCGAGCAAAAAGCCAGCTCATATGCGCCTGGGCAACCACGCTACTGCTGGCAGCTATAATTTCGAAATGGTAAAAGACTTCGTTTATTTGGGAACCAATAAATAAGTGCTACTTTGGACTAGGTAGGCAATTGAAAAGTAAAGTCCGCTCTCGGCAAATGAAAATCATACTCTACAAATCACTTATCGTACCCGTCCTGCTATATGGTGCAGAAGCATGGACCATAACAACATCACATGAAACGGCTCTGGGAGTGTTCGAGAGAAAAGTTCTTCGAACGATTTATGGACCTCTACGCGTTGGCGATGGTGAGCTGTACGAGCTCTACGCAGACATCAACATAGTCCAGCGAATTAAAACACAGCTAGGGCATATTATGCGAATGAAAGATGGCGCTGGAAGGACCAGGTGGAAATTGATTTAAACTCGCTTGGTGTGACCAGTTGTCGCCGGTTAGCAATGAGAAGGAGCGACTGGCGCGCCTTGTTGGACGGTCATAATCGTTTAAATGGTTAAGCGCCAATTAAGTAAGTATGTAGGTAGGTAAGAAATGAAATTTTAAAATCACTAGAAATTATTTTAACGGATTCAGTAGAGACGGTAACAGACGACGACAAAAATTTAAGTTAATGAAAATTTACCATAATGACTCAATTTCAAGCGGACATTGCGGTATGAAAAAATTGTATGCAAAACTAAGAACAAAATTTTATTGGAAGAATATGACTCGTGATATAGCCAAATGTGTAAAAAATTGTAAGGAAAGTCTCTTAAACAAGGTTAAACCAAAGACAAAGGAAACCCTTGTTATAACCCCAAAACCATGTAAACCCTTGATTTATTAGTAATAGATACAATAGGACCCCTTCCTGAGTCCAAACACCGTAACAGGTTCGAAGTTACCATGACTGGTGACATAACTTAATATCTGGTAACAGTCGCTATGCCAGATAAATCTGCAAAAACAATTGCATCGGCAATTTCCGAAAGTTTTTAGCATACGGCGTAATGAATGCCATAAAATCAGATTTAGAAACCGAATTCAAAAATGAATTACTTGATGAAGTAACACAACTTTTAAATATAAAACATGATTTTTCAACTGCATGCAATAATGAAACTGTTGGTACAATTGAACGTAATCGTATAGTTTTTAATGAATACTTACGAGCTTATTTAAAAGATTCCTTTTCTGAATGGGATACTTACTTAAAACATTTTAAATTTTTACATACCACAACAAGGAGCACAGTTTTCGACAATAAATGTTCGCCTTTCGATATTTGGTAGAAAGGCAACTTTGCCTCAATTACATAAAGAAAAAATTTATCGACTTTATAATGTCGAAAATTATGCTAAAGAGATTAAATTTAGAATGAAAAGGCACAAGAAATGGCAAAAACCTTCATAATTAAAAACAAAATGCAAAGTAAAACCTTTTATGATAAAACGGCACGACCGTTAACTATAGAATTAGGCGATAAAGTTATGTTACAAAAAGGACCACGAAACAAACACGAAAGTACCTATCAGGGACTGTTTATTGTTACAAAACTAAAGGACCCTAATGTTAATTTTTGATGAAGTAACATAAAAAGAATAACTGTAAACAAAAATGAAATAAATAAAGTAAATTAATATATATTAATTTATTAAATTCATTATGTATATTAAAGGTTTTTACAAACAGCCAAGAAGGCAGAACAAAAAAAAAATTGTTTGGTAAGTTAAGCTAAACTAAAAATCCACTTTTCTGCATAAAAGTTTCTTAATGTTAAATAAAAAGATGATAAAAAGATTTTAAGGAATACCTTTATATAAATGGACCAAAAAATAGAAGGCCATTTTTCCTTTAATACAGACATAGTCTTGTTGAATTTTGACTAAAAAACTTTAACAATAGCTCTTGTAAAAGAATTTTGGGATTTAAAATTATAAAGGTAGAGCGCGTGTTTAAATTTTAAATAATCAATTAGTTAATCCCAAGTACATGGTTTGCATTAAATTGAAAGATTACGCTCCACTTTTATAGTTTTAAATCCCAAAATTCTTTTACAAGAGCTATTGTTAAAGTTTTTTAGTCAAAATTCAACAAGACTATGTCTGTATTAAAGGAAAAATTGCCTTCTACTTTTTGGTCCATTTATATAAAGGTAGTCCTTAAAATTTTTTTATCATCTTTTTATTTTAATTTTTTTGCCTACAAAAAGGCAATTGCAACTTTGATTAGTAATTCCTAAGACACAAACCTTTCTGTTTATATGTATATGACCATTATATCCAGCAGATGTCGCCGTAATACTCTTGGCTGTGGTGCATCACCGTACGACGTCTGTTGGATATATTGGCATTTAACCAGAAGGGTTTGTGTCTTGTATTTGCATTGCGTATTGCTATAGTTAGTTTCACAGCTTTCAGCTATTCAATTTACACATCTGAAAACCGGTCGCTCAGGGAAATGATTGGGTTGCTATATCATTTTTGCTATTGATAGCGACGTATTTCGTGCGATATCTATTGGGAATGGATCCACTATCAAATCTGATTCGCCTCTAATAAAAAGTCATATAGCAATTTAAACAAATTTTTGATGGGACTTTACTTTTTTTATTTGTATAAGAAAGATATTTATGGATGGCACCGTACTATTTCATATCGGCGTGAGAGCAATATTACAACTAGAGTGTACGATTTCTTGACCTTGTTCGAGAAGAGATTTCTAGCGAAGTCTCGCCTTCTCGCGAGATTCCTGAATCTCGAATTACTCGTAAGACTCGCGAGCTTCTCGCCTTTCAATTCTCGGGAGATTCTCGAATCTGGAAATACTCGTAATACTCGCGTGCTTCTCGACATTCAATTTAATCGATTCATTGGCTGTTTTTTATATAGCTTACGATTTCTTCTAGAGCACAAGCGAAAATTTCCACCAAATCACAACTAAAAAACACCGAAATGTATAGAATACTGCCAATGCAGCGTATGAATTGAAAGTAGAGAAGCTCGCGAGTATTACGAAATTCGAGAATCTCGCGAGAAGTCGTGTTCTCGATGTCTCGTTAAAAAATAAAATATTGTGAACAAAATTATATGTATAATAAATATATTTTGAGTTAAATGTCATTGAAAAGCAATATAATAAAAAAAAATTTACAATTAAAAAAAAACCAAGTGTATAAATACTGTCCATACAGCAATTAAGTTTATGTCGAGAAACTCGCGAGATTTGCGAGTACTTCGAGACACGAGAATCTCGCGAGAAGTCGAGTTCTCGATTTCTGGGTCCTCGAAAATCTCGCTTCTGTTCGAGAAGATCTCGTAGCTCTAACTTGTTGAAATGCTTTTTGGATTTAAATTTTTTTTATATTTCATATATTTGAATATTTCTCTGGAAATTTCATGACATGCCGTAGCCTAATGGTAGAGCACTAGGATCATAGCCCAGACGAACAGGGTTCGAATCATGCTGAAGCCAAATGTCAAATTTAATTTTTTTTTAAGAATGCCGAATTTATAAATAGTTAATTGATTTCTACGCATATTTTATTTGGATAACAGTTCAATACTGATTCATCATTCGTACCGTGATAGCATATCCATATTTATTGATGGGACAGGATTAACAATTTTATGTATGTTTGTTTAATGGTGTGTTCAGTTTATACCTATATTTAAGAATTCATGAGCTTAACACCGTTTTATAATAATTGAATTTCAATTATTATGTTTTCTAAGAGAAACTGAAAAAAAAGAAACATTTACTGGCATATTGCGATGGACCCATTACGAAAACCGCCAACGTAATCATCATCAGGCAATTTTGTAATGTTGTCAAAGGTTTCACCGGGATTCGAACCGTGAATCACATGGTGAAACTGCAGTAGCCTTTAACCACTAGGCCATCCTGCTGGTATTTGTTTTCATGCTTAATTCAGTTTTTCTCATTTCTACACTAACAACACAATTGAGACATTTTGTCTCTATATTGATTTGTGTGCCATGTAGATTTGTTTTTGTAAAGTTCTTCTTTCGTTGCGAATGAGAAGCTTTGTAAACTCGGGCTCAGTTGTACATATATATGTATGTTTGTTTAATGGTGTGTTCAGTTTGTACTTATATTTAAGAATTCATGAGCTTAACACCGGCTTATAATAATTGAATTTCAATTATTATGTTTTCTAAGAGAAACTGAAAAGAAAGAAACTTTTACTGGCATATTGCGATGGACCCATTTCGAAAACCGCCAACGTAATCATCATCAGGTAATTTTGTAATGTTATTAAAGGTTTCACCGGGATTCGAACCGTGAATCACATGGTGAAACTGCAGTAGCCTTTAACCACTAGGCCATCCTGCTGGTATTTGTTTTCATGCTTAATTCAGTTTTTCTCATTTCTACACTAACAGCACAATTGAGACATTTTGTCTCTATATTGATTTGTGTGCCACGTAGATTTGTTTTTGTAAAGTTCTTCTTTCGTTGCGAATGAGAAGCTTTGTAAACTCGGGCTCAGTTGAATTCAATTATTATAAGCCGGTGTTAAGCTCATGAATTCTTAAATATAAGTATTAACAATTTTTATTTAATGTAGTATCAATAGTTGTGGGTGATCGAGCCATAGATTTCCCCCCGTGCGGTGAAAGTTGCGAACGCCTGAAAGGCCTTTAAGGTCCAACTCCATGCGCGTTCTTCCAAACTTTCAGGCGTATGTGACTGTGTCGATTGAATAGGTAACAAACGAGGTGTAATTCTCGAACGCCTGCAACAGGCACGAGGCTATCCATTGAGTTCTAGCTTAACTCAATAAGCATAACAATTTTGTGCCGGAAGATTTTGGAATATTTTAGAGTCTAGTAACAACATAATTTGGTGTATCACCGCCACTAATAGCTCATTCACTAGAACCCGTGATTCACCACTTGTTAGGTCATTGCTCCCAAAAACTCACCAAAAAAAAATCAAAGTATAAGAAGCTTCATGGTAAAGAATAGTGGGTTAAGCGGCTGATAAGCGAACGAAAGTCCGAAATTAACTTCCTTGACCGGAATTAACTTGAAGATAATCCTCATAGTTAATTCCCAAGATTTAAGATAATTAGTGGAATTTTCGCTGACAACTGGCGAAAACAACAGAATTCCACCTCGCATTATAAGAAGAGAATTCCACCTCGTTTTTCAGCTACTTAATTTGCACAGCTGAAAATCGTGCGGAATTCGCATACGCCTGAAAATATAAAAGAATCGTGGTGAAAGTCGCGTACGCCTAAAAGTATGCAAGGACGGTCATTGAGTTGGGCCTTCAACGAGGTGGAATTCTACAACGCCTGCAACACTCAGGAGGTTAACCTTGAAGGTATGCTCTAGTTCGACTTGTGCATTACGTAGCTCAAATTTTTTGATCAAACATTGCATTGTCACCGAGTTTTAAACTATATTTCAGGTTTCAAGTCTCTAGATATCCAAGAAGTTAGTTAAAAATCGGTTGCAAGATTCCCAATTTAAAACTAGTTTTCTCAACATCTCGACCCATGCGCCACCTATCGGATTTTTTTGATAAAATATTGCATTGTCACCAGGTTCTGACTTACGGCCCAGGTTTCATGTCTCTAGCTCATCGGGAAGTTACTCGAAAATCGATCGCAAGATTGCCCCCGTTTTTAAAGGATTTGCAGTTATCTTAACTAGAGCACCACCTAGCGGAACTTTGTTTTCTATAAGCTATGTTGTCACCAGGCCTCTAACTAAGTGCCAAGTTTCAAGTCTCTAGGTAACCGGGAAGTGAGTTAAAAATAGATTCAAAAATTCCCAAATTCAAATTTGTTTTCTTACTATCTCGATCCGCGCCCACCTGTCGCATTTTTTTTGATCAAATGTTGCATTGTCACCGACGGGCAAGTTACTCAAAAATCGATCGCAAAATTCCCCTCGTTTTTCAGGGATTTGTAGTTATCTCAATTAGCACCCCACCTAGCGGAACTTTGTTTTCTATAAATTGTATTGTCACCTGGTCTCGAACTATGTGCTAAGTTACAAGTCTCTAGGTAACCGGGAAGTTAGTTAAAAATGGATTGAAAGATTCCCAAATTAAAAATAATTTTCCTAATATCTCGATCCGTGCGCCACCTATCGGAATTTTTTGATAAAATATTGCATTGTCTCCGGGTTCTAACTCACGGCCCCAGTTTCAACTCTAGCTCACCGGAAAGTTACTTAAAAATCGATCGCAATATTCCCTGCGTTTTTCAGGTATTTTCGTTTATCTTGATTCTGCCACCTGGTGGCATTTTGTTTTCCACAAATTGTAGTGCCATCGACTCGAAAACTATATGCCAAGTTTCAAGTCTCTGGATCACCGAGAACTTATGAGGGGACCAACTTGAAAGGGACTTAATATAAAGGTAGTAAAAATCTCATGGAGGAGCATTTCGCGCATAGTTGGTAGACGTAAGTTTAACATAAAATGGATAATAAAAACGTAGAGACCTAGTTGATATAAGAAAGTTAATAGAGCGCAGCAAGGTGGGACAGTCAATGTCACCATTAATAATTCCATAAATCAGAGACAAAGAAAGCGTCGTCCTTCTAATTTCTAGGGGTTGCAAATTAATAAGCAGCTGGCGGGAGGGATAGGGAGAGATTGGGTCGGAGAATTGTAGAGATCTAAGATAAAATTTGAGAAAACCCTTTTGGACCCCTTCAATCCTGTCAATTGCAAACTTATGGTACGGCCTCTAAATAAAGGCTGCATATTCAAGTTTGGAGCATATAAACGATGTGTAAAGCAATTTCAGGGTATATGGATCTGAAAAATTTATACTATTACGCCTTAGTTAACCGAGAGAGGCATACGCATTAGAGATAATGTAATTAATATGGTTATTGAACGAGAACGAGGAGCCGAAGAAGACGACAAGGTCCTTGATCTCAAGTAGGGATTGAATAGGAGCACCTGAGATAATGTATGTCGTTGGAAAGGCATTGTGCATTTTTGCGAACGTAATATGATAGCACTTGTCAAAATTAAGAAATAGATGCGAGTCACGGCACCAGAGTGCTAATCTATTTAAGTCTGCTTGTATACAGTGCGCATCTTCAGACGTTTTAATTGTTGAATAGACTTTTAGATCATCAGTATAGAATTAGAACTCTGACGAGGTGAAACAATATCATTAAAAACAAAATGAAGAGATGAGGACTAAAGAAACTCCCTTGGGTACGACAGAGGTGGCAATAAAAAACTTTGAAGGTACACCCTCGATTGATACCATACATCATCTATTAATTGGGTAGGAACACAACCAATTGAGGAACGTGGAGTGAAATCCAAGCGAAGATAACTTTCGTTCATTTTAGATTTAACAAAATTCCAAACATTTTTGGGGTTAGATTTAAGTTCTTAAGTCGGTTTATGCCATGAGCATACCAAGGAATTTTGTAAGGCTTCTTTCGATTAAATGGAATGTTCTCCCAACATATTTCGAAGACATGGGTGTTAAATGCAGAATACCAATTATTTAGATCCATCCCGGAGAGAAGAGAATCCCAACAAGTATCAAGAAAACAGGCGTTCAATTTTTGGAAAATCACACAAATGAAACTTAAAAGAAAGTTTACTATCGGATTGATAGGCAGTGAACTCATAGAATTCAACTTTCAGGCACAGTGGGATATGAAGTCATTATGCGGGTGAGATAGGCGAAAGACGGTGAGAAATGGATGTATTTAGATTCGTACTAACGAAAATGAGATCAAGAATTATATTAAGCTTGTTAGTAAAACTATTGATTTGAACAAGATCAAGACTTAATATGTTATCGATGCAATAAGATTCTTGTAACGCAGTTACATTGGAAGGAATTAGATTATATTTGGAGTAGCTTCCACACCACGAGACATTTGGAAGTCTGAAATCACCAAGAACGCAAAGATGGTTGTCTGCTAGTTTATTAAGCACAATATTAATGATGTGGTCATTATGTGCTTTATACGTGTCAGCTGAAGTTCTAGGTGGAATATAAGAGCCAACAACATACAATGATCCATGAATTGATGAACCATTGATACAAACACAATGTTGATCCGGGAGTGTATCAGGATTACTCAGAGTACTTTCAAAGGACCTTAAGTTACGCCGGATCGCAATCAATATGCCACCACCCAAAAGAACAGCCAGTTGTCAAACCATCTCTGTCTTTGCGAAAAACGTTGAATTAATTCGAGTCGAAAAACTCACTGTCATCAAAGTGGGGGTTGAGCCAAGTTTCAATTAACACGAAAACATCGAAATCCAAACTCGAGCTGAAAGTTAGGATTGCATCAGATTTTGTGCGCATACCACCCATATTTTGAAAATAAATGTTTAAATTATTATGATCCAGGAGGTGGGCTGATAGCTAATCGTCCTTGGATGCAGGGCTTGAATTTCGCCGATTATGTAAGGTCTTGACGTTAACATCGGCAGGCCAGAGCGCTGGGCTCAGAACTTCAAAACGGACGGCGAAATACCAAGTCTAAAATTAATTTTCCTTAGCTCTTTTGTTTCGGTACCTTCTTTGACCAGCGGAAAGCACGCAATTTGGCTATTTTCAATTTTAGCATTTCTGGCAACATGTTCAAGCTCAGAATTAGCACTCTCCCCGAAACTTACCCCAATATTGTCACTGCGGCTATAACGCCTGCCAATTTGTGGAGTTGACAGTTGTTGCGATGGTTTAGAGGTAGGTTTGGCCGAAGAACGATCAGAATTAGGCAATTGAAGGGTACTACTTGCCTGAGTGGCCTTGGATAAAGCACAGTCATTGCTATTATTGGTATTATTTTTTACCTAACCATTAGAGTTGATTAATTTTTACGCTTTTTCCGTTGTACTTTAGTCCCTGTGTGGGTTAGATGATGAGCATCGGCAGAGGAAGCAATAGCCGAGACTAAAGTATTAGAGATGCTGGCAGAATTGGCGGCGACAGCATATAGTTGCATATTTACCTACCTCCAACGTTCAAAACCCAACAATGTCCAATAAGCAAAGAATGGCCCACATCTCATTAAACAACAACAATAAATCCAATATTTTAATAGAGCTAAAAATAATGGAGCACCCTAATAAACCACGTTCATTACAAACATATTTTTGCGGAGTCAATTGACCAAATAATTAAACACGTTCATGCGGAGTCAGTTGGCCAGCCAATTCTACATTTGTATATTTTTCAGGTCACGTTGCACCTGCATGTGCTGGGAATATTTTAGGGGTTTGTTGTAGCAGCGTCATCATATTTTCGTAGCGCGTGTGGTGTCATTTGCCCATGGGAAACAATCAGGTTAAATTTTCGCATTGTCACTTGATATTGCTGTGATGCAATAATTTTGTTACTGCAACGTTTGTTGTGTTAACTCATACATAACTACACATAATCAAGTTGCGTGAAGACCAAATGATTACCTTTATAATATCAAATAAATTTAAGAATTGGATTACGCCACTCATTCAACGTCTATAAAAACCACTGAAAAGCATAAAGAAGTCAGTTCCTTTCTTGAAGTTCAGTGAGCTAAGTAAAAAACTTGGCAGCAACCTTAACACTGTTATACACTAGGAAATATGCCGCATCCAAAGGGAAGATGAAATGAGGGAAAATAATGCCATATCCACAGGAACTCGTCTTCAGAGGGTGATGAAACTGCATGGTTGATTTCGGGAATCCTTTCCATTTTAAAAATTATAAATTTTTAGAATTGATTCAAGGTTCGATTCGAGCTCAAGGCCAGAACAATAATTATTCCAAAAACAAAATACAATTTTTCAAATTTAGAAAAATTAGAAAATAACAATAACTAGAAAAAAAAGTGTTGTTCTGGCCTTGAGCTCGAATCGAACCTTGAATCATTTATCAATAGGCTGATAAAAACAAAAACAATTTTTAGAATTAATTTCGTGGGTTAAAATCTCGCGAATTTTAAGAACTCGATTATCGAGAACATTTCGAAGCGATTTTTAAATTTAGCTTTCGATTTTGAAAGTCCACGAGAGTCACACTTTAGACTCAGAAATTTCACACGGTAACTAAGCACGAATTAAAAATTGAGATCCTCACTCTTTAAAAGACCAAACTAAAAGGGATGAGCCACCGCGTTCTTCCGCTAGGTTTAGCCGCAACTTGTGGGATTTTTGGTTTTTTTTTTTGCTTAATCATGCCGACTGGCGTGATTTTTAAGATCTTAAAAAGGCATAATGATAAATGTCAGTGTAAACAATAATATTGTTTAAATGACAAAACCGGAAGTTCGAATTTTTCAATATAAAAGTAATTCGAAATTCGGTACTTCTAATTATAATTTAAACTTAATAAGGTAAAATAATTTGATATATATTTGCATTTAGGTATAACTAAATATCATGGAACATAATAATACGTAATAGTATCGCCTGTGGTCGAAATTCGACCAACTTTTATTTTTTTCAACTCAGTCAATGCATCCAGTGTTGGGGGTAGGGCAATAATGCGTTAATATTTGAACAGTGAGTGGAAATATAGCAAACTGGACTAACTTACTTAAATCTCTCATTAAAATTTTGAATTTGACCTAAGACGTTATACTTTTTGATTGCATTTTCTTAAATTTTCTACAAATTTTCAAATGTAATTATAACGTTTTGGTATGGAGCTCCTTAAACAAAAATATAAAAAATATGTAAAATCAAACGAAATCGACATAGAATTATGGTGAAATGACTTGAAATTGCATTGAAAATTTGCTTTTTCCACACCACCCGGGAGGTACGCCGTTGGCGCGCTACCGAAGTTAGGTTTTGGTGCTCGGTTCCTCAGTAGGCCTATATCACCCATATAAACTACATATACATATATCGCCCATTTACTTCAATAGCGTCATAATTCAAAAAACACGAATTTTTAGTTAAAAACGGAGAAATGTGCTAAAGGAATCTAGCCCATTTCACACCACCCGTTAGGTATGCAATTTGCGCTGTACTGAGTTTAATTTTATATAAATACATATGTAATATGTATGTGTGGAACAAAACGAAAATTTCGAAAGAATTGAGATACCTTCATAAAAATTGAAATAAAAATATTAAAAAAAATTATGTAAAGGGAAAGAAGGCAGAGTTTATTAAATTAAATAAAAATTTAAGAAAAAAAATAAAGTACTTAAAGTGCAAAAAAATTAAGTGAAGTGAATAAAAAGTTCCATATAAAAACTCAATAAGTGCTCGTTTTTTTTATTTTATTTATTTAAATGCTCTTGGACTTTTTCCGGGTTTTAATGTTATCATTGTGCAAATATGAAGATTCTAATGGTTGGATATTTAATGTTGGGATTCCAAATGAGATCTATGTAATTTATATTAAATTTGTAAGGTCTCCATCTCATAAATATATATATCCATATCTACCATAAAATATCGTCTGTGAACTATATAATACTAAGATATAACAAAGCAGAATAAACAAATTATTCACGCAAACATAATTACTAAAATAAAATTAATTTCATAACTTTAAGCGACATAAACAAATCAGGGTTATGGGACCTAATAATAAATATAGTAGGATAATATACGGCCTATGCAATACGCGCGCTATGCCGTGCCGGTTGCCGTTTTGACCTAAAATCAAAAACGTTTTTGGGACGTTTTTTTCGTTTAATATACAACGTGAAACTTTCCGATTCAGTCAAGTTGCATTTAAATAATAATAAACCAATTTGAAATAAGAGAATATATAATAAAATAAAATAAGAAATAAAATAAATTAGCATAAAAGGCAATATAAAAATTTAATACTATGTTGAAGATTATTCGAGCTCGTGGCCAATGCATATATATTATTAAAACAGGATTGCTTTATCAATATATATCATGATTTTATTGGTGTCGATATTTCGAGTTCATTCTGAGCGTTATCAAGACTGTAACTAAACATAAAAACATCAAAATATTAAAATCATAAAAAACATATAATAATCCATAAGCCCGTAGCTCCACTCTTCAGAAGTGTCACTGATCGACTGGTTTAACAATATTAAAATACAGAAGAACAAGTAGTTAAAATAGATAAAAATATGTAAACAAATAAAAAAACAGTAATTGTACACAAAAATAGTACACTAACAATTATACATTGAATATCAATATTGAGCGATGCTCAGCTCATTGGTTGTTATGTATGTAACATAATGAGAATGGAACATTTTGGGGGTTACACATGTGCAAATTTGTTTGCCAAACGTTTTTATGTTTCAGAAAACTGTTTTCAAACTATTGTGTAAATGGTAAAATCTATTTAATTTAAAATATTTTTAAAGCCTAACGAATCTATATTATGGTCTAAAACGCCGTTATCGTATATGCAAAAATTGCATTATGTGATATGTTTAGTATTATTTATTAAATGTCTATACGCGGAAGCACATTTTTCGGTATCTGATTTGAAATTCATACGACGTTCTCTCCTTAAATTAATTATATATAGCATCTCTAATGTATATCTTTTGTTATAATACCTCTCTTGTTGTAGTATTGCTACATTATCTAAATCTGGTGCATGTCCGGTTTCGCTGCAATGTTGAGTTAAAGCGGTATTATTATCGCTTGTGTTGTCCCGGTTTTTAACATTCGATTTATGTGCGCAAATCCTCGTCTTTAATCTAGATTTTGTAGTACCCGCATATACTTTATTGCATACGTGGGACCCGTCACCGTTGCATGGAATCTTGTATACCACATCAGATTTTTCGAATTTTTCTATCTTGCTTTTTGTATTGCTAAAGATTTGTTATTATTATTATAAGTAAACGCTATTTGGAATTTCTCATTATCATACATTTTGGAATGTTTTATACTGTTTGACAGCCCCGGAACGAATGTCAATGTTTTATAAATTTTACTCTTCGCGTGGTCAATGGTTTTATTGGTGTTAATTTTTGTATAGTAATCGCGTATATCGGCTATATGCCTTTTATTAAATATGTGGGAAAGCCTTTGTCCTTAAGTATTTCTTCAACAGTTTCAACATTTTTCGAGTGATACATTGTGTCACTAATTGACAGAACCCTCTTTACGAAGTTTTTTACTTTGTGGATCTGTCGTGTTTGGAATGAAAATTAATCAATCGGCCTGATGCCGTGGGCTTTCTATACCAATCGAAGACTAATTGGTTGTACTTTCTTACCACTAAAGCATCCAAAAATGGGAATGACCCATCCTTTTTTACGTCGCATGTGAACCTAATAAATCTGTTATAGCTGTTTAGGCAACTCAACATATCTTCTACTACATCCGTTTTCACAATCGCGAACAAATCATCAACATATTTGGTCAGCAAACGAGGCCTATGGGGCGTATTTTCTTCCAATTTTAATCAGCAGTTCCTCCATAACTATATCTGCTATGACAGGTGATGCTGGGACTCCATAGGCATTCCTGAACGTTGCTCGTATACTTTATTGTTAAGTTTAAAATATCTATTTTCCTTAATACTAAAACGGACGACTTCCATAAATAGTTCTTTGATTAGGGTTGTATAGGGTGTTATCAGACTCCACTTTGAGGCTATTATTTCTAAGGCATGGTCCACAGGAATGCTGGGAAATAAGGAAACAACGTCGAAGGAAACTTAACACTCATCATCATATACGTACGTATCTTTGATTTTGTTTTTAAATTCAATGGCGTCTTTTACATTATATTTAGGAGTTGTGGGTATATTTTTAAGAATGTTGACAACATATTTACATAAACTATATGACGGAGAGTTAACAGACGAACAGATGGGTCTCAAGGGCACTCCTTCTTTGTGGATCTTGGGAAGGCTATTTAATCGTGGGGCGTTATCCGTTTTACTGAGAAGTTTTTGTTTTTCTTTTACATCTCTCATTTTATTTTTGAATAGTTTTTCGACAATATTGGTGTTTTTATCCTGTAGTTTGTTGGTTGGGTCACGTTTTAGAATATGGTACGCTGAAATGTCTTTGACAATATGCTGTATTTTTGTATCATAATCCGATTTATTCATTAGAACTGTCGCATTCCCTTTGTCGGCATTTAAAACCAACAAATCCTTGTTCTTTTTAAGGAAAGTTTTTGCCGATTGTAGGGTATTCAAAATAAACTTGTCACGATCGCTATTCTTTGTTCCCTTTAAGTAATCTCTTATTAATGTAGCGAAGTTGTTCCTCTCAATTTCCTGTTTTTCTTTGTCTTTCACTGTCTGAATGCAGTCCTCTTCGTCAGCTATTAATTTAAATAATGGGAAGCTATCCTATGTCATTGGTAGCGAGTATTTGGGGCCTTAAGAGAGAGGCCACTGTATGTCCGTCGGCCCGTTTGTCTGTGTTGCATGAAAAAACAATAAATTTTTGTTTTATTACCATAAACTGCCGAAGCAGCTCTCTATGCAAGAGAAAAATTAAAAAGAAATTTGGCCCAATTGCACACTTCAATTCTTAATCAATTATTTCATTTTCATTTCAAACCATAGTTGTCGGGTGAATTTGTTCCCATACTGCATACTGCAAAAGAAATTTTGACAAACGAAATTTTCTTGAGTCATTTTTGGTCTACGTACTTTTACACGTTGTATATGATGAGTATTACATATATGAGTGCAGTGTATACTTCCAGAAAAAAAGATAATTTTTTGATGACATAGAATGATTTTTTATTATTAATAAATCAGCAAGGTCTCTAATAAATGACGATTTTTCTATTTCGTCTCTGACAGTGAGTCGAAAACTGAAAATTTCTCTGGCAAATGATTCAGATATGTCTTTTGAAATGGTCTTATTTAGCTTGACTTTGTGTAGCGGCCGGCCGGCCGGTCGTTGTTTACGAATTATAAGCTACAAGCTTGAAACTTGGAATATAGTTCAGAACCCGATGACACTGCAATAATAAGAAAAAAACTCCGATAGGTGGCGCATGGATCGATATATTTCAAAAAATCGTATTTGTGCTCCGATTAGGCTCATATTTGGAACACATATTACATACATGAATAGAAAGCGACATATGAAAAAAATCGAAGTGCTTTTATTTAATTGTCTGGTCAACGCCCTAGATTAATGAGGAGTGTGATAATCGACCTAATTATTTTCTAGCTTTTAGTATTATTATTACTTAATGTATATATGTATACTAATGTATAAATGGAGAACCAAAAAGAAATAATGAAATGGAAAATAATAGTTGGACGACTATAACATATACTGGAAAAGCAACATATAAACTGGCAAACTTCTTTAGAAAATACAACACTAACACAGCATTCAAAATATCGAACAATATAGGGCGAAAACTAAGAACTAACACTAACTCAGAGGATCCGTTTAGCAGCCACGGCGTATACAAGCTTACCTGCGGATGCCAACATATTTACATAGGACAAACAGGACGGCAAATAAGAACGAGGTTCAGAGAGCACATTAGAGATTACAACAAAAAATACGGAATCCAAACTTTATACCCGAGTCTAACCTCACAAATCGCATGGTCGAGAATGAATATTCCCCAGCAAACATCAATGAAACAGTTAGGGTTCTTCACATACTTAACGAAAATTATCCAAAACTCGCGGAAGAGGAACGCATACTCCCCAGGGAAACGCGTGTCACTCTTGCTCAACTTCGTTCTGGATACTGTAACAGGTTAAACTCTTACCTATACAGAATCAACCCCGACATACAAAATGTATGCCCCGCTTGCAATGTGTCCCCACATGACACCAACCATCTCTTCAATTGTAATGTGGAACCAACGCCTCTAACACCCCTTTCCTTATGGTCCACCCCTGTTGAAACGGCAAGTTTCCTTGGACTCCCGTTAGAGGATATTGATGACAATTTGTGATCGGTCGCGGCTATTAGGTGGGACGAGCATTGCTACAACAACAACAACAACAACCATTTCCTGTTTCCTGAGTTTTAGACAATTCAGGGGTGATGGATCATTTTTCCGCTTCATTCTTAAATTTTCTAATTCATGTCAATACCTTTCCAATTCGTCTAAACAAATTTTCAAACGTTTTAAGGCATTTGAGAGATCGGTGGCTTTAGACTGAAGTGCTTTAGAGGCTTCATCGATAGTAAGTAGGATCTTGCGATGGAAAACCAATAATATAACAAAATTGTAGTTTTCGATCTTCTTTTTGAGTGAAACAGATCCATTTCTTTTAAAGCAAAAAAATGTTGCATATCATTAACTTCTCTCTCATGTAACGTATACATCTTTAAAAATTAATCAACATTCTTTTTTAAATGTATGAAAACATTTATTTGAAGCAATTTTTGATTTATAATTTATTTAATAATTTGGGAAAAATTTAAACAACCTGACATCAGGACGGACAAGGCGACAGCTGTTTCGATTATACCTTGAAAATATCTTCAAAGCATTTTCTCTCGGAAGTGGGATTTGAATCCGCACTCCTACGATAGTTGAAGTGTTGCAAACGCATTCAGCCACGTCACGCCTTAGTTGTAAACCTTATCCCAATTGCCTTCTTTACATATTTTCTTTTATACACTGGGCATACTTCTAATGTCATCATGTAATAACATTTTGCGTTGATAAGGCAGTTTCAAAGAAACTTGGTGTTGTTGCTTTTGTTCTATTTATAGAACTACAACGAAACAGCTGTCACCTTGTCCGTCCTGATGACACGTTGTTTAAATCTTTTGTTTAGTTTGGTTGAAATGCTTAAGGATTAGCTTGAAATTGTATTATATTCTTTACTTTCCTTAAGCAGATTAATTAAAAATATAATTTTCAAATAAAATTAAATACTCAGGTGGACTGTAAAAAAATATTTCTGAGCTCGCGGTCTCTTGGCTCGGGGCCCTCTTTGGACGGGGCCCGTGGTATTTTGCCACTGCATGCGTACATCCCCTTGAATGCGTGCTTTGCCGCGGAGGATTTCTTCGGTCCCTCTTCCACATGGATTTTCCACGATAACTTACTATCTGGTATAACTCCTAGATATTTCGTGCTTTATTTTTCCTGTAGGGTTACCCCTGCAAGCTTGGGCTCAGTCCAATTAGGGCCCTATATTTCCTAGTAAATATTACCGGTTTTCTCCGCGTTGGCGTTTAGAGCTGGGTACTGCAAAAGAAAATTTGAATAACGAAATTTTTATGAGTGCAATTATATATAGACTTTTAGGTTTTCCTACGAACTGCATACTACCCTTTAAGCTGAATAAAATAGTGAGTTACAACGTTTTATATTGTTACGAATTTGCTGCAAATCCTCTTATTTGCAATCCTCTGCTAAGTTCGAATCACTAAACTGTTGAATAAATAACTCCAATATTGAATTATGGAAAAATGGCCTTTATTAAAGCACTTCACAATAACACTTATACTTTGCTACCCGCTGGATTAATAACCAAACTGATTGATAACTCAAATGAAACTCTACTATTGACCGCCAGATCGCGTGCTTAATCAAACTCATTGATAGCTCAACTCAAACTGAATTACAGCGCCTCTACATCTGTCGCCTTTTATACTCTTTGGTTTCCTCGTTCGCCTTTTTCTAGAATCTACTAGCATTTTACATGAGCTCTCAAACTTCTCAGATATAACTAAAATTGCACAATTTTATACATCTTTTAGGCGCTTCCAGAATCTACTAGTCCAGTAGCTCTCAAACTTCTCACATATATGCATGTGTTTGCGCATTGACTCTCCGCTGCTCGTATTCGTACATGGTACATATGTGTAGACACAATTATTTATTCGTTTATGTAGATACATAAAGATTGAATTATTGATGTGAATGTTTGTAGTTTACAGTCTCTCGCGCACACATAGGCACACAGACAAATCTCTCGATCTAAACGCTGCTAATCTCTCCAAATGAACCACTTTCATTTTGGTTCGTGGTTTGGTAGTGGTTTGTATGCGGTATACTACATCGTTGATCCGTTTTACAACTTTGTATGGGCCTTCCCAGTTACACTGCAATTTCGGGGACAAACCTTTCTTTCGTTGTGGGTTGTATAGCAGCACCAAATGTCATTCCTGAAACCCTTCCGGATTAATTGCTTTATCATACCTTGCTTTCATTTTGTCACTCATTATCTTTGCTCGTTGCCTTACCAGATCGTGTATCTCTCTCAGCCCTTCTTCCAAGACACCAGTGGATTTCTTGACATTCCTCTCCGCATCGGCATCTATCCCATACTTCAAATCAGCGGGCAGTCGAAGGTCATTACCAAAAATTTCCTTTGCGGGAGTTTGGCTCGTTGTGTCATGTACTGCCGATCGGTAGGCCATCAAGAATAATGATATGTGTGTATCCCAGTCCTTATGGTACTTGTCTACTACTTTCCTTAAATGCTCCTCCAATGTTCTATTGAAACGTTCCACCATACCATCGGACTGAGGATGCAGTTGTCCGTGTTTTTCGAATGCCCAACTTCTTGCACATCTCTTGGAGCACAGCTGATTCAAAATTCCTGCCTTGGTCAGAATGTAACTCCATTGGTACACCATACCTTGCAACCCATTCGTTTTTAACCACTTCTGCTACTGTTTCTGCTTCTTGGTTTGGGATTGGGTATACCTCTGGCCATTTACTGAAATAATCCATAACCACCAGTACGTATTTGTTTCCGCGGTTGCTAGTAGGAAATGGACCTGCGACATCCATGGCGATCCTTTCAAATGATGCACCTGAAATATACTGCTTCATCTGGCCATGACTTCGGGTTTTGGGCCCTTTCGCTCTGTTGCATACCTCGCAATTGGCAATCCACTCGGTGACCGACTGACGGCAACCAACCCAATAGAATCTCTGCTTAATTTTCTCGAGTGTCTTCGTGATTCCAAGATGACCTCCACTTGGACCATTGTGCAGCTCGCTGAGCACGTCAGGAATCCTTTTTCTGGGAACAACTATCAGTTTCTTCTTACATTGACCATCCTCACTCTCCCATACTCGATGCAAGCAACCGTATATCAATGCTAAACTGTTCCACTGTGCCCAATATGACTTCGCAATGGGACTCTCTGCTGACATCTCCTCTCTGCTTGGTCTTTCGTTTCGTTCGAGCCCTTGCATAACATGTGACAGATCTGTATCTTTTAGCTGACACTTTCTTAGTTGTTCCTTGTCCCATTCATCCGTACACGTTATAGTCATTAGCCGGACATCTATAATGTCTTCTTTAGCCTCGGCCTTTGAACAGTGCTTGTATTCCAAACTACATGGCCTTCGTGACATTGCATCGGAATTTCCATGGGTACTACCTTTTCGATGCTCAATGAAAAAGTCATAGCTTTGTAGTCGCTCGATCTACCATGCCAATTGTCCTTCCGGATTACGGAACTGAAGAAGCCATTTCAACGCTGCGTGATCTGTCCTGACACGGAATCGCTGGCCGTAGAGGTATTTGCGAAAATGTTTAATGCACTCTACCAATGCCAACAGCTCTCTCCGCGTAACACAGTAGTTCCTCTCTGGTTTTCCAATCGAACGGCTGTAATATGCAACTACCTTCTCCTGTCCATCGACCAGTCGTGATAAAACGCCTCCTATAGCATATCCACTCGCATCTGTATCTAGAATAAATGTTGCTCCTGGAATCGGATATGCTAACATTGGGGCAGTGCGCAAACGCTCCTTCAATGTTTGGAAAGCCACTTCTTGCTCCTTCTTCCATTCAAAAGCTTTATTTTTTCTTGTAAGCTCATGGAGCCTATGGGCTACGCTGGAAAAATTTGGTACAAATCGGTGGTAATATGTGCACAGCCCAAGGAAACTTCTTAATTCATGTAGGTTCTGTGGTCTTGGCCAATCCTTTACTGCCTCTATCTTTTCGTTCGCAGTGCAGATGCCCTCTGTCGTTACCTTGTGACCCAAATAATTTACTTCCTTTTTAAACAGCGCACACTTTTTGCGACTTAACTTCAGTCCAGCGCCAGCTATTCTTTGGAAAACTTCCTCCAAGTTCCTAAGATGTTCACCAAATTCTTGCCCAATACGATGATGTCATCCAGGTACACCAAGCATGTTTTCCAATGTAGTCCTTTCAGTACCTGGTCCATGAGTCTCTCAAAAGTAGCTGGTGCATTACAAAGTCCAAAAGGCATCACTGTAAATTGCCAAAGACCATCACCGACACTGAAGGCTGTTTTCTCTTTATCTTCCTCCTTCACCTCCACTTGCCAGTAGCCGCTTTTCAAGTCCAGCGGTGAAAACCATTTCGTATGAAAAAGCGAGTCCAGAGTGTCGTCAATTCTTGGCAATGGGTAGCTATCCTTTTTCGTTACGTCATTCAACTTCCGGTAGTCCACGCAAAACCCCATTTTTCCATCCTTCTTATTTACAAGTACTACCGGTGAGCTCCATGGACTAGCTGATGGTTCAATGACCCCGCTGTCGCTCATTTCTTGTATGATTTGACCCACAACTTCCCGCTTCGCCAGTGACACACTACGTGGAGCTTGACGGATCGGCCTCGCATCTCCAGTGTCAAGTTGATGTTTCACAACGTTGGTGCGGCCTGGTTTGAAACCATCCTGGTCAAAGATATTCGCGTACTTTAGGAGCAGTTGTTTTGCCTTACTCTGATAGGCTTCCTCTAGCCCTTGCGTCCATGCCGTGATGTCGTTTGAAAGATCAGTATTACTAGATGAAACGTGTTCCTGGAGCTGTTCACAGTTAATAACTACTTCGGCCTCTTGGCATCTTCCCAAAATAGTTCCTTTGGTCAAATTGAATGGTGACTTGAACTCATTGAGTACTCTTACCGGAATACGTCCATCTTGTTTTGTCATAGCCAGGGTTTTTCCTACAAGTATGTTCAGTGCTGATTTATTTTTTGCTTCGACAACCCACAATTTGTTTGTCCCACAATCTCCATCAACCTTTGCCCAGATGACTGCTTCTGATTTTGGTGGTATTTGCTAACTCTCTTCCACCAGCACTCCATTACTGCTGTAGCCTCTCTCGTAGCCGAAATTAAGTGGCACATCCATGTTCTTATATCGCATCGTCTTGCTTTGCATGTCGATCTTGATGCCCTGGTCGATTAAGAAGTCCACTCCAATTATGATTTCATCAACAATCTCTGCCACTATAAAATTGTGTACTACCGTGACGTTCCCAATTGCGACTTCACGTGATACTTCTCCTAGAACCGTGCTGTCTTCTCCAGTGGCTATACGCAATCTTGCTCCATGCAATGGTCTTACCTTCTTGTTGACTAAATCCGCTCGAATGATGGAATGAGATGCACCCGTATCTACAGTCAGTAAACGTTCCCTTCCATCCACATGTCCTCCGACAGTAAGATTGTTTGACCTTCTTCCAATTTGTGAGATAGAGATTATGGGGCATTCAATTGAGGGAGCCAGCTGTCGCCCCTTGCGGCTGACTCGCTTTAGTTTAACGATTGAGTGGACTTGGAGATTTGCTCATCTCCTTCAACTCTGCGTTTACGGCCACCCACATTGTTGGAGCTATTGGGACCGCTGCTGCAATGTCGTGCAATATGACCTGGTCTGCCGCATTTGAAACATTTAATAACTCCGGCAGTTTTCTGTTGTGATCCCTTCAGTGCTTCCAAAATTGTGTCTACCCAATCTGGTCTTTCCACTTCCACACGATGAGCTTTGTATGCTGGTTTACTCAATAGTGAAGCCGTTTCCTGAGTCAATGCATATGATACCGTTTCAGCAAATGTCAGCTTTGGGTTTGCGTGTGTAGCTCGCTTCGTTTCCACGTCCCGTATGCCATTTATAAAACTCTGGATTTTTACCCTCTCGGTGTATTCCACGGGTGCATCCGCATTTGCGAGATGAGCCAACCTTTCAACATCCTAGGCAAACTCCTGCAAAGTCTCATTAGCTCTTTGGTGAAGGTTTTGCAACTCAATTTGGAATATCTATTCCCTATGCTCGCTTCCATAACGTCTCTCGACAGCGGCCATCAATGCTTCATAGTTGTTCCGCTCTCCTTCGGGAATCGTCTGTAGGATTTCGGCTGCTGGCCCTTTCAATGCCACGAGCAGAGCTGCAACTTTATCTTCAGCATTCCAGTTGTTCGCTGCCGACGTCTTCTCAAATTGGAGCTTAAATACCTTTAATGGAACAGAACCATCAAACGTTGGAGATTTTACCTTCAGAGTAGACGTTGAAGTGATTGGACGGTTCAATTGTAACTCCTGAATCCGATCTTTCAAAGCATCCATCTCGGCCTCCACTTTATTTTGTCGTTCACTAACAGCCTCCAGCTGTGATGAGAATTTTGTTTCCTGTGCCTCCAGCTTTGTTGAGATACGCTCTTCTTGTGCTTCGAGCTGTAATGTTATGCGTGCCTCTTGTTCTCTTAATTTTTCTGCAATTTGTGACGCCATGTGTGTTTTCTGTTCTTCCATCTTCGATGTTATTCGTGTCTCTTGGGATTCCATCTGTGATGACATATACGTTTTCTGTTCTTCTAGTTGAGATGACATATACGTTTTCTGTTCCTCTAGTTTTGATGACATGTTGGTGGATATTTGCGATGACATTTCGGACATTTGTGCCATTTTAGCCTCAACGGCATTTACTGATCCGAAAGACGTAGTAGCGAAATTAATTGTAGAACAAAACAACGAAGTAACTGAACGTCAGGTTCTAGCTTTTCGATCACGTGGTAACAGTACATTCAGAAATTCACGTGATAGTTATCGAGGTTTTTACCCAAACCGTGGCTATACTGGTTATAGAAATAATAATAGTTCATTATCATACAATAGTAACTATAACGGCAA
Source organism: Eurosta solidaginis (assembly GCF_040869045.1). Lineage (NCBI taxonomy): Eukaryota > Metazoa > Arthropoda > Insecta > Diptera > Tephritidae > Eurosta > Eurosta solidaginis. The sequence goes on from NC_090319.1 coordinate 135,408,851, forward strand.
CAATAATCAAAGATATAGGAATCATAACGGAAATAGATACCAAAGTAGCAGCAATAGTAATACGCGTTCAAATACAGATTCTAATATAAGCAATATTAACAATAGAAGTAACAATGCAATATCATCCAACGGAAGAGGTAGAAATGCAAACGTACGCGCTTTAAACGCGAGTGCCCCTCGGGAGCGAACACTGGGGGAGGACGAACTAACCGAGTAAGCGAATTTCCCTCACCAATAGGCATCTATTGTTTAAACCTAAATTATTCAGATTTCACAGAATTACAACTTAACGAGTCACAAAAATTTTGTTCTTTCGTAGCAGACAATCAAGCCGACATTTCTCTAATAAAAATATCATGTATAGACAGTAATATTTCCTTAAATACATACGACATTATTAACATTACCGGTGTCACTTCTAATTCAGTTTCCACTTTAGGTAAAATTACAGCAAATTTAAAATTTTCAAACTTTTCTATTAAACATATATTACATGTAATATTCCATCCGATTTCATACTGGGTAAAGATTTTCTGAAAATTAACAAATGCATTATTAATTGTGAAAGAAATAGTATTTCCTTTTGGGTAGACAATGAAAAAGTCGCGATACCAATCCTGCACGGGACAGAAAGCGACAGTTGTATCATCCCTCCCAGATGTGAAATATTCAGACTTTTTGATTTAGGAGATTCAACCGAGCCACTTTGCGTGGACTCGCAGGAAATTGAAAAAGGTGCTTTTACAGTAGGTGCATTGTTAATTCCATTAACCCAATAATTAGTCATAAACACCACGGATGATGTAAAGAATGTGAAAAGAAAAAGTATTCGGACAGAAAACTTTCAAACTACAATGTTTAAACAATTAACAAGACAGAAACAGAAGAGAAACGAACGAAAAAACTTATTTCAATTTAAAAAAATCAAATACCTCAACATGCTCAAAGTAAATTAATTGACCTTTGCATAGATTATGCCGACATTTTCGCTCTCGACACGGACAAAATGACTTTAAACAACTTCTACGAGCAAAAATTAAGGTTGACAGACAACGAACCGGTATATGTTAAAAACTATCGATTGCCATACTCTCAACGCGAAGAAATAAATCGCCAAGTAAATAAATTATTAGACAACGATTTGATTGAACCCAGTTATTCCAATTACAATAGTCCTTTGATTGTAGTCCCAAAGAAAGATACTAATGGTCAAAAAGCATATCGTATGTGCGTAGATTTTCGCACGGTAAACAAAAAACTCATTGCTGATAAATAAATAAAATAGCTAGAGTTGACGATATTTTAGACAATCTTGGTACAGCAAAGTATTTTTCCACATTAGATCTTTTCTCGGGATTTCATCAAATCCCCTTGCATCCTGACTCACGCGACATTACTTCTTTCAGCACTGACCGAGGTGCATTTAGATGGAAAGTGCTTCCATTCGGTTTAAACATAGCACCAAATTCATTCTCACGAATGATGACAATAGCTTTTTCGGGTATACCACCCAACGTCGCATTTTTATACGTCGACGATATTATCGTCATAGGTTGTAGTGAAGCACACCATATTAAAAATCTTTCAAAAGTTTTCAATACTTGTAGATCTTTCAATCTCAAACTTAACCCAAATAAATGCAACTTTTTACGACCAGAAGTTACATTTTTAGGTCATAAATGTTCAGCCAAAGTTTGTTGCCAGACGACTCTAAAATAAACGCAATTAAAAAGGATACAAAATCGACTGATAAAGACGCGGTACAACGATTCGTCGCGTTTGCAAACTATTACAGACGGTTTATACCTAATTTTGCATCTATGGCAGCGCCTGTGAATCGATTAAGCAGAAAAAGAGTTGAATTTGTATGGGATGTAGAGTGCGAAAGAGTATTTTTATCTTTGAAAGCAGCGCTACTTTCATCAAAATTACTTCAATATCCAGATTTAACTAAACAATTCATTATTACAGTTGATGCTTCCACAACTGGATGTGGTGCTATTTTGAGCCAAGAACAGCAAGGTAGTGATTTACCAATTTGTTTCGCTTCTAAAGCATTTAATAAAGCCGAACAGAAAACATCCATTATAGAATTAGAGTTTTTAGCTATTTGCTTTGCAATCAAGCAATTTCGACCATACGTTTATGGCACCCATTTTATTGTAAAGTAAGATCATAGACCTCTAGTATACTTATTCAATATGAAAGAACCATCATCAAAACTTTCAAGAATAAGACTAGAACTAGCTGAATATAATTTCAATATTGTATATATTAAGGGTAAATCAAACGGTGGTGCTGATGCACTATCGCGTATTACAATCGATGAGATCAAGGAATCGAACAAACAAATTTTAGCAGTTCAGACAAGATCAATGACAAAACGGCAAAACGACAATAATCTTCATATAAAACAGACAAAAACGATGAAAAACAACTCATTTTACATGTCTACGACCAATTTTCATTTAACTTTTCGAAAAAAGTTCCACGGATAAGATCTGCAATTACGTACTATAAAAATAATAAAACAACAAGTTTAAGAATTTTTGCGCATATTAAACATAAGAAACTCGAGTTACCTAGTTTTGAGCTTGGTAACGAAATAATGACTTTAGAGAATTTACTTTGGAGGCTTGAATCAGAAGCCGGCAAACGCAAAATTAAGCAAATTGAATGGCGTAAAAACGATATTTTGTTCGAGCATTATACCTTTACAATTTTCAAAAATATTGGAAATAAAGTTCTAAAATCATTAGAAATTATTTTAACAGATCCAGTGGAGACAGTAACAGATGAAGATACAAAATTAAAACTTATGAAAATTTACCATAATGATCCCATTTCTGGTGGACATTGCGGAATGAAAAGACTTTACGCAAAACTACGAACAAAATTTTATTGGAAGAACATGACTCGTGATATATCGAAATATATCAAAAATTGTAAAGATTGTCTTTTAAACAAGGTTAATCCTAAAATAAAAGAAAAACTAGTTTTAACAAAAACTCCTTGTAAACCATTTGATATACTAGTAATTGACACAATAGGACCCCTACCTGAGTCCAAATATGGTAACAACTTCGCACTTACCATGATTTGCGACATGACTAAATACGTGGTAACAGTCGCTGTGCCAGACAAATCGGCAAAACAATCGCTTCAGCAATCTTTGAAGGCTTCATTTTGACATACGGCACAATTAATGCCATAAAATTAGATTTAGGTACAGAATTTAAAAATTAATTATTTAAAGAATTAACTAAACTTCTAAATATTGAACATAATTTTTCAACTGCAAGTTAGTGCAACAGAAAATACACTACTGTACCGATAACATCATCCCATGTATGATATAGAATCAGTAGTTTACATAAAAAGTATGGTCCTCTTTAAACATTGTCTATCTATCTATTAACCATTATCAGAAACCAAAACATTGTAAGCAAAGATAAGATTTCTATTTAAACATAAACCAAATACAAACATAAACAAAACATAAACAAAACCAAATAAAATATTATCAGCGAACAAAAGATTCCTATTCAACCATTGTAAGCATAGATAAGATTTCTACTTAAACATTATCAGCAAGATCCTTTTTTTGAACATTATCAGCAGCCACTAAACAAAAGAAACCAGAGCATATAAATAGACGATTAAGCATAGAAATAGGTTAGTCTTCTATTACACTGAAGCATATGAACTTCAGTTTAGAATTCATTAAAGTACACATACATACTTAACTGCGGGCTCAATAAGTGAATAATAAAAGGAAGCCCAAAAAAAATCAAATTCCACACGTCCTGAAGAAGAGGACAAGGAGAACCAGAAAATAAAACTGGACCTCTTCCGCAAAAAACGATTACAAGTGTTTGACCAAAGCAGGGGAATCATTATGGAAGCAAGGTTAGTAACCTTGGAACAAGCTCATGCCGCTATAGAAGCACAATTAGCCCAGCTGCGGCAAGCGCAAGTACCTAATATCGAAGAATTCCAACCGATAAGTCCCAGGATAAACAATGCAAATGAAATAAATCTGAGACTATTCGAACGGCTACCAGTGTTCAACGGAAACACTTCCAAATACAGGACATGGAGGGCAACCATTATATCAGCAATGAGTCCCATAGAAGCCTTTATTAATACCAAACCATATTATGATGCATTATTTATAATACGTCACACGAAGATCGAAGGAGAACCAGCAACTCTTCTACAGAATCATGGCACAGTGTTCCACTTACAAGCAATACTCAATCGCATAGATTACAGCTACGCCGATACTAGAAGCTATAACGCCCTCATAGAGGAAATGAAAAGACAAATACAAGGAAAACAGTCGCTATCCGAATTCCACAGCAAGATCTGTCAAATCTTTAATTTAGCAATGACTAAATGTGAAATTGATTACCCAGGGAATACTCACTCTCTACAGCAGGTCACAAAAGAAATGGCCATAGATTGCTTCCGCAATGGCATAAATGATGAATTTACTCAACACACATTATATGCAGCAAAACCAAGAGATTTAGAAAGTGCATACGCAATTGCCACGGAGATTCTTTATAAAAGGCAGAATAATCCGATACGACGAGAAGCGTATAACTACCCTAAACAGCCACAATATGAAAGGAGGCATCAACCAGGAGTTCAACCTATTCCCCATATGGGAAGATCAAACCCGACACCAATGGACGTGGATACATCAATAGGAAGATTCCGGCAATCCACGAATAATCAGCATCAACAACAGCAATCGTATCAACAGAATCCTTTCAGAAACAACTATGAACGACAAAGAGCAGGATATGCACCTTTTAATCCCAATAGAGGAGAGCCATTTAAACGAAACCACCAACCAACGTCATCAAGATATAATACAGTACCGCAGAAACTACAAAGGATCAATCAAATAACGGATAATAATAGTGATCAGTCATTAAAGGTAAATATAGATGAAAGTGAATTTGAAAATAGAGCTACTTTTTTAGACGAGTAAATAATCTGCCGTGTCTTCAGATTATTTTACATAATAATAAAAAACTTTTAGTTTTAATAGACACAGGCTCGACATTAAATTATATTAGGAAAAATATTCCAAATGGAAAGACCTTTCCAGTTAAACAATTTGTTAGTAGAACTCTGAATGGTTCAAACACAATAAACTCAGCTAAGAAGATAAGAATGCTAGGACAAGAATTAGTACTTTTTGAAATGGAATAATTAAAAGAATTTGATATGATATTAGGAGAACAATCCTTGAGAGAAATGAAGGCTAAGATAGATCTGTTCGAATATAAAATGATGTATGTCAGTAGAACAGAGCAGAAGAAAAAAGAAATGGATGTCAGTCAAGTAAATTTCACAATAGATGAGAGCAAATATAAAAAAGAGGTTGAAGAAATTATGAGAATTAATGAGGAAACAAATCCTATTTTACCATTTACAACAACAATTGAAGCCCCGATTCGCACTAAAACTGAAGAGCCAATATGGACGAAACAGTACCCTTACCCCTTTTCAGACAATAATTTCATAAATAAAGAAATAAATAAAATGCTAGAGAATAATATAATTAAACCCAGTAAGAGTCCCTATAACTCACCCGTTTGGACTGTAGCAAAGAAAGGAACTGACGAGTTAGGAAACCCTAAGAGAAGAATGGTCATAGACTTCCAGAAATTGAATAGCGAAACCATTACCGATAGATATCCCATACCTGATGTCAACATGACAATACAGAATTTAGGTAAAGCAACTGTTTTTACAACCCTAGATTTGGAAGCAGGTTTCCATCAGATAAAAATCAAGGAGTCAGACACCGAAAAGACAGCCTTTAGCATAAACGGAGCAAAATATGAATTCTTAAGGCTGCCGTTTGGACTAAATAATGCACCTTCAATATTTCAAAGATGCGTAGATGACATATTAAGAAATTACATAGGAAAATTGTTACATGTATATATAGACGATGTGTTAATATATTCATCCTCACATGATGAACATATGGAACACATAAGAATTGTTATAAATGCACTGCGTCAAGCAAATATGAAGATTTCATATGAAAAATCTCATTTTTTTAAAGACAGCACTGAATATTTAGGACATATTATTAAACATAACAGAATAACTGTAGACCCACAAAAAATTGAGACCATAAAAAACTACCCTGTGCCTATGAATCTGAAAGAATTAAGATCATTTTTAGGGCTAGCAGGATATTATAGAAAATTCATCAAAGACTACGCCAAGATTACCAAACCTCTAACATTGTTTTTAAGAGGAGAAAACGGTATCGTAAAGAAAAAGCAAAGTGAAAGAATGCAAATAAAATTAGATGAGGAAGCCATAAAAGCGATGAATATATTAAAAAAGGAATTACAAGCACAAGTCGAACTCTTTCAACCCGATTTCAATAAACCCTTTGATTTAACCACGGACGCAAGTAATTTTGCCATAGGAGCTGTGTTATCCCAAGGTAGAAATCCCATTTGTTTTATATCCAGAACACTAAGCGAGACGGAACAAAAATATAGCACAAACGAAAAAGAGTTATTAGCTATAATTTGGGCACTACAAAAACTCAGAAACTATTTATATGGTCGATCAGACCTTACAATCTATACGGATCATCAGTCCTTAACCTACTCTATTTCAGAGAAGAACCCTAATAATAAATTAAAAAGGTGGAAAAACCAAATAGAAGAATACGGTGCCAAATTGGTATACAAACCAGGTTCTCAAAACATCGTTGCGGATGCACTAAGTCGGCAACAAATTAATCAATTAACCGACTCAGAATCGCAGCACTCTCAACTCAGCTCACCCACTGAAACCATAAGAAGGGTAGGCACTAGCTTAAACCATTTTAATAATCAAATTATTATCCAAACTAACAATGGATTAGTAAGAATAGAAAGTAAAAATATAATCGGAAAATTTAGACATACCATATACTTCACAACTATAGAACAATTGTTAAGTGATATTAAAGGCGTACTACACCCAAACAATGTTAACGCCATAATCACTACCGAAGAAATTCTATACAAAATAAAAACTACACTAGTACAAACTTTCCCAATCACTACTTTTGTAATAACAAATGAATTAGTCAGAGACATCACTGACGAAAATGAACAGAATGAGATAATTGAACAAATACACAGAAGAGCACATAGAAATTATAGAAATAATATAAAAGAACTGTCTGAGAGCTATTACTGGCCTAACATGCGAGATATGGCAAAGAAGGAAGCACAAATATGTGAGATATGTAAAAAATGTAAATACGACAGACGTCCTAATAAATTACTTTACGGAAAAACACCAATACCAAATGAAGTAGGTACACATCTGCACATGGATACATTTTTTTTGGACAACCAAATATATATAACTACAGTAGATAGATACTCAAAATTCTGCTATATAAGAAAAATACCAGATAAGAAAAACTCATACATATATTTGAATGAAATACTATCCCAAATATTCCCATACGCAACGAACCTAACAACTGATAACGACCCGACATATGTTAATGTAGTAGCAAAATCCTTATACGATCGACTACATATACAGCACACAGCAGTGCCACCACAACATTCGACAACGAACGGTCAAGTAGAGCGGACGCACAGCACAATAGTGGAGCTAACTAACTTACTAGTAAAGGAAACCAAAGGTAAACACGAAGAGGTAATATTCGAAGCAGTACGACAGTACAATAAAACCATTCACTCGGTCACAGGACATAAACCCGAGGACGTTTTTTTCAACAGGGGAGGATACGACTATACAGTCATCAGAAACAGAATTCGTTATAAGCAAGAAAGAGATATCACCCAACAGAAGGCACCGAACAAACAAATTATTTACGAGAAAGGTGATATTATTTACGTTAAGAGAAGCCGAAGAAATAAAAAACACGATAGATTTATGAAAAAAATAATTGAACAGGATAACGGTAAAACAGTCACAACAACTGATAAAAGAATAATACTTAAAGATAACATCCGTACGAACTAGAAATGAATCTCACAATAATAATAATCTTGCTGTGCATAAACAGAATTAGTTCAGACACAAGTATTACAGACCTGAAAGGAAAAGATTATATATTAATAGAAACGAATCCAGCTTTTATATTTGATAGCTATGATTATTTATATCATATTACAAATTTAACTAGAATATTAACACCTTACCAAAATATATTAAACTCAAAATATAATTTAGATTCAAATCCTGAAGTGAAAATATTACACCGAAAAATTGAAATATTAACAAAACAGATTAATCCAGTTAATAGATTTAAAAGAGGATTAAACGCTTTAGGGACAATATTAAAATGGATAACAGGTACACCAGACCACGATGATGAAGTAGAGATACAGACAAGAATCAATCAACTAATTGAGGGACACAATAAACAAAAAATAATAAATAGTAATTTCGAAAAAATGTTAAACAAATTAAACCCCAAGGATTTCTCTGAAAAATTAATACTCACAGAAGTCTACAATGAACTTAATACTCTCCTAACTACAATTAATTTAGCAAAAAATAACAACTTCCTGTCAACTTCATTGGACTTAGAAGAAATTACAGAAATCATTGCGAAAGAAAAAACAAATGTTTTAACCATAAATATTTTAGAATATGCAGAAATTAAAATTGTTAAATTCAAACAAAACTTTGTATCAGTTTACAAATACCCAAAAATCAAAGAAAAATGTGAACAATTCTACATCCACTCATTAGCTTCAAAAAAAGGAAAATTAGTTATGGATAAAAATATTGCTTTATGTAAAGGAAATCAATACGTAAGAATCAATAAATGTAAAGATTTTATAGATCAAACTATATGTAAGCAGAATAAAAAGGACGGATGTACAATACAAATATTAGAGAAAAATAATGCTCAATGTAAAATGATAAAAGAAAAGAATCCACCCGTTATTAATTATGGTAACGGAAACATTATTATTAGCGGATTGAATATATTAAACAACGAGATTTTAGATGGAGATTTTTCAATTTATTTCAAAACCAATATAACATTAAATAACGAAGTATATATAAACATTAGGGAAACTATGGTAAAAATACTCCATAAAAAGCATAAAGAAAATCTAGATATATTAGAATACTTAGAATCTCAATCAGAATACAAGTTCAATAATCTAGACGAAATATTATCCATATTTGTACCAATTGAACAAAATCCAATCAAGACTACATTTATAACTATATTAATTATAACCCTATTAATCACAATAACCAAACTATTATTAGAATTTAGAGTAAGGAGAAGGAATATACTTTATCAAAGAGCACTAATACAATGTCAAAAAGACCATGAAGAAAGAAAACAAAAATTACTAGAGTCCAAATTGTAAATAAGGACATTTAATTTTAAGAGGGAGGAGAGTTAGTGCAACAGAAAATACACTACTGTACCGATAACAACATCCCATGTATGATATAGAATCAGTAGTTTACATAAAAAGTATGGTCCTCTTTAAACATTGTCTATCTATCTATTAACCATTATCAGAAACCAAAACATTGTAAGCAAAGATAAGATTTCTATTTAAACATAAACCAAATACAAACATAAACAAAACATAAACAAAACCAAATAAAATATTATCAGCGAACAAAAGATTCCTATTCAACCATTGTAAGCATAGATAAGATTTCTACTTAAACATTAGCCGTGTTTTTTAACACGCGTATATCCGTTTACGCTTAAACTTTATATTGACTGCTAAGAGACAAACTATAAATACACCTCTGAAATTGCTGCGCATAAATTTTGTCCTACTAAATTTCAATACGCATTATACTCAGATGTAACTGAAATATGTGTCTTTGTTTCACCCTGTACACTAATTCTATGTATTATATGTGTGTCCACAATTCATCGCAACTGATTCAGCTATATGTTATACCCTATGGCCATCAGAGCGTTGCGTCTCCGCTTTTCGGTACACCCTGTTGCTGTAGCTAGTTGTTTTACCACAGCCGCTAGATGGGTCTCCTAAGCATTATCTAAGCGAAGATAGGCGTTTTTTAACACGCGCAAACGAAACGTATACGCGCGTGTTAAAAAACACGGCTATTATCAGCAAGATCCTTTTTTGAACATTATCAGCAGCCACTAAACAAAAGAAACCAGAGCATATAAATAGACGATTAAGCATAGAAATAGGTTAGTCTTCTATTACACTGAAGCATATGAACTTCAGTTTAGAATTCATTAAAGTACATATAGATACAAATAAAGTATATTGTTTTATTTAAAATTGAAAGTACATACTTAACTTGCATACCATCACGAAACTGTTGGCACGATTGAACGTAATCATAGAGTTTTTAATGAATACTTATGTGTATATTTAAAAGATACTTTTTCTGATTCGGATGTTTATTTAAAATACTTTACTTTCCTACACAATACTACGAGAAGTTAAGTTTAGGATGCAGAAAACGCACAAAATGGCACAAAACCTGATTAATAAAAATAAGTTACAAAGTAAAAACCTGTATGACAAAACGGCACGTCCTTTAGTTGTCAAAATCGGAGATAAAGTACTTTTACAGAAAGAACCACATCATAAACACGAAAATATTTATCAAGGTCCGTTTATTATAACTAAAATTAACGAACCTAACGTAACTATTTTCGATGAAGTTAAAAATAAAGAACACGTTGTACATACAAATCGGCTAAGTAAAGTAAATTAAAGTTATTTTAATATTTTGATTAAACTTTAAAATTTGATTGAAAAAAAAAGTTTTTTTTACTAGCATTTAAGCAGCAACGAAGGCTCAAAAACTGTTAAAACAAAAAAAAAAGGAAAATAGCACAAAATGTTTAATATTTAAAAAGAAAAGGGTATTTCTTAATTGCTAAAACAACAAAAAAAAAAAAAACCATATATAATATGTAATAAAAATGTAAAACTTTAAATTGAATATATCAAACATAAATACTTACAAAGAAACATTCAACATATGTATATTGTAGTAAATTAAAATGTTATTAATATTTATAGCTTTTATTTAAGTTACAATGAACTACAAAAATGTAACTACAATTTGAGTATTATAAGTATAAAATCTTTTTCAATAAGTATCAAAAATGGTTCCGACCAACGCATTCAAAAGGGGAGGAACACCCTAATGTAAATATATTCGTTTGTTCGCAACAATTTTACAAGTTTATGGGCAAGTAGAATGTGACAAAACTGATCACTTTGTCAATTCTTCTTTTCCCCAAAAAGGATGATATAACAGAGACTTAATAAATAATAAAAATATCACCCCGTTTCCAAATTGCTGCAACACCCGTTGTCTACGATGAACGAACAACAGGTGTTGGAACAACTTGAAAACAGAGCAATTCGGCTCGCAGAATGATTATTAAAAAAGATTGGACTTCAACACACCAACAAGTGCATGTAAACTAAAACTAAAATATTTAAAAAACCCAAAAATAAAAGAACTAAGTCGATTGTTTTAAAATTATTTATTAAACGCAAAAACTAGAACTAACAAAAATAAAAGTACTTAAAATATAAATTAAAACACTGTGTTTGGTGTTGGATGTTTTATGTGGAGTGCGTTGCGCGTGCAAGCGCACGTCCATTTTACAAATTTACATTTTCTTCAGAGGTTCATATAAAGGGATCCTTACAATGCCCCAAATCTGCTATTTAAACCCAATATGGGGTCAGTGTGCAGAAATTAAAATAAACGAACTAGGGAGCCTATAAGTAATAAGAACTTCTTCTGCCACCCTATATGAAAACAGGCTACACATTAAAAAAATATGCATTTTACAACCACACTAATACCTATATGAGACTACTTTATTTTCGTGTATTTTTTCTTGTATTTTATCTTCAATTTTTTGTCGCACTCCCTCCTAATGCGGCTTCAGTACTGGTGTAAGTGTGCAAACTATATTTCAAAAAACTAACGAAATACAAGAAATACAATATAGTTCATTAAAAACAAACGAGCCAGTTCGTTTTTCGATAGGTTTTTTTGACATTCGGCCGTTTTTTCTTTATTTTTTTTCTGACAAATGAAAATTTGTTTTTAGTTTGAAAATTTGGTGCATAAAAACAAAATTAAAATCAACTTTCTTGTGAAAAAAGTGAACCTTTAGAGACCGAAATAATTTTCGCGTGTTATTTGCATTGTTTTTATTGTTAAAAACGTTAATGTAAAAATAAAATGTAATACATAAACAAAAACATGCCAAACTCGCTAATTATGGGGGAATAGTGGTCTCGCTTTTTCATGATAGAAATTGTTTTTGTGTTTTGAAGTTCCGATAAAGATTCGTCAGTTTTTTTTAGCTTGGAATCCAAGCAAAATTAAAGTAGTGTCATATATGCTTCAGTAGTTTTCAAAATAAAAAATAAACTCAAAGCATAATCTTTGCCTCAGTACAATAGATGGTCCAGTATATAGTCTTCGATGAACAAAAGATATAGGACTAGATTTTTCAGAACCGGGAAAAGTACAAATTCCTTAATAAATTATGGAATAAAATAGTTCAATAAATTGCCAGAACATGTTAAAACATCGTCCTTACGGTAATACCTTTCCAAAAGAAGTGACGATATTTTTATTCCAAAGTTATGATTTCGGTATCGACAAGTTTTAATTTTATTATACATTTTAATAGATTCCATTTATATGATCTTGAAACAACACTCATAAGAATTTATAGTTATTAATTTCCTGCCATACACAAGGTCCTTTCTTTGTCTCTTATTTTTGCTTTTTCTTTTAATTTTTTAAACTTAAAAACAAAAAATGTAAGGCGCTATAACCTGCGAAGAGATTTTAGGCCGAGCTTCTCTCTTCCAAATTGCGTCGTGTTCCTTTTAATTTTTCCTGCAAATTGGCGGGACGGGACCTACTTGTTTTATGACTCCGAACGGCATCTGCAGGGCAGCTGAGTTTTCACTGAGAAGTTTTCATGGCAGAAATACATTCGGAGAGCTTGCCAAACACCGACGCTTATAAACATTTTCTTCCAATCGAAAAACTTGTTTTAAGAATTTTGATGTTGCTTTGCACGGGGCGTGGGATCGTCAATGTGGTATGCGGAGCATGTTACCGTCACACCACGGCGGCGGCCTTTTAAAACTTACCAACTACAAAATTTTACTCATTATTTTGTAAACATTAGAATTTCCAAAGTGTTTAATCTTTTCTTTTTCTTTCTTTTATAAGCGCAACTGTGAACTGTAAATAAAAACAAGTAAAGGTGTCTAAGTTCGGGTGTAACCGAACATTATATACTCAGCGTGAGCTTCAATTTTACATTTCCTTTCAGATAAATTACTTTTCTACATAACACGGGGCACCGTCCGTTTAAAAAAATGTCTCCACATTTCCTCTTACAATAAAACTTGATAAGTGAAACATCATTGATTCAAAACTATTTTTTGCTAAGTTATAGCTTATTATTCTAGCCTACGACCCTTTTAAACTTGTTTTATATCTGAGCTGCCGTGGTCTTTAACTGACCCCGTCCATTTTTACTAGAAATATTATATGCTATAAGAAAAATATGTGTACACAATTTCATTACGATATGTTAATTTTTCTTTGAGTTATGGCTCCCGAAATATAGAAAATTGCTTAGTCGTTAAAGATGCGGTGCCACACCCATTTTCAAAAAATTTAGTGTTTTCAAATTTGATGTTATAATTCAATTTAGAAAGTAAAATTCTATTGATACAAAGCTTTTTTTGCTAAGATATAGCTTATTATTTTCGTCTACGACCCTTTTAAAAATCTTTTATATAAAAGTGGGCGTGGTACTTAACCGATTTCGTTAATTTTTCTTCGAAGCATTCCTTATAGTAAAGGCAACCTCTCTGCCGAATTTTGTTAAGATAGGTTTAACGATTTTTGATTTATGATTAATAATATTTTTAAAATTGATTTTATCAAAAGTGGGCGGTGCCACGCCCATGCTCCAAAAATGCTCCAAATTTTTATCAAGAGTCTCAATATCAGTTAACATATCAAATTTCAATATTCTGGGTGTATTATTTACTAAATTATCATGTTTTTTGTGTTTTCGAAAATTTTATATGTATATATAAAAAGTGGGCGTGGTTATCATCCGATTTCGCTCATTTTCAATACCAATCTATTCTGGATCAAGATAAGCTAGTGTACCAAATTTGGTGAAGATATCTCAATATTTACTCCAGTTATCGTGCTAACGGGCGGACGGACGGACGGACGGAAGAACGGACGGACATGGCTCAATCAAATTTTTTTTCGATACTGATAATTTTGATATATGGGTATAAAAAATACTGTCTGGACTAGTGGGCTGGGCATACAAATGTGTATTCTGGAAAAGGTTATTAGATTCTAGTCTCAATCGTTTATCGTTTATTAACCTACGAATGTAGTGGGGAAAACAGCTTGAGCTATCAGTTTTACACTTTCAAGCAAGAAAAGATACAAGTTAATAAGTTGATGGCAAATAAGCCAAATAAACTTAAACAAAATACATGGCATGATTTACCTCCGAGGAGATTTAGGCGGAGCTTTTCTTCCAATGTTTCATGTCGACTCCGAAGGGGATCTGCAAGGCATATGAATTTTCACTGAAAATCTTTTCATCGTAGAAATACTCTCCGAGTGTATGCCACTGCAGGGGGCCTCCTTTAGAAAAACTTGTTATAATTGACAAAAACAATACCTTCGATGTGGTAGGCGCAGCACGCTACAATCACATCACAGCGACCACCGTCAAATGAACAGGAGTTCATGAAAGAAAACGAACGACGAATCAAAAATATTTTATACAAAAATGCCTACCCTAATAAACTCATAGAGGCATGGATTACAACAGCCAAGGCAAACATACTTAACAATGCGCGAAGTAATGTAAGCTTAAGACCTGACAACGAAAATAAAATATACACAGGCGTAAAATACATACCAGGGCTAACAGGCAACAAATCAATGCCAAGCTTTACAAAGAACAACAACACAAAAATTGCACACAAACCAAACCAAACACTTAGCACAATATTTACACAAAGAAAGGACAAGATAAAAAAAGACCAACAATACGACTATGAAATAAAGTGCAATGGAGCAATAGGAGAAGAATGTGATAAAATATATATTGCAACCACGAAGAGATCTTTAAACATAAGAATAAATGAGCATAAAACCGAATCGAAAAACAAAAAAACCACTACAGCGTTTGCTGAGCACCTGACTAGCTCAGGCCATACAGTAGATTTTGAAAACACGATAATTATAGATATTGAGAGAAGAGAGAAAACGAGATTAACATCAGAAAGGCTGCGCATACAACAAAAAGTAAACAAAACGATGAATTTCAAAGAAGATGTGGATCACATAAACTGTGCCTACGTGACTGCAATCAATCACAATGTACGAGGCAATGGATGCAGTCGAACTTTTTAAATGTGAAGGATGTTGTGTTGTTTATTATTGTTATTGTTTTAGTCACATTTAAATGATATTTTAATGTGAAAGGAGAACAAGAAAAAACATAGTTTTTGTCTTTCACTAACGGCCTTAAAGCTCTGAGAATCAAAATATTTAAATTTCAACAATTCGCCCAAAATTACTGAAATTAAAGGTAAAAAGTATTTTTGTATGTGAAATAGTTGTTGTCCTGAAGACATAATTTAAGAATCTTCTGGGATTGCTTTCTTTGAATATTTCTATGTTCTTAAAGATTCTAAGCGATAATGAATTTATAGCAGAAAACAATAGAAAATAAGAAATATTATTTTCAAAAATAGCTACCCGGCTGCACTCGTAAAACGGCACATGGAAACGACATTAAATAATATTAGAAGTTCGAATAACAACAAAAAACACAGCAAAAGAATTCAACAAAAAATATACTGGCGTTACATACGCACCAGGGCACGACAAACAATCAAACACTAAAAAGAATTGTAGAAAAGGAAAACATAAGTTTTGTGGTTTAGCACCCTAAACAAAATATTTACCAAAACTAAAGACAGAATTCGAATAGAAGATCAGAATAATGTGGTATATGAAATAAAGTGTAAAGGCAAGGAAAATGCCGAATGCAACAAGAGCTACGTTGGCACTACAAAAAGATTGTTGAGTATAAGACTACATGAACATGAAATGGAGGCCAAAACAAAAAGGATCCAACAGCACTGGCAAAACACCCCACAAGAAGCAATCACACACCTGATTTCACCAACGCTACAATATTGGCCATAGAGAGAAAAGAAAAACGACGACTAACACTGGAAACCTTACGTATACAACAACACTTGAGAAACGCCATAAACTTCAAAGAAGATATCAAATACAATACATTTTTGTTTTATTACCAAAAACGGCCGAAGCAGCTCTTTATGCAAGAAAAAAATTAAAAAGAAATTTGGCCCAATTCCACACTTCAATGCTTAATCAATTATTTCATTTTCTTCAAACCATAGTTGTCGGGTGAATTTGTTCCAAAAAATCGTCAGAAAATAGTAGTAGAAATTTCTTTGCATACTACAAAAAAATTTGACACACGAGATTTTCTTGAGCATTTCTTGAATGTCATTTTGTTTGGAATTTTGGGTTTCCCTTAGAGAGCATACGGCTCTTATACCTTGAGAGCAGAAAGGGTACGGTGGTTCTATATAACTAATTTTTTCCGGTACCTACTCAGCACTCGTTACAAAGGTATCGATTAAAATTTTTTTTGGTATCTGACCACATTTGACGACGAAGTGTGAATGACGCACAATGCACATAGACTATTGAATTTTAGTGAAAGTCTAACCTTGTTTATTTATTTGCCTTCAGACATGTCACTTTTTCTTTAAGAAATAAAACACTATCAAATCAGCAAAACTAGAGTTGCCAAGTGAACTTCTTCATAATCTTTACAAAAAGGTAGTAGACATTTCTTTAGAGCTAGGTGGGATAGGGAGGTTGAACTGGCCGGTCTATAAATGCCTCACATTGACTGATTGTGTCCATAGTGTTACCAGAATTTGTTTGTTATAAAATAACTCCTTCCTCTTGGCGAATAATAATCATGATCTGGCAACTGTGCCGCTCTTAATAGCTGGAACCTTGGCCTGGCTAGCACAGGACACGAACACAGAACGTGCTCAACCGTTTCTTCCTGCAGCTGCTGTTACTGACGAGTGTCCACTTAATATGACCACCGTGAGCCTTAAGTCTACATTTCTTTAGAGATAAAGCAATTTTGTCAATCTGACGTCGTGGGATTTACACATGAACCTAGAAATTTTTCAGCCCGAGTTTTTTCCTCGCCTTTCCTGCTTGAGTGTGTATTGCCATTTTTGCACTCTTTCGCCAACCGGCTCAATTGCGGTTCCAAGATGATCTTCGAAGCTTAGGCACGGGCAATGAAGTCCGTTCACACTATATTCGATGGTGATATGCTACTATGGCCATAAGGCCTGCACTCAAGCCGTGTCCAGACTTCTTGCAGTTGCTAACGCTACGTTTTTGGCCACTAGGTCTGCATGCAATGCTGCTACCCGGATAGTTTTTAGAGCTACCGTTATTTTAGCATTGATTATCTGCATAGCCCTGTCGATTTTTGGTCTACGTACTTTTACACGTTGTATATGAGGAGTATAACATATATGAGTGCAGTGTATACTTCCAGAAAAAAAGATGATTTTGATGACATAGAATGATTTATTATTATTAATTAATCAGCAAGGTCTCTAATAAACAACGATTTTCTTATTTCGTCTCTGAAAGTGAGTCGAAAACTGAGAATTTCTCTGGCAAATGGTTCAGATATGTCTTTTTAAATGGTCTTATTTGGCTTGACTTTGTGTAGCGGCCGGCCGGTCGTTGTTTACGAATTATGTAATTAAAATTTAAGTAACTTCCCGATAAGCTACAAGCTTGAAACTTGGAATAGAGTTCAGAACCCGATGACACTGCAATAATAAGAAAAAAAAACTCCGATAAGTGGCGCATGGATCGAAATATTTCAAAAAATCGTATTTGTGCTCCGTTTAGGCTCATATTTGGAACACATATTACATACATGAATAGAAAGCGACATATGAAAAAAATCGAAGTGCTTTTATTTAATTGTCTGGTCTACGCCCTAGATTAATGAGGAGTGTGATAATCCTCCTAATTATTTTCTAGCTTTTAGTATTATTATTACTTAATGTAAGAAGGACAAATGGAGAACCAAAAAGAAATAATGAAAAGGAAAATAATAGTTGGACGACTATGACATATACTGGAAAAGCAACATATAAATTGGGAAATTTCTTTAAATAATAAAACATTAACACAGCATTCAAAAATACGGAATCCAAACATTATACCCGAGTCTAACTTCGCGAATCACATGGTCGAGAATGAATGTTCCCCAGCAAACATCAATAAAACAGTTAGGGTTCTTCACATACAACAAAAGGCCGACGTCTCAACGTACTCGAAAACATGGAAATCTACAAACAGAAAACATTCGATGGTAGAATAATAAACGAACAGATAAACACAATTTCTGACACAATATTCGAGCCTTTAAAACTTGTTTACAAGAAACAAAGTAATCACACATGTACAACAGACAAACACACAACAACAAATAAACAGAAAACAATTAACTCACCAAAACAACAAACCCACAAAGAAGGTCAATCGACTAAAATTACAGATTTTTACCGGCCCCAGTCAGCCACACAAATCGATCAGTAAAAACCACCCTCGGTTCTGATTGGAATGAAACGCCATTTCAGTTGGTTTATCATGAGTCCAATACTCGATAAAATATATTCACTTTGAACAAACTTTCCGGATCTTGGAGACGCTCATCTTCGCAAAGCTCATCAAAATGGCTTTTCACCATTTTCTGGCGAGTTTTAGAAAATTTAGGGGTGATGGATAATTTTTCTGCTTCATTCTTAAATTTTCAAATTCATGTCAATACCTTTCCCATTCGTCTAAACAAATTTTCAAACGGTTTAAGGCATTTGAGAGATCGGTGGCTTTAAACTGAAGTGCTTTATAGGCTGCATCGATAGTAAGTAGGATCTTGCTATGGAGAACCAATAATATAACAAAATTGTAGTTTTGGATCTTCTTTTTGAGCGAAACAGATCCATTTCTTTCATTTAATTTGCAATTTCACTGAATGTTTTCATTAACGCTTTTTGAACTTCAACAAACCGGACATTTAAAGCAAAAAAATGTTGCATATCAATAACTTCTCTCTCGTGTAATGTATACATCTTTAAAAATTAATCAACATCCTTTTGTTTATATGAGTTTAAGCGGGAATTGCCCTTATTGCTTTAATTGTATGAAAACATATATTTGAAGCAATTTCTGATTTATAATTTATTTAATAATTTGGGAAAATTGTAAACAACGTGACGTCAGGACGGACAAGGCGACAGCTGTTTCGATTATACCTTGCAAATCTCTTCAAAGCCTTTTCTCTCGGAAGTGGGATTTGAACCCGCACTCCTACGATGGTTGAAGTGTTGCAAACGCATTAAGCCACGTCATGCCTCAATTGTAAACCTTATCCCAATTGCCTTCTTTGCATATTTTCTTTTATACACTGGGCATAATGTCATCATGTAGTAAAATTTTGCGTTGATAAGGCAGTTTCAAAGAAACTTGGTGTTGTTGCTTTTGTTCTATTTATAGAACTACAACGAAACAGCTGTGGCATTGTCCGTCCTGATGTCACGTTGTTAGTTTTGTTGAAATGCTTAACGATTAGCTTGAAATTGTATTATATTCTTTACTTTCCTTAAGCAGATTAATTAAAAATATAATTTTCAAATAAAATTAAATACTCAGGTGGAATGTAAAAAAATATTTCTGAGCTTGCGGTCTCTTGGCTCTGGGCCCTCTTTGAACGGGGGCCCGTGGTATTTTGCCAGCCCCGCCACCCTATTGTTACGCCACTGCATGCGTACATCCCCTTGAATGCGTGCTTTGCCGCGGAGGATTTCTTCGGTCCCTCTTCCACATGGGTTTTCCACGATAACTTACTATCTGGTATAACTCCTAGATATTTCGTGCTTTATTGTTCCTGTAGGGTTACCCCTGCAAGCTTGGGCTTAGTCCAATTAGGGCCCTATGTTTCCTAGTAAATATTACCGGTTTTCTCCGCGTTGGCGTTTAGAGATGGGTACTGCAAAAAAAAATTTGAATAACGAAATTTTTATGAGTGCAATTGTATATAGACTTTTAGGTTTTCCTACGAACTGCATACTACCCTTTAAGCTGAATAAAATAGTGAGTTACAACGTTTTATATGTTTCTTTTTGATTATTTCAAATTGAAATATACTCTAGGTGTACAGGTACGCGTTTACCATTTTTTATTAAACATAGACTCTTGGAGGGAATACGGAGTGGATATCCTGGCATCGGGATCTGCCAGAATCAATGACGTGCAAGCATAATGGATTTTTTTTATCTTTGGATAGGTATCTGTCTGTCTTACTTATTTTAAGGTGTTTCAACCTTCAATTAAGTTATAATATAAAAAACTAATCTAGCAAAAATCTTATTTTTAATATTTAAAAATTTCAAACCGCTGCCGGACACGGATTGGTTTTCATGGATAATGTAATAATAAATGTCAAGGTTTGCGGGGTATAAAAGCTAAAGTACTTAGGTATCTGGTTCGACTCCAGCTTAAGTTGGAGTGAACAAATAAATAATTTAAAACTGAAACTCGTCCCATTTAACTTTGCACTCTACTAGAATAGAAATCTTATTTCCCTAAAACAACTGTGGCCACTCTATAATGCATATTTCATGCGCCGAATCTGCTATTTAAACCCAATCTGGAGTCAGTGTGCAGAAATTAAAGTAAACGAACTTGGGAGTCTATAAGTAATAAGAGCTTCTTCTGCTACCCTATATGAAAACAGGCTTGACATTTAAAAAATATGCATTTTACAATCACATTAAGTAGTTTTCAAAATAAAAAATAAACTCAAAGCATAATGTTTGCCTCAGTACAATAGATGGTCCAGTATATAGTCTTCGATGAACAAAAGATATAGGACTACATTTTCCAGAACCGGGAAAAGTACAAATTCCTTAATAAATTATGGAATAAAATAGTTAAATAAATTGCCAGAACATGTTAAAACATCGTCCTCACGTTAATACCTTTCCAAAAGAAGTGACAATATTTTTATTCCAAAGTTATGATTTCGGTATCGAAAAATTTTAATTTTATTATACATTTTAATAGATTCCATTTATATGATCTTGAAACAACACTCATAAGAATTTATAGTTATTAATTTCCTGCCATACACAAGGTCGTTTCTTTGTCTCTTATTTTTGCTTTTTCTTTTAATTTTTTAAACTTAAAAACAAAAAATATAAGGCGCTATAACCTGCGAAGAGATTTTAGGCCGAGCTTCTCTCTTCCAAATTGCGTCGTGTTCCTTTTAATTTTTCCTGCAAATTGGCGGGACGGGACCTACTTGTTTTATGACTCCGAACGGCATCTGCAGGGCAGCTGAGTTTTCACTGAGAAATTTTCATGGCGGAATACATTCGGAGAGCTTGCCAACACCGACATTTTCTTCTAATCGAAAAACTTGTTTCAAGAATATTGATGTTGTTTTGCATGGGGCGTGGGATCTTCAATGTGAGCATGTTACCGTCACACCACGGCGGCGGCCTTTTAAAACTTATCAACTACAAAATTTTACTCATTATTTTGTAAACATTAGAATTTCCAAAGTGTTGAATTTAATTGATGCACATGTATACCATCTTTTGTTATTATTTTTCTTTTTCTTTCTTTTATAAGCGCAACTGTGAACTGTAAATAAAAACAAGTAAAAGTGTCTAAGTTCGGGTGTAACCGAACATTATATACTCAGCGTGAGCTTCAATTGTACATTTCCTTTCAGATAAATTACTTTTCTTCATAACACGGGGCACCGCCCGCTTAAAAAAAAATATCTCCACATTTCCTCTTACAATAAAACTTGATAAGTGAAATATCATTGTTTCAAAACTATTTTTTGATAAGTTATAGCTTATTATTTTAGCCTACGACCCATTTAAACTTGTTTTATGTCTAAGCTGCCGTGGTCTTTAATCGATCCCGTCCATTTTTACTAGAAATATTATATGCTATAAGGAAAATATGTGTACACAATTTCATTACGATATGTTAATTTTTCTTCGAGTTATGGCTCCCGAAACAGAAAATTGCTTAGTCGTAAAAGATGCGGAGCCACACCCATTTTCAAAAATTTTAGTGTTTTCCAATTTGATCTTATAATTCAATTTAGAAAGTAAAGTTCCATCGATACAAAGCTTTTTTTGCTAAGATATAGCATATTATTTTCGTCTACGACCCTTTTAAAAATCTTTTATATAAAAGTGGGCGTGGTACTTAACCGATTTCGTTAATTTTTCTTGGAAGCATTCCTTATAGTAAAGGCAACCTCTCTGCCGAATTTTGTTACGATAGGTTTAAAGATTTTTGATTTATGATTAATAATTACTGTAAAATTGATTTTATCAAAAGTGGGCGGTGCCACGCCCATGCTTCAAAAATGCTCCAAATTTTTATCAAGAGTCTCAATATCAGTTAACATATCAAATTTCAATGTTCTGGGTGTATTATTTACTAAATTATCAGCTTTTTTGTGTTTTCGAAAATTGTATATGTATATAAAAAAAGTGGGCGTGGTTATCATCCGATTTCGCTCATTTTCAATACCAATCTATTCTGGGTCCAGATAAGCTAGTGTACCAAATTTGGTGAAGATATCTCAATATTTACTCCAGTTATCGTGCTAACGGGCGGACGTGGGGACGGAAGAACGGACGGACATGGCTCAATCAAATTTTTTTTCGATACTGATAATTTTCATAAATGGAAGTCTATATCTATCTCGATTTCTTTATACCTGTAAAACCAACCGTTATTCAATCAAAGTTAATATACTCTGTGTGCAAAGCACGCTGAGTATAAAAAATACTGTCTGGACTAGTGGGCTAGGCATAAAAATGTGTATTCTGGAAAAGGTTATCAGATTCTAGTCTCAATCGTTTATCGTTTATTAACCTACGAATGTAGTGGGAAAACAGCTTGAGCTACCAGTTTTACACTTTCGAGCAAGAAAAGACACAAGTTAATAAGTTGATGGCAAATAAGCCAAATAAGCTTAAACAAAATACATGGTATGATTTATCTCCGAGGAGAATTAGGCGGAGCTTCTCTTCCAATTTGCATCGTGCAAACATGTTTCATGTCGACTCCGAAGAGGATCTGCAAGGCATATGAATTTTCACTGAAAATTTTTTTATGGTAGAAATACTCTCGGAGTGTATGCCACTGCAGAGGGGGGCCGCCTTTAGAAAAACTTGTTATAATTCAAAAAAAATCCTTCGATGAGGTAGGCGCAGCACGCTACAATCACACCACGGCGACCACCGCCAAATAAACTAATGTTCATTATTGTTTGACAAGAAAGAGGCGGTTTCTATGAGGAACTCTGCACGACTTTTTAACTAGTTAATTGCTGACTTGTATTCTACTATCAGTTTTAAGCTATTAATAGTTTTTTTGTAGGTTTGTTAAGCTTGTACGTGGTTCAGGATCATCTCGTCATCGAACTTATATCTTCATCGGATTTCATTTAGCATAAGTATAATATTGAAAAATAAGGATTTATTACTAAGACTTTCTTATTTATTCCAACTTAAATCATACAAATTGTTTAATGTATATTATTTCAGACAAATCATCGTAGACGAAATACCGCCAAGTTTCTGTGATAAAAGGAACGCTGACTGGAAATGTCTGTGATAAGACACCGACCTTTAGAGCCACCTGGGAACACCGGCGATAGTGATGACAATTTCACAGACGACGAGAGTACACCGTTAACACAAGACATTTATGGCGGAAGGTAAGCCACGTAGTCGGTAAATCTGCATTTCACCACAAAACTGTCTTTGGAAACACAAAAATCCTTCGTAAGACCATTGGTTATTCGGGCGACTATGATTCAATTTGCCACAGTCTTACAAACTACAATTGCTATTCTGGGACCAAGTTTTCGATGTGGTCATAGCTTTACAATCTTTCCATTTTTCAAAATAATTAACTAAATAATATGGAAAGCCAAAAACTTGTATTTATTAACAGGACAACACAACAACAAAAAGTTACATTCTGTATCTATATTAACTTGTGTGTTATGTATATTTGCTTTTGTAAAGTTCCTTTTTCATTGCGAATGAGAAGCTTTGGAAACTCGGGCTCAGTTTTACATATTTATTTTTGTTTGTTTAATGGTGTGTTAAATTTATACTTATTATTTAGGAATTCATGAGCTTAACACCGGCTTATAATAATTGAATATCAATTATTATGTTTTCTAAGAGAAACTGAAAATAACGAAACATTTACTGGCATATTGCGATGGTGCCCTTTCGAAAACCGCCACGTAATAATCATGAGGCAATTTCGTAATGTTATCAAAGACTTCACCGAGATTCAAACCGCGAATCACATGGTGAAACTGCAGTTACCTTAACCACTAAGCTATTCTGCTTGTATTTCTTTTCTTGTTTATTTCAGTTTATCTCATTTCTACACTGACAACACAATTGAGAAGTTCTGTCTCTATGTTAATTTGTGTGTTATGGTGTGTTCAAATTACACTTATTATTTAAGAATTTGTGCGCTTAACACCGGCTTATAATAATTGAGTATTCAATTATATGTTTTCTAAGATAAACTGCAAAGAAAGAAACATTTACTGGCATTTTGCGATGGTACCATTTCGAAAACCGCCACGTAATCATCATTAGGCCATTTCGTAATGTTAGCAATGCTTTCACCGATATTAACAGCGAATCACTCGGTGAAAATGCAGTTGCCTTAACCACTAGGCTATCCTGCTTGTGTTTTTTATACCCAGCTGTATTTGTATACAGGGTATTATAACTTTGATTGGATAACGGTTGGTTGTACAGGTATAAAGGAATCGAGATAGATATATACTTCCATATCAAAATCATCAGTATCGAAAAAAAAATTGATTAAGCCATATCCGTCCGTCCGTCCGTCCGTTTGTCCACCAACACGACAATTTGAGTAAATATTGAGATATCTTCACCAAATTTGATACACGAACTTATCTGGACCCAGAATAGATTGGTATTGAAAATGAGTGTAATCGGATAATAACCACGCCCACTTTTATACTCAGCTGAGCAGAGCTCACAGAGAATATTATCTTTGTTCGCATAACTGTAATCCGAAACGGCATAAACTAATCGAGATAGATATAGACTTCTATATATCAAAATGATCTGGGTGAAAAAAGAAATTCATTTAGCCATGTCCGTCCGTCCGTCCCTCTGTCCGTCCGTCTTTAAACACGATAACTTGAGTAAATTTTGAGGTATGTTCATGAAATTTGGTATGTAGGATCCTGGGTGCCCATCTCAGATCTCTATTTAAAATGAACCAAATCGGACTACAACCACGCCCACTTTTTCGAAATCGAAAATTTCGGAAAACCGAAAAAGTGCGATAATTCATTACCAAAAATGGATAAAGCGATTAAACTTGGTAGGAGCGTTGACCTTATGATGGACAATGGGCGTGGTACCGCCCACTTTTAAAAGAAGGTAATTTAAAAGTTTTGCAAGCTGTAATTTGGCAGTCGTTGAAGATATCATGATGAAATTTGGTAGGCGCGTTACTCCTATTACTATATATGTGCTAAATAAAAATTAGCAAAATCGGATGACGAACACGCCCACTTTTAAAAAAAAATTTTTTTAAGTCAAATTTTTTTCAAAAAATTTAATATCTTTACAGTATAAAAGTAAATTATGTCAGCATTCGGCTCCAGTAATGATATGGTGCAACAAAATAGAAAGATAAAAGAAAATTTCAAAATGGGCGTAACTCCGCCCTTTTCCATTTAATTCGTCTAGAATACTTTTGATGCCATAAGTCGAACAAAAATTTACCAATCCTTGTGAAATTTGGTAGGGACATAGATTCTATGACGATAAATGTTTTCTGTGAAAATAGGCGAAATCGGTTGAAGCCACATCCAGTTTTTATACACAGTCGACCGCCTGTCCTTCCGCTCGGCCGTGAATACGATAACTTGCGCAAAAAACGATATATCTTAACTAAAATTAGTTCACGTACTTATCTGAAGTCACTTTATCTTGGTATAAAATATGGCCGAAATCCGACTATGACCACGCCCACTTTTCCGATATCGAAAATTACAAAAAATGAAAAAAATGCCATAATTCTGTACCAAATATGAAAAAAGGGATGAAACATGGTAATTGGATTGATTTATTGACGCAAAATATAACTTTAGAAAAAAACTTTGTAAAATGGGTGTGATGCCTACCATATTAAGTAGAGGAAAATGAAAGAGTTCTGCAGGGCGAAATCAAAAGCCCTTGGAATCTTGGCAGGAATACTGTTCGTGGTATGACATATATAAATAAATTAGCGGTACCCGAAAGAAGATGTTCTGGGTCACCCTGGCCCACATTTTGATCGATATCTCGAAAACGCCTTCACATATACAACTAAGGGCTACTCCCTTTTAAAACCCTCATTAATACTTTTAATTTAATACCCATATCGTACAAACACATTCTAGAGTCACCCCTGGTCCACCCTTATTGCGATATCTCGAAAAGGCGTCAACCTATGGAACTAAGGCCCACTACGTTTTAAATAATCATTAACACTTTTCATTTGATACACATGTCATACAAACACATTCCAGGGTTAAACTAAGTTCATTTTGCTAGGTGCTGATTTTCCCTTATTTTGTATCCAAAGCTCTCAGCTGAGTATGTAATGTTCGGTTACACCCAAACTTAGCCTTCCTTACTTGTTATATATATAACATTTTGGAAAACACAAAAAACCTGATTATTTCGTAAATAATACACCTAGAATGTTGAAATTTGACGTGTGGGCTGATATTGAGGCTCTTGATAAAAATTTGAAGAGATTTTTTAAAATGGGCGCGGCACAGCTCACTTGTGATAAAATCAACTTTACAAATATTTTTAATCATAAATCAAATACCGTTAAACCTATCGTAACAAAATTCGGCAGAGAGGTTGCCTTTACTATAAGGAATGCTTTGAAGAAAAATTTACGAAATCGGTTAAGGACCACGCCCACTTTTATATAAAAGATTTTTAAAAGGGTCGTGAATGAATAAAATAAGCTATATCTTTGCAAAAAAAAGCTTCATATCAATCGTAATTTATTTCCCAATTGCATTTATAACAATAAATACGAAAAACTTCAAATTTAAAAAAATGGGCGTAGCACTGCCCCTTTTATGACTAAGAAATTTTCTATGTTTCAGGAACCATAACTCGAAGAAAAATTAGCGGATCGTAAAAAAATTGGGTACACAAATTTTCCCTGTAGCAGGAAATATTTCTAAAAAAATGGACGAGATCAGTTAAAGACTATGCCCACTTTTATATAAAAGATGTTCAAAAGGGTCGTAGACGAAAATAATAATCTATATAAATTGGATAATACTAAAATTTTTTAAAATGGATGTGGCACCGCCCCTTTTTTGTCTAAGTATTTTTCCATGTTTCGGGAGCCATAACTCGAAGAAAAATTTACATATCGTAGCAAAATTCTGTACACATATTTTCCTCCTAGCAGGAAATGTTTCTAGTAAAAATGGATAAGATTGGTTAAGGAGCACGCCCACTTTTTTATAAATGACTTTAAAAAGGGTCGTAGGCAAAAATAATAAGTTAAATCTTAGCGAAAAATAGTTTTGTACCAATCGTATTTTGTGCCATTATAACAAGAAATGGGAAAAAATTCAAATATTGACAAATGGGCGTGGCACTGCCCCTTTCTTACAATGCATCTCACAACGTTTCTGGAGCCATAACTCGACGAAAAATTTGGTGCACATGTATGCCTTTTTAAAGGAAATATTTTCAGTAAAAATGAACTAAATCGCCTTCTTTTATACAAAAGATTTTGTAAAAGTGAGTAGATGTAGGTAATAAGCCATTTCTAGTAAAAGTTGGAAAATTTCGTTAATAACCCTGCCCTTTTTTGTAATAACGCTTTCTAGATCAATGGGACTTGCGTGTTTATGTTTATTGTTCTGTTGTATCTTTATTTTAATATAAACAGTAGGGAAATCCCCATATTGTTATGGTCCACTTGCGAGATTCACATTTTGAACGTTCTGCTGACTGTTGGTAGTTGGTTAGTTAATAGGGAAAAGATTAGGATTCATCCTCACTCATGTCTGCCTGGGGTGGTTAGAATAATTTTTTGTCAATTTCGTGCGGGTGGCATCGCCAAAGATTCCAATGGTGTTGGAAAAGTCCATTAACGGCAACCACCATGGCGTAACTATACACTGAAAGAAAAAGACTGGTAAAATCAACCGATTTACGGGTCAATTCAACCGAAATTATTGTTAATTTTTATCCATCGCAACAAGATGTCGAATCAACTGCGCACAAATCGTTGATTCGTAATTGACCGTTTTAGTAGTCAAATGAACCAAAAAAGTTGTTGCGACAGCTTTGTACGAAAGTGCGCGATAACCTCCGAATAGATCTAAGGTCGAGCTTCTCTTCCAATTTGCGTCGTGCTCCTCTTGATTTTCCCTAAAAATTGGCCGGACGGGATCTATATGTTTGGTGCCGACTCCGAACGGTATCTGCAAGGCAGATGAGTTTTCACTGAGAGCTTTTCATGGCAGAAGTACACTCGGAGCGCTTGCCAAACACTGCCGAGGGGCGACCCCGCTTAGAAAAATTTTCTTCTAATTGGCAAACCTTATTTCTAAAATTTTAATGTTGCTTTGCCCGGGATGCGAACCCAGGACATACGGTGTGGCAGGCGGAGCACGCTACCATCACACCACGGTCGCACTTACTATCCGAGCGTCAATTTGGCTACATAAAATATGCTGGCACACATTAAACATTATACACTTTCTTATTTTGCTTTATTAAACGCACTTTCACCAAATTCTATATTTTATAATTTATTTAATTTATAGTTTTGAACTCGCTTTGCATATAGAAATGAAAATAGTAGTCGCAAAACTGGTTCTCAATTTTTTTTAGTTGCAGCTCAGCTCATTCTCAATTTCTTCTCTCGCATGTAGTTGCCACACTTCATTGTTTCGAACAAAGCTTTACTTTTGCTTTTGTTTTACATAACATTTTAAATAGAAAACTTGTAAGTTATAGAAAAGTAAAGAATAAAATCGCTAGAAGGTAATTCACCACTGGAGCAACTTTACATGTAATTCGGCAAGTTTAACTTTCGTAACACTTTATTTTGAAGCGATTCCAAAACAACTCAAACTTTTATGTTGTCGGAAACATCAACACTAAAAAAGATGTTTTTTATTATCTTATTAAATTCGATTGCGTGAGAGAAAATTTGTAAAAACTTGAACAAAATGCTTTTAACTTTGGAAAAATCCTGTTCGTTCAAATAAAACTTTTGCAACAAGAGGGCGCAATTTTGCATTTCGCTTGGACGAGAAGTTGCAAAATCGTACCCGATAGATAGGTGTCCCGATATCTCATAATTTTTGCACAGTAAATTCAAAAAAGGGTTTTTTCGTTTTGTATTGATAGCTGAAAAACTAGTTTTTTTTTGTTTTCCCATTTTGTGTGTTTTTTTGATTTGATGGTTTTCTTATTTTGTTGTTTTTTTTTTTAACAAGTGGCACCATCGTCATAAGTACAAAGTAGAGAGCGCAGTGAGCGTAAAATTATCTTTGAAAATTGCTCATGTATTGAGTTGATCGCCGTTAAATTACCTGTAAGATCAGTTGTGTTAACAGAAAAATCAGTTAGATTGACCAGCAGTGGACATTTGCCATCGCTTTATAACGATTTTGTTATTCAGCAACTATTTTGTATCGATATTCGTTTATCGTGGATCAGCTGTGTCGTTAAATAAACGGCAAGTAAATTGGCTGCGTTAAAAATCGCGATATTAATATTTCTGGCAATTTTAGTTAAAAAAGAAAATCGGAACTTTAAAAGTACTTTAATTAAATACTTTCAAACACGAAAAGCTGCTTTATTTATAAATCAAATGGCATTTGAGTACTTCACAAAATGAAGAATTACTAAGTCCATCCCCAGTGGTTCATAGAGAAGTAGATGACCCATTCCACTTGAATGCAACGGAGTTTCTAAAGCTGTACCGACTAACCCTAGACTTGGCTCATGATATTATTTCTAAATTTGATGGTCAATTAAAGGGTACAAGAATAACTGCGATATCAACAGAGAAAAAAAATTAATACCGCATTTACTTACCATTTGTTAAAATATGTAAAAACTTTTAAAGGCAGTTAGTATGCGGAATTTATTTATTTTTGACACTTCTTGTGTGCTTTTCGCATTTTTTAGGTTTCGTTAAGCTGTGCTGCCACCTTTCTACTATTAAAACGAAATTTAAGTGTCAAAAGTGTCAAAGTGTTCGACAAATCGCATCGTTATAAGTTAGTGAATTCCACTACAGGAATCTGTCTGTTACAGAATTTTGTTAACTTAAGAGCGGCAATTTCTCTTCTGTTGAAATTACTATACTAATTTGTTGGTTTGACAAAGAACTCGGTCGAATTAACCATAATTCGATCAATTTGGCCGAATCTCCGTTAAGTCAAGAACAACAGGACCGATTTGTCGATTTTCTTCAGTGTACAAGGTGACAGCTGATTTGTAGTTTTTTATAGGGTTTGAAAACTTGCGGCGCAGTACGATTTTGACATTTACAAAACCAAAGTACATGGAACTTTCAATTATGGTTGCAGATATGTCACCGTGGCTACCAACTTGTATGGCTCCACCATGGGCAACCACAGTTAAATCATGACATTTAACGGCGCTTTTCCATGGCACAGTCCCAATAATGGGTGGGTTTTTTTTTCTTCAACGGCTTGACGGCACGGTGCGCCGTTTCGAACAATCAAAAAGTTACTTGTACGCGTCGTGGTCAATCGGCGTAGTAGTTGTCGTAAAGAAAAAATAAAAGGTGATTAATTTTCCAAGTATTTCTGAAACTCCATTTAAGTAAACGGGTTCAAATCATGTTAAGTGAACGCCTTAGCAAATTAGCTATTAAATATGAGAAGTTATAGTGAACAAATCTACTCAAAAATGTTGTGTTTTGCGTATAAAAGGTTTGGTTTAGAAATTGTGTATGCAGAGTAAAGAGCTTTGCTAAAGAAAAGTAAAGCAAAAGTAAAAGCTGTATGCGATTTCGGAGAAGAAACATGTATGCGCGTAAATAGTCGAAACTCATTATTAATAAATTGTGAATTGTTTTCAATGTTGTTTGTTTATATGTTATAATTTAATGTTATATGCTCCCTGAAAAAGGTGCAAAATAGCACCGAAATGCATAGGAGAACCGGCCGTAAAGCTCAATAAATATCATCACATAAATTAAAAATATTGGCCCAACAACAAAAATCTGTTGTAAAAATACATTTATGCAAATTATACATCGGACATAGAAACTTTCAAGTGAAAAGCGACGATAAAAGGGCTGAAAGAGTTTGGGAAAATAAAAATTCAAATTTTTAAAAACTAAAAGTGCTGTCGGGTGAATGCGTGTAGGGAGAACTAAAAAGAGCAAGCACCAGGCAATTGCCGTCTGAAGTATTTTCAGGGCATGGAGGTATTTTGTATGCTCTAAACGTAACTTTTAGATGCAAAAGGTGAATCGACGTAATAGGGACTTGTCGCCTTATTAATTTTCCGCAATATATTGACATAGCGTATGCGACTAATAATTATTAAAATCCAGTTGGGACCGAAATGCGTATGTTCGCGTCATAATTTGTTTTGAAGGAAAATAGCCCGCCGCAGTCAAACATATATATATAAAAGAGGGGTTAAGTGTCGCCTATGCCCGAATACGTAACAATCAATCGCTCTAGGCACAAAACAGCTACTCCGACGCCAGGATCACCCAAATCTCGTCGTAGCGTCAACAAAGAAACAAGAGTAGCAAGTAGCACATAGCAAAATTCGTTCAACATCAAAGAAGGAAACCGTAGGTAGAACAGTGCGCAATACGAGTAACAAAAATCGTAATCCCAGTAAACGCCCACCCTTATGCTCTAAATTAAGTTATAATAGTGTGACGATTCGTTACAATTGGTGTCAGAAGAGGAATTGTTGAATAAATTCCGAAGATTTCGAATACAACTTGGACATAGCAAAGTTAAGTGAATTAGGGATCCAGCAACTGAAAAAGTAGTTGGAGAACCGTGGATTGAGTACAACTGGCAACAAGATCGGACTTCAAGCACGGCTGCGGGAGGTAATGGAGTAGGAAGGAATTAATGTGGACGATGATGTCTTTCATCCTGATGGGGACGAGACAACAACAAAAATTGAAGAGAAAAACGAAATATCGCAGACAGTTACGAGCACAGACTTGTACATGATATTGGCTGCAATATCTGCACAAATATCGACAGTGTCATCTCAACTGGCAGAACAGAAGACATATATGGATCCCAACTGGAATCACAGGAGACACGTATAACATCCAAGATGGAAACACAACTCGACTCGCAGGAGAACCGTATAACATCCAAGATTGATGCACAAGAAACGCGTATTTCAGAATTGCCGTCGCAAATATTATCCCAACTGGAATCACATGAGACACGTATCTCAGAGATGTCGTCAGAAATAACATCTAAAATTGAAGCACAAGAGGCACGTATATCAAAAATGTCCGCACAAATTTCAGCACAGGTTATCATCGCAGATCTCTGCACAACTGGAAGCGTGTATGGAAGAAGAAGTAACGCAGTTTCAGCAAAAGGTGCAGTGGTCGACAAGATAAAATGGAGGCCGAGATAAATGCTTTAAAAGATCGTATTCAGGAGTTACAATCGAACCGTCCAATCACTTCAACGTCTACTGTTAAGGTAAAATCCTCAACGTTTGATGGTTCTGTTGCTTTCCAGGTATTTAAGCTCCAATTTGAGAAGACATCAGCAGCGAACAACTGGAATGCCGAAGATAAAGTTGCTGCATTGTTCGTGGCTTTAAAGGGACCAGCTGCTGAGATTTTATAGACCATCCTAGAGTACGAAAGTAACAGTTATGAAGCATTGATGGTTGCTGTAGAACGAAGTACCGAAGCGAACACAGGAAACAGACCTACCAAATAGAATTGCAAAACCGCTACCAAAAAGCTAACGAGACTTTGCAGGAGTTTGCGTCGGATGTTGAAAGATTGGGTGATCTCGCAAATGTGGACGCACCCATGGAATACACCGAGAGGGTAAAATATTGATTTTTATAAATGGCATACGGGACGTGGAAACAAAGCGAGCGCCATACGCAAACCCAAAGCTGAAATTTGCTGAAACGGTATCCCATGCATTGACTCAGGAAACATCGTCACTTTTGAGTAAGCCCGCATACAAAGCACGCCGTGTGGAAGTGGAAAGGCCAGATTGGGTAAACAAAATTTTGGAAGCACTGAAGAGATTACAACAGAAAAATTTCAGAGTTATGAAGTGTTTCAAGTGCGGCAACCCAGGTCACATTGCTCGTCATTGCAGCACCTGTCCTGGTAGTTCCAACTTGGTTGGTCGTAAACGTAAATCTGGAGGAGGTAAGCAAGAGCGAGTCAGATGTATAGGGCGAAAACTTGCCCCAGTTATTGAATGTCCTGTGATATCTATCTCGGAATTGGAAGAAAATCGAGCAGTCTTACCGTCAAAGGAAATGTGGATGGCAAGGAGCGTGTACTGGCTGTAAATACGGGAGCATCTCATTCTTTAATCAGATCTGATTTGGCCAACAGGAGAGTAAAGCCATTACCTGGAGCAAGGTTGCGTACGGTTACTGGCGAGTATAACCAAGTCCAGGGAGAAGTGATATGTGATGTCTTAATTGGAAAGGTCACGGTTTTACATAAATTCGTTGCGGCGGAGATCGTTGATGAATTCATATTGGGAGTAGACTTCTCAGTTGACCATTAAATCAGAATCGAGTTGCCGAGAAGGATTATGCGCTATAAGAACCAGGATATACCACTTAACTTCAGTTTGGAGAAAGGGTTCAGCAGTAAGCAAGTGCTGGTGGAGGCGATTCGACAAAGACCACCAAAGTCAAATAGAAGACCGGGCAAAGGTTGATGGAACGAATGGGCCAAAAAAAGCAAAATCAAAGATACTGGCAAGAGAAACAGTGGCACTGACAAAACCAAATGGACGCACTAAAACCAAGGAAAGAATTTCCGAGAAAGAATGCAAGGGTTGTTTCAAGCCAGGGCGCACTACTGTTGTGAAACGGCGGAACGATACTGATTATGCGAAGCCAAACCGTCAAGCGCAAGCTCTGCGAAGTAGTTCATTGGCCAAACAACAGAGTGTGAGGGAACAAACCAGGGTAATGAATAGTAAGATGAAACACAGGTTTGACAAGAACAATAATTCGGAAGGTTTCTTGGAGGGAGATTTGGCACTGCTATACAACCCTCACCGGCGAAAGGTGTTCCATCCAAATTTTGGTACAGTTGGGAAGGTCCATACAAAATTGGGAAGACAATCAGTGACACCATTTATCGCATACAAACCATTGGGAAACCACAAAATAGAAGGGTGGTTCATTTGGAAAGGCTAGCAGCGGTTAGGTCGAACGATTTGTCTGATCGGGACGATCAGACTTAGGTGGAGGGCAGTGTGAAGACTATTCACATCACTAAATAAATGCACAATAACAAAAACCTTAAAGCCAGCTACATAAACACATTAGTCATCATGTACACACATACATACAAGCAGCAGAGAGATACAAACGCATGTCATCATCATCCAGAATAGTACTCACATATACACATTCATATGGTTACAGCTACAAATATACGCGCGAATGGCTGGTGTCCAGGTAAAGGATTCTGGAAGAAGAAACGTCTATACATTTGGGCAGAGAGTATAAAAGAAGCACAAGCTGAGTAGTCAGTAATGAGTTTGATTTAAGCACGCTATTGGTTGCGAAGTATACGTGTTATTGTGAAGTACTTTCAAAGTAGTCTAATAAAGACCATTTTGCATTATGTAATATATTGGTGTTATTTATTCAACAATTTAGCGATACGAACGTTAGTAAAAGGTGTAAAATAAGCAGAGTTTCACTAAAATCGTTACAATAATATAACGCCGGAGTCACATCGGCCATCGTAATAGGTGCCACACGCAGTGACCATGAACGCCATTTATTTTCCTCTTCTTCTTTTCCCAGGAGCACCCAAATATCACAGAGTCAACAGTATCGACAAGTTTAAGGGCTGAAACCTGCTACGACAGCGGCACCGATAACAATTGCGGCACAACCACGGCAAAGGTCGCCAACAACAGCGCGAACTACCACTATCAATAGCGCCAATACCGCGCGTTAACACCATCAGCAGCGCTACACCGCGAACCCATAGCATTGATCGCGCAACTGCGCGCTACCACCACCAACAGCGCCAACAACCGTGCGTTAACACCATCAGCAGCTCAACACGGCGCGCTACGAGTAACGACATCAACAGGCCGCATCTTAAAGGCGGCCTTGTACGAGCAACAACAACAACGGGCCGCACCATAAAGGCGGCCTTATACTATCAACAACAACAACAGGCCGCAACATAAAGGCGGCCTTGTACCAGCAACAACAACAACAGGCCGCACCATAAAGGCGGCCTTATACCAGCAACGACATCAACAGGCCGCACCATAAAGGCGGCCTTGTACGAGCAACAACAACAACGGGCCGCACCATAAAGGCGGCCTTATACTATCAACAACAACAACAGGCCGCAACATAAAGGCGGCCTTGTACCAGCAACGACAACAAAAGGCCGCACCATAAAGGCGGCTTTATACCAACAACGACAACAACAGGCCGCACCATAAAGGCGGCCTTATACCAGCAACGACAACAACAGGCCGCACCATAAATGCGGCCTTATACCAGCAACAACAACAACAGGCCGCACCATAAATGTGGCCTTGCACCAGCAACAACAACAGGTCGCACAATAAAGGCGGCCTTGCACCAGCAACAACAACAGGCCGCACCATAAAGGCGGCCTTGTACCAGCAACATCAACAGCAGACCGCACCATAAAGGCGGCCTTGCACCAGCAATAACAACAACAGGCCGCACTTGCACCGGCAACAACTTCAAGGAAGACAATCACCAATGTTGTCAACGACCCTGGGTGAGTCTGTTCCATTTAAACCACAATTTTAAATTAGAAATATTTCAAAATTTCTTTTTAACCTATTCGAAAAATTTCGTCTTAAGGACATTTTTTTTTAATTTTTTATTCATCGCAATCGTATTTCATTTGAATTATTTACATATCTTGTAGAAGAAAGGTAAAAATCTCGCGTTTCACATTTTTTGTTACGTTTCATTAACTATTAATATAAACACAAGTCTGCATACATTAGAATAGTTTTAATATTATGTATGTATATATTTATAATTACAATATTGGTTAATAAGAACTAGCAACTAAAACTATATTAGCTGATATTTAAAAGCAATACGTCAACAATTTAGAATACGCTAACTTTATTTATTAGACGTTCATACGCTTTTATTTAATTGTCTGATCAACGCCCTAGATTGATAAGTAGTGTGATGACTAGTACCTAGTACCTAGGACCTACCTAATTATTTTCTAGCTTTTCGTATTATTATTACTTCATTAAGTATTGTTTTCAATAAAACCGTTTAACTTAACTTAACTCATTCTATTTAGTTCATTTAGTGACTTACAAGGACTCTTTCCTGACAATTTGTTACAACCTAAGTCCTCAATACATAATCCTTCCAAAGAATTTACTCAACCCCGCGCCACGAATGCTTGTCCCTCCGCCAACTCCAAAATATTTTGATGTCACTTCTACCAGACTGTATACAATATTTGTTCCAAATATGAGCCAAATCGGGCACCATAGGTCGCTTTCTATTCATGTATGTATTATGTGTTCCAAATATGGACCAAATCGGACCACAAGTAGGATTTTTGTGAATATCTCGATCCTTGCGCCACCTAGCGGCGATTTTTTTGATAGGTCGCTTTCTATTCTTTTTATGTATTATGTGTTCCAAACATGAGCCAAATCGGACCACAAATACGATTTTTGTGAATATTTCGATCCTTGCGCCACCTAGCGGCGATTTTTTTTCAGAAGTCGCTTTTTGTTCTTGCATGTATTATGTGCTCCAAATCGGACCACAAATACGATTTTTGTGAATATCTCGATCCTTGCGTCACCTAGTGGTGATTTTTTTATAGGTTGCTTTCTA
This sequence comes from Eurosta solidaginis, assembly GCF_040869045.1. Lineage (NCBI taxonomy): Eukaryota > Metazoa > Arthropoda > Insecta > Diptera > Tephritidae > Eurosta > Eurosta solidaginis. Next base: position 135,446,305 of record NC_090319.1, read on the forward strand.
TTCTTGTATGTATTATGTGTTCCAAATATGAGCCAAATCGGGCCACAAATACGATTTTTGCGAATATCTCGACCCTTGCGCCACCTAGCGGCGATTTTTTTCTTATTATTGTATTGTCATCGGGTTCTGAATTATATTCCAAGTTTCAAGCTTGTAGCTTATCGGGAAGTTACTTAAATTTCAATTACAAAATTCGTTCACAACGGCCGTGCATGCGGCCGTGCGGCCAGCCTATCAAGTCAAGCTAAATAAAACCGTTTAAAAATAACAATGTTTTAGCAATCCATTTTTTAAGAAAAATAACGTTAATAAGTCTTTCGATAATTGGAACTTTTATAAAATGAACAAAAATTGGTATATAATAATAAAAATTTAAAATAATATAAAATTAATCCTTGATTATTTTACTTACATATACGGTGACTAACGGTCTCACACACCAGGTTATTGAAAAAAAATACAGAAATTATGCTCACTAAGCAGTTTCGTTGTAACTGATGGTGGGGGACGTGCAATGCGGCAGCTACTCGAAACCGCACCCGCAAAAAAGGATAATGGAGAAGAAAGTTATACGATTTTTTTACACAACAAGTCTCACAGACCAGTAGGTCACCATTGGTGGGTTAAATCTAATTTACAGTTTGTCAACTTCCAATTCCAATAAGCGGTAAGTTCTTCGCCTGTACCTATGAGCCTACGTATGGTTACGCGGTTGTTAGTAGGTATACCCCAGGCATCGGCAAATTGGAAATGCAGATGGGTTAGTGAGAGCGCGATAATCGCGCACATCACTTGATGCATCGTTTTGCTTAGTTCCACAGATGACATGATATGAAACTTCTCGCTCTCTGAGAGCACGTGAAAATGTGCATTTTTTATAATATTGGCCATAGATACCATCATACTCAAAATCAAATTTGGGCATTTCAGAATAACTTTGGGGTATTTTACATGGTAAAGGTTTAATTTATAATTTTCACTGAAAACTTACTCAAGATTGTCTAATGGGATATCAAAAAACTCGAATTTTTGTCAGGATTACAAATCCGAAGAAAAAATAACTATTTTTCACCCGTGGAAAATTTATCAGTGACAACACCTTGCATCGAAGGGCTGCACACGAAACGGGTTTTGATAGCAGCTTTCGATTGGAGAAAAAGTCAGCTTCTTAGTCTTCGCATTGATGTAAATGGATGCATAAAGGCCAGGTTTTTGTGGAGCGTTGCAACATTCCATTTTTGACAGCTGAGATAAATTGTAGGTATACGTATAGGTTAACGCAACATATATAATTAACAGCCTTTTGCGGACGACAACGCAGATACTTCACCAAGTGATCTAATTTCGTAACTTATTATAAATTTTTTGCGTTTTTTATTGTATGTGGATATACATATGTATGTAAATAAACATTTTGGTCGCATCAAAGTGAAAAAGGGGCTAGCCGTTCATTGTTATCTTATGGCGGTGCAAGCGCAACAAAGCAAAGCAACGCAATCGAAATATATTATTTCATATTTTTTCACTTATCTACCACAAAATATTTCTACAAAACTTTGCCTTTTTTATAAATATTTTATTTTAATAAGGTTTTATCACCTTACTTGCTGATTTTTTGAAAATAATGAAACCGAACGGATTTCTTGGAGTTTTTTTTTTTGGTAGTTTAGGCAACTCTATGGCCATCTGATGTTCAAGACCCATTCTTGGAAACGAACGAACTTTTGTTTACAATCGAATGAACTTCAAGACCCATTCCTGGAAACGAATTGAGAGAGAATAAAAGTTTCGTATCATGTCATCAGTGCTTAGTTCATTCGCTTATTAGCAAGCAACAAGACAAAATCTTTTGTTATTATATTTTTAATGCGCACAATGGGAAGCAAAAGGTTTATACAATTAAATACATTGTATTTGCGCAAAAGGGTTGGTCAACATTAAATATTCTTCGCGTGTGCGCATTAAAAAAATTAAAAAACGATCTTTGCTTATTGCTTGCTAATAACATTCGTCAACATTGCGAGCGACGCACACAATCGATGTTGCTGCCAAATGCTCGGTGACTTCTAAACTAAAGAGAATAAGAATACGTGTGAATTGAGTGTGCACAATTGTGCCACTAAATGCCGATGCCTGGTATACACACCGCATGCACATTGGTACAGTAGAATACAGACTGTAATCATGTATTTCCTTACATTAGGGTGGTCCTAAAACGTTAAGGTAAGTAAATTGGTAAGTAATTAAAATCATTAAAAGGGAAAATAAGGTAAGTGTAAATTAATTATAAGGTAAGTATAAGGTAAGTAATAGAAAAATATAAGGCAAGTATAAGGTAATTCTATTTTAATTATTAGGTAAGTACATAATGATTTCTATTTAACTTCATTATTTTAATTACATTGCATTTTATTTACATTTAATTTTCAGGTATTAATTTATAAACTAGTCTGCTTCGGCGTGGAGCCGTGTGTAGAAGGCCACGAAAGTGGGGAAAGCTTCTGACCGCCATTCACCTAGGAATGGCCAGAGCGATTCTTTTGCATGCGGTTCAAGCAGCCCACTACTGACGGTCGCTTGCGGCCAAGTATCCTCTGGGTAATGTGAGCAGGCGACAACCTGGCTAGGCCACTCTGACATAATCGGTTTAAGGGCTAGCCGGGGAGATCTCATCTGCAGCGTATGTACACCTCTAAGTGCGGCTGCAAGCGGGCGTCTGTCTTGGAGCAAGCGGCTCGCTATATAAACATGCAAGTAATATTTTCACCCCCGCTGAGCGGGTTGTGCGCTAGGCTTGGGACCCGCCACGTAAAACCATACTCCAGTGAAATACAATAAGCCTCGGATAAATACATTCTCTATTGATGACGATCATGGCAAACGTTTGAAGGACAATGAATTGAGGGCATGCACCTGTAAAGTCCGCTCTCTTAATGGAATTGATGCAGATGCCCGGCTGGTTGATGTTCTCGTCAAAGCCAAATCTGACATCACCGCCATCCAAGAAATGCGTTGGACGAAGCAAGGAAGAAAGAAGATCAAAAATTGTGACATCTATTGGAGTGGCCATACGAATAAGCGTAGTTTCGGCGTTGGATTCGTTGTGGGAGAGAGACTTTGTCGCCAAGTTCTTGCGTTCACGCCTGTGGGCGAGCGTCTCGCCGCTATCCGAATAAAAGCAAACTTTTTTAATATATCATTCATCTGCACCCATGCACAGAGGAGAAAGACGATGAAGTGAAAGACACTTTGCATGGACAATTAGAACGCACATACGAGCGCTGCCCCTGTCAGGATGCTTGGCGACTTTAACGCCAGGGTGGGCAAAGAAGGTGTTTTTGGACCTACAGTGGGAAAGTTCAGCCTACACAATGAAACTTCTCCTAACGGACTGAGGCTGTTTGACTTTGCCGGTGCTCGAAGCATGGTCATATCCAGTACGAGGTTCATGCATAAAAAGATACATCAAGCTACATGGCTGTCTCCTGATCGAAATATTCGCAATCAGATCGATCACATTGAGATAGACGGGCGGAATGCCTCCAGTGTTTTAGATGTGCGCACGACCAGAGGACCTAACATGGACTCGGATCATTATCTTGTTGCAGCCAAAATACGCACCCGCCTCAGCGCGGCTAAAACCAAAAAACAAAAAACACAATCGACGAAAAGCTTCAATCACAACAGACTGCCAATGATTTCGCAACTCGACTCTCACACCTGCTCTCTGAGAGCACAACTCATCCTGAAGGAATACAGGAGCAGTGGGAGCATATCTCCAAAGCACTTCGTACTGCCACCGAGGAAAAAATTGGTTACCGGCGGCCACGAAAAAACAACTGGTACGATGAAGAATGCCGCGTTGCAACCGAAAGCGAGCGCAACAAGAGGAGTGTGTGAACGCTATCGGGAGTTGAAAAGGGAAGCGACACGCCTTTTCAGGGCGAAAAAAGCAGAAGCAGAAAGGCGTGAGTGCGAGGAGCTTGAGCTGCTAGCCACCAGTAATAACGCCCGAAAATTTTACCAAAAAATATGGCGCCAGACGGAAGGTTTTAAAACCGGGGCAAACTCCTGTAGGAAAGAAAACGGCGACCTTGTAACTGATGTCCAGAGAGTGCTTAGGTTAAAGAGGGAAAACTTCTCTGCTCTCCTAAATGGAGGCAGCAATTCACCGCGCAGAGATGAAGAACCCGATCCCGAAATCGATGATGACGGAATATATGTCCCCCGCCCGATTATGAATAGCAATAACCCGATTGAAAAACAACAAGGCCGTGGGCGCTGATGGATTGCCTGCGGAGCTATTCAAGTGCGGCGGCGAGGAGTTGGTAAGGCGCATGCAACAGCTTCATAGTAAAATATGGGCGGACGAGTGCATGCCCGACGATTGGAATCTAAGTGTTCTTTGCCCAGTCCACAAGAAGGGGGATACTGCAAAATGCACCAACTATCGTGGAAACAGCCTTCTTAATATCGCATATAAGGTCATCTCAAGTGTATTGTGCGAAAGATTGAAGCCCACCGTGAACCGGCTGATTGGACCTTATCGGTGCGGCTTCAGACCTGGTAAATCTACCATCTACCAGATTTTCACAATGCGCCAAATCTTGGAAAAAACCGTGAAAAGAGAATCGACACACATCACCTCTTCGTCGACTTTAAAGCCGCCTTCGACAGCACGAAAAGGAGCTGCCTATATGCCGCTATGTCTGAATTTGGTTTACCCGCAAAACGTATACGGCTGTGCAAAATGACGTTGAGAAACACCATCAGCTCAGTCAGAATTGGAAAGGACCTCTCCGAGCCGTTCGAAACTAAACGAGGTTTCAGACAGGGTGACTCCCTATCTTGCGATTTCTTTGCTGGAGAAAATTATACTAGCTGCAAAGCTTAACCGCGCTGGAACAATATACTATAAAAGCGTGCAATTACTGGCATATGCTGATGACATTGATATCATCGGCCTAAACTCCCGTGCTGTTAGTTCTGCTTACTCCAAACTGGAAAAAGAGGCGGTAAAGATGGGATTGATGGTGAATGAGGACAAAACGAAGAACCTGCTGTCATCGAGCAAAGATTCAGCGCATACGCGCTGGCAGCCATAATTTCGAAATAGTAAAAGACTTCGTTTATTTGGGAACCAGCATCAACACTAGCAGCAAGACCAACACTGAAATCCAGCGAAGAATCAAACTTGCCAATAAATGCTACTGTGGACTAGGTAGGCAATTGAAAAGTAAAGTCCTCTCTCGGCGAATGAAAATCATACTCCACAAGTCACTTATCGTACCCGTCCTGCTGTATGGGGCAGAAGCATGGACCATGACAACAGCAGATGAAGCGGCTTTGGGAGTGTTCGAGAGAAAAGTTCTTCGAAAGATTTATGGACCTCTACGCGTTGGCGATGGCGAGTACCGAAAAAGATTTAATGATGAGCTGTACGAACTATAAGCAGATATCAACATAGTCCAGCGAATTAAAACGCAGCGGCTGCGCTGGCTAGGCCATGTTATGCGAATGAAAGATGATGCTCCTGCCAAGAAAGTGTTTCTATCGGAACCCGCCTATGGAAGCAGAGGTAGAGGGCGGCCCCCACTCCGTTGGAAGAACCAGGTGGAAAATGATTTAAACTCCCTTGGTGTGACCAATTTGCGCCGGTTGGCGGAGCGAAGGAGCGACTGGGGCGCCTTGTTGGACGGTCATAATCGTTTAGACGGTTAAGCGCCAATTAAGTAAGTAAGTAAGTAGATTTGTGTGGATTAGCCGCAGTGCATAGGCCTATTTTTGATAACTAATATTACTCTGTTTGTTTATAATTAAAAGAAATTTTTGTAAATTCGAACAATCTCTCCAAATATCGAAATTTACTTTCGTGCACAAAACGGCACCATCTGTAGGACCAATTATCTAAGTGCTCTAAGACACAAACATACATATACATAGCTGATTTTTAAGGCTGTCTAACTCTGTAATATATTTTGCTTTTGGAAAAATTACCTCTTTGAAAATAAGCGGGCTGAAAAATAGTGGCATAACCGCTTAAGTTAAATCAACAATTGAAAATCTCAACCAAGCGATTTGTAACAAGTAAGGAAGGCTAAGTTTCGACTTATGGCATTAAAAGTATTCTAGATGAATTAAATGAAAAAGGGCGGTGCCATCCCCATTTTGAAATTTTCTTTTATTTTTGTATTTTGTTGCACCATATCATTACTGGAGTTGAATGTTGACATAATTTACTTATATACTGTAGAGATATTAAATTTTTTGTTAAAATTTGACTTAAAAAAATTTTTTTAAAGTGGGCGTGTTCGTCATCCGATTTTGCGCATATATAGTAATAGGAGTAACATTCCTGCCAAATTTCATCACAATATCTTCAACGACTGACAAATTACAGCTTGCAAAACTTTTGAATTACCTTCTTTTAAAAGTGGGCGGTGCCACGCCCATTGTCCAAAATTTTAATAATTTTTTATTCTGCGTCATAAAGTTAACCCATCTGCCAAGTTTCATCGCTTTATCCGTCTTTGGTAAAGAATTATCGCACTCTTTCTGTTTTTCAAAATTTTCGATATCGAAAAAGTGGGCCTGTTTATAGTTCATTTTAAATAACAATCTGAGATGAGTGCCCAGAAACTCACCTACCAAATTTCATTAAGATACCTCAAAATTTACTCAAGTTATCGTGATTACGGACGGACGGACGGACATGGCTAAATGAATTTCTTTTTTCGCCCAGATCATTTTGATATATAGAAGTCTATATCTATATCGATTAGTTTATGCCGTTACGGTTTACCGATATGCGAACAAAATTAATATACTCTGTGAGCTCTACTCAGGTGAGTATAAAAAAAGCTAATTTGTATATATATTTCTCATTTGCTCGATATAGGCAACCGGCATCATAGCGTCCGTATTGCATAGACCGTATATTACCTACTATCTATATATTAATACGCCAACAAAATTTCCATACAACCAATCGTCAGGCTGTTTCGCATACTTAGCATACGTAAAATCATATATAAGTTATATGAATCGATTCGTATGGATCAGCCACAGTCATAGGCCTATTTTTGTTAACAAATATTACTACATATATTTGCTTGTAATGAACAGTTTTTTGTTAATTCGAACAATCTCTCCAAATATCGAAATTAACTTTCGTGCACAAATCGCGCCATTTGCAGGACCAGTTATATAAGTGCTCTAGACACAAATCTGCATATTATGCGTACGCGCCAGACCGTGAAAGAATAAAACATGGTTTCCCAGTGTTCCCACTTACCTATATTGGTCTGTACCAAAATCCTAAAAAAAGTTGTTCCAAAATAATTGGTAGTGCACAAAAAAAACTTTAAAGAGAAGTAATTTTTAACCGGCACATTTTTTTGGACAAATTTTAATTACACGTAAATGCATAGGTCTTTATTTAACAGATTTTTTGTTTTTTATTTTAGTTTGTTTAAAAAAAAAAACATGAAATCACAAATAATGAGATAACTTTTGTTGAAACTAACTAAATTTATTCATAACAATTAATGGAAAATTACCCGAAAATGTTTTCACATTTCCAGATTTTGTCCTCATTTTAGATAAAGTACGTCTTATACTGAACAAAAAAAAAAAAATAAATTTGCTCCAAAGATATAAAAATAAAATTTTTATATTGTCTTTTATGCTAATTTATTTTGATATTCATTCATCGACTGATCTCCGCTGCGTTCGATTATATTTCTCGACTAGTTTGATTGTGTACTTTGAGTGTTTTGAGAATCTCTTTCTCTCTTCTTATATTTACACGGTCTTTCTTTATTTTCTTTTTCCTAAAGCGTGTGCAAATTGTATTTGCTATAGCAGAAAATTTAATTAAAAATAAAAATGTCCCAAAGGGGGCCCCCATTTGGGGACAGTAGGTTTGCCTTGTTATCGGCAGGCCCAGAGCCTAAACGAAGAAAACAAACTAATATCACAAAAGAAGTTTTTCCCTCGTTACCATTTGTGAAAAAAGAAAATCCGAAGTAAATAGTGGTGTTTACGCGGCGTAGGCTGCCACCCGTCCCATCTCCCCCTATCTTGTATTGTATTCGATTATTGAATTGTATTGTATCGAATTATCCCCTAGAATCAATGCATTGTATTTACCTTTAAATTCCCTATTGGATCTCCTCATGGACGTGTGGCAGCCTCCACCGCGCAAATCCACCAGATGGAATTCGCCGTAACTACATAGTAGCGATCCGGCAGGATCGCTACCTGTCAAAAAACCACCACATTTTGGTCTCCTTTGTTTTGATTATAATTATAATTTTGAAGAAGCATCACGGTTTGCTAATTTTTGTGATACTCTGCACAAGTTCGCTAAAGTTATCAATTTTGTTATACAAACATAAACCATTCTGTCTTTTCCTGAGCTTTCTTAGTATTATTATAACCATTGCAAGTAAACGCGTGTGAACACAAGTAAGGCTAAGTTAAATTGAAGTTTATTTTTATGAAACATTAAGAATTGTAGACGGTGATATAAAATTACATTAGTAATAATCCAACAATTCGTTGGCCCAATAACTACAAGTTTTGTTCTTAATATTCATCTCTGCGCCGTACGCACAGAGCCGAAGGTTCCGCCCTATAGTCATCTTCCCCAACATTATCGGGCATCATTTCCGTCGATTGGATCAGTTGGTATTGCCTAAAGTTCGACGGTGAACCAGTGTATGACCCCATTAACGAAAGGAGACAAGATTTTGCCGCAAATACCAGAACAGCACCGCCGCCAAGACGCTATTACTGCCGTGCCCAGCCAGTGCATCCGCATCACCAAAGGGAAGCCGTTCTCCAACCAACCCTACCAGGAAATCGGTGAGTAACACCTGCTCAATTATCTAATGGTCCTTCGTCGCCATTGACGAAACCAGCCCCTTGTAAAATAATATACATATATTAAATATATCCCACCCAAATAATTTTTGGCGGCTCCCGACCATATAAAATTTTCCCGCCAAAAATACATTTTTCCCGCCATAAAATATATATGTATATTCCCACCACCATATACAAACGTACATAAAAGCGGTGCATTACAAACCGGCAGATCCCACACACTTGTACAAAGTTAGCTCATTGTACTTTAATACATATCCCCACATCTATATTATTATTCGCGATACCCAGCAGTAAATTCTGCAGGTCATCTCAACTAATCCCAGACTATCCCCAATTCAGTCTAACTGGTCCTAGCCTACTACACTCTCGACCAATAGGAAAACTTCTCCCTTTGGTTTTCCCGTATAAATAAACACTCGGCAATCTCCAAAAATTCCCAAAATAGCCAAAGCAAAATTAAGCAAGTCCCTCTTCAGAATGGCTAGCGTGGTCGAAAATAAATTTATATCCGAAACGGATCACTTTTCGGATTACTGCGCTCGGTTCGGTACAACCGACATCCAAGATAACACCGAGGCATCCCTAAAAATAAAAGACAAAAAATGTGTTCTGGGAAAGGCTACAGGGCGCATATGACGCCGTCGTAGAGTCAGATGACAACGACCTTCCCGACGACTTTAAGGCCTCAGCTTTCAACAAATACCGCGCCCGCCTTATAGCGTATGAGGACACAAAGGCAAGAATAGGCGATCAGCTCCAGCTAAGGGTACTAAGCAATCCCGTCCCCGCTACAACCACCACTTCCCAAGAAAGTTCCGGGATGCATCTCAAAGTACCCGCCTGTGACACCGAAGTCTTTTACGGGAGTTATGATCAATGGCCGTCCTTCCGTGACATGTTCACGGCGGTCTATATCAACCACCCAAAACTCTCGAGCGCCCAAAAACTGTACCAACTCAGGTACAAAACCCAAGGAAAAGCCGGCCAGATAGTAAAGTAGTGATGCCAATTTTGCTCTGGCTTGGGAAGCTCTGAAATCCCGATACGAAAATAAAAGAGTCCTGGTCGACAATCAAATCCGAATTCTCATGAATCTAAAAGCGATTCAATCGGAAAACAGTGATGAAATCCAAAGACTGCAATCTTCCGTTAATAACTGTCTCCAGATATTAGCAACCCAACAAGTCTCGACAGATAGTTGGGACCCCATATTAATATATCTGGTAACCTCAAAGGTCCCAGAAAATACAGTTGCGCTTTGGGAGCAATCTTTAAGCTCCAGAAGAGACCTACCGAACTGGTCCCAAATGGATAAATTTCTGACTACTCGCTACGAGATAGTGGAAAGGGTGGATCAATGGCGACCAGCCAAACCCCGATACAATCACCCCTCCACCAATTTCTCAAAGCCTCCGTCAAGTCAAAACAAACCCCAGTTCAGGCAGGCTCAGACCCCAAACCAAAGCCGCAACCCCCCGAAGAAAAGCCACTACTCCCAAAATCGCACGAATGCTCATGTGGCCGGGCATCAGAAAATATACGGCTGCAGAATGTGCAAGCAGTTCTCCCACACGCTACAAAGCTGCTTGCATTACAAAAAGCTGGCAATCCCTGAACGAAAAAAATTCGTGAGAGAAAACAATCTGTGCGAAAGCTGCCTGTCCCAAACCCACCTCTTAAAATATTTCACAAGCACAAGAACGTGCCTCTACTGCCAAGGTCGACACAACTCCACCCTCCACGACGCCAGAGTATCTCACCAAACCAATGGCCCTCGGAAAACAACATCCCAACTAGCAACTAGTCAGGGCGTTACCAACCCAGAACCCAATGAAGAACTTCCCACCAACTCAAACGCTGCCCATATCCAGTCATTCCATTCCGACAATGATAGCAAAATAATCCTCCCTACAGCGACAATGTCGATAGAACACCGAGGGGACTGCTTCAGGCTCAGAGCCTTAGTGGATCAAGGGTCAGAACGTAGCTTCATCTCGTCAAAAGCTCAAGTCAAGCTAGGCCTCCCATATACCCACTCCCTATTTGAAATATCGGGCATGGGAGGCGGAGTAGTACAAACCTCCAACAAGTTGTGCGCACTGACCCTAGTCTCAAATGACCACAAGGTAAAAATAAAGGCCCAGGCAATAGTGCTACCTCGGCTCACTAGGCAACTCCCAACACTCAGGCTAAATAACGACCAAATGCGTAAATCGTCCCACCTCAAGTTAGCAGACCAGAACTCTCAGAACCCCTCCCAAATTGATCTGGTGTTAGGCATCGATCTCATCCCTCAAATCATGCTAAATGGCATAGAAAAGATCTCGCCCACACTGCTAGCCCAAAACACAATATTTCGCTGGATAATAAGTGGTCAAACCCCGAAAAGGTCGGATCACACTCCTCTCAAACGTGGGAAGTAACGAACGTCCAGCTGAATGAACAGCTAAGACAATTCTGGGAAATCGAAGAAATACCCAGAGTGCGAGTGGAAACCCCAGAAGATAAAATGTGCGAAGACTTTTATCAAAGCACAACCACTCGCATGGAAGACGGCCGATATATGGTTCGGCTCCCCTTTAAACCAGCATTCCCGAACGATATCGACCTAGGCCAATGCCGTACTGCAGCCATACGACATTTCCACGGTATGGAACGTACCCTCTAAAAAAAGGGCGATCTCAAGCAGCAATACGACCAAATACTCGAAGAATATCTGTCCCTATGCCACATGGAAGAATGCAGTCCCAATGAAATAGAATCCCTGGGTAAATACTGCTCGTTCTATCTCCCTCACCATGCGGTCGTAAGGCCAGACAAGAAAACAACAAAAGTCAGAGTTGTGTTCAACGCCTCTAAAAAGTCGGGTTCCGGTCACTCTCTCTACGATGTTTTATGTACCGGACCAACCCTCCAACCCGATCTCCGACTTATGTTGCTGAAATGGCGAACATATAAATATGTGTTTAATGGCGACGTCGAGAAAATGTACTGCCAAATTCTCTTGCACCCCGATGACCGAAACTACCAACGGATAATATTCCGAACCCCCGAACACAGTCCAATAAAGGACTACAAGTTGAAAACGGTCACCTTCGGGGTTAACTGCGCGCCTTTCCTGGCTATTCGCACTCTACACGAGCTGTCGAAAGACATAGCCGATTCCCATTCACGCGCAGCCCCAATACTAAAATTCGAGACGTATGTTGATGATATTTTATCTGGCAGTCATGATCTCCAATCAGCCGAGAAATCCCTAACAGAGACTATAGACGCTCTAAATTCAGTCGGCTTTCCCCTAAGAAAGATCACGGCAAACCATCCCGACCTCCTCCAAAAAATATAGAAAACTGATCTGCTGGAAACAAACTTTCTCGAGTTCGAAAAGACTAGCACCGCCAAGACCCTGAGCATCCAGTGGAACGCCCTAACGGATACATTCTCGTATACCGTCGACTAAAATCCGGCATCCACTGCAGCCACGAAGCGGCGAATCCTCTCCTCCATTGCGAAACTTTTCGATCCCGCAGGGTGGCTGACGCCGATAATGATCCAAGCGAAGATGCTCATGCAAGAATTGTGGTTAGACGGGACCGAATGGGACGAGAAGGTTAAACCCATCCGTCTAGCCAAATAAGCGCAGTTCTCTCAAAATCTTCCCTCTATCTCTGCCATCCATATACCCCGATGGATGAATTTTACGTCCGATCAATATGTTGAGCTCCACGGATTCTGCGACGCCTCAGAAAAGGCTTATTGCGCAACCCTGTACCTAAGAAGTACCGTCGGTACTCAGGTCCACTCTCACCTTATAGTGTCCAAAGGCAAAGTGGCTCCTCTCAAAACTACTAGTTTGCTACGCCTGGAGCTATGCGGAGCGCTCTTTTTAGCGAAATTAGTCGCAGTAGTCCAACCCCATCTCGGCCTAAGTCAAAAAAAATTAATCATGTGTTCCGATTCAGAAATCATGCTAGCCTGGCTGGAAAAGCCACTCGTGGAAAACATACGTCTCCAACCGAACAGCGCAGATTATAGACCTCGTTGGAAATATCCCTTGGCGACATGTGCGAAGCAAAGACAACCCCGCGGATCTTGGAAACAGGGGATATAGCCCCGACGATCTCGCTAATTCATCGCTATGGTGGAATGGTCCAGAGTGGCTTTCCCGACCCCCCGAGGACTGGTCAACACCAACGGCCAGAAATATTGTACCCCCCCAACTTCGTCGAGTCGAAGCACTGTATGCAGCGGAAGAGTCAGAAGATGTCTTAGCACGGTTCTCCTCATATTCCCGCGCCTTACGCGTAACAGCATACGTGTTGAAATTTATAACTCGGCTTAGAAATGCTGTAGGAGGCAATCGTACCCCTGACGATCCCAGCCTCTCTTACGCCGACGTCATGCGCGCGAAAATCCGTCGGCTGAGTCTGACTCAGTCGAGATTCTTAGCTTCCGAAAGAGCTTCCCTCGAAAATTCAAAACCAATCGGAAAGCGAAGTCCCCTACTGGCACTTGACCCCTTCCTGGATACAAACGGGATTCTACGTGCCAACGGAAGATTAGTAAATGCCGACATGACCTACAATGAGTGTCATCCCATCATTCTCCCCGAAAAGGCTCGATTTACTGCCCTCTATATAAAGTTTCTACACGAGAGCTTCCTCCATGCGGACGTCCGCCTCCTGCAACAAGCTATGAGGTAGGAATTCTATACCCCCCGACTCAAACCTCAGCTGAAAAAATGTATTTTCCAATATAAAAATGAGGTGGGTTTTGTCTAAGGCTGGGGTAACGCTCAGTCAATCCAGAGTCGAGTAGAGGTCCCACAAACCCCTACTGAATAAATACACAATATTTATATGTTACGAACACACGCACACACGGCTGGCGATATTAGGCGGACAGCAGCTTTCCGTCTCAAGATGGCGAGGGGGCGGAGCGGCGGCTAACGGTCGTTGGAGTAGAGGGGGTTCGGTAGGGCGGTTGAACGGTCGGGTAACGGACGGACTCGTACGGCGGTACGGAAGCAGCGGCGGGATAGAAGCAGCGGCTTAACGGTGGTAGGATGGCAAGCGGCCAACGGTCGTCGTGGCAGCGGCGTGACGGATGCAGCAGCTTAGCGGCGGAAGGGCGGCGAACGACCAACGGTCGTCGTAGCAGCGGCGTGACGGATGCAGCGGCTGAACGGCGGTAGGATGGCAAACGGCCAACGGTCGTCGTAGCAGCGGCGTGACGGATGCAGCAGCTTAGCGGCGGTAGGACGGCGAACGACCAACGGTCTTCGTAGCAGCGGCGTGACGGATGCAGCGGCTGAACGGCGGTAGGATGGCAAACGGTCGTCGGAGCAGCGGCGTGACGGATGCAGCGGCTTAACGGCGGTAGGATGGCAAACGGCTGATGGTTAGTGGGGCAGCGGCGGCACCAGCAAGGCGGGATGGGCACGGCGGTAGTATGGCGGACGGCGGACGGTCGGCGTAGCACCGGCGGGATGGAAGCAGCGGCGGCACCAGGGGGGCGACGATGCGACGGCAGCGGCGATGGGCTACGGAGCGCGTACCAGGGCCGGGTGAGAGGGGAAATAGGCTGGCGGCGGGGTTTACCTGGACAGCGGCTGCGTGTTCCGGGCGGGGTAGGATGGGCGTACCAACGGGCTGGTATTGGTCGGTCGGATTCAACAGGGTTCGGGATATCGCTCTTCTTCGGCAGCCTTGGTAGTCGGCGGGGTCAGTCACCTGCGGGAGAAACTGCGAGGACTCGTTAGTGTCGGTTTCACCGCTGGACACCCCCGCCTTCATAGTTGCACGCTAATAGAAGGTGCGTAAGAGGGGTGGGGCTGTACCAGCCGATACACCGTGGGTCGATCCGTGCGCGGAGGGGAAGTGCACCCTAACGGCACAGCGGTAGCCCCTTATGCGCACGCATCGGCTCACGGCCGAAACCAGAGTTGAGGGGGAGGGGGGTATAGTCATTAAGGCGTCGGGCCGCTCAACACCCGGGGGGGCGACGGGTGGCAATAGCACAAAGGCATCCGCCCCGCTCGTCCTTACCTGGGTGAAGGGTAACCCGCGCCATGACGGCGCCCCTTCCACTCAACTAGCCGTGGCCAGAGCTGAGGGGGAGGGGGTTATATAGTAATTAAGGCGTCGGGCCGCTCAACACCCAGGAGGGCGACGGGTGGCAATAGCACAAAGGCATCCGCCCCGCTCGTCCTTACCTGGGTGAAGGGTGACCTGGGCCATGACGGCGCCCCTTCCACTCAACTAGCCGTGGCCAGAGCTGAGGGGGAGGGGGTTATATAGTCAATAAGGTGTCGGGACGCTCAACACCCAGGGGGGCGACGGGTGGCAATAGCACAAAGGCATCCGCCCCGCTCGTCCTTACCTGGGTGAAGGGTGACCCGCGCCATGACAGCGCCCCCTCCACTCAGCTGGCTAGCCGGAGTGGCAATCCTGTTTTTAAAAAGACAACCACTCCCGCTGGCTCACCTGCGAGGACTGAATTGCAAAAATGCAAATTCGCTGTTTATATGGGTGGTGTCGCAAACTGGTTGAGAAGTCAATGCACCATTATTGTGCTTTTTCATTCGTTTGCTATCAGTGGTTGTTGACTATGCTATACAAGTGATTTTTGGCTATGCTATAGAAACTGGTTGAGAAGTCAACGCACAATTATTGTGCTTTTTCATTGGTTTGCTATTAGTGGTTGTTGACTATGCTATACAAGCATAAGTACAAGTGGTTTATTGTAACGGTACGTTATAGTCCCCTTCCCACTTCGGTTGACGGAAAGCTGTGGTGGGGAAAGATGGATCTCCAGGCATGGCCTAGGTCTTATGCCGGTGTGCATGTGGGCGAAGCACTTTATTTAAAAACAAAATTATTTTTTTTCCAAAAATCTACATAGTCATTCCACTTATATCTACTAGAGTTAATATTAACATTTCAGGTTCAATCGCAAAAAAAGTATTGTTCTAAGAAGAAAAAAAAATATGTTTTTTCTTGTCGGGGGTGGAGTCGTACTAAACGTACTTCTCTTGTTCCCTTTATAATGTTATATATATATATATAATATATATATGTATATATGTATATATATATATATATATATATGTATATTTTTTTCCTTCTTTTTTTTTTTTGAAATTTATAAAATTTTTTTTTTTCTTTTTTTTCGTAATTTGAAAAATAATTCACATTTGATTTCTGTCTTAAGTCTAACAAGTTTTTGTAAATGGTATAAAAGTATGAAAACAATGTATTTCGGCCTCCTCTCTTGGTGTCCCATTCGACTGGTACCACTCTTTTTACCCCCGTCAGTGAAACTGTCGCCTGTGTTTCGCCCATCATTTTTACCTTGACCCGCATGGTTTTCTAGCGGAACGTGTAGCTCTTCCTGTCCTTGTGGTTTGTGCGCTTTAGTTTCAGTTCCTTGAAGAAATGTTCGGGATCAGGGTCACCCTCTTCGTATGATGTTTTCTTTGTGTGGTTGTGTTCGGTGTCGCCCCGTTTCTGTTGCTTTGACGTAATTTCTTTAATAAATCCATTTGGGTCTGGTTGTTCATTTATAGCCTTTTCTGCGGGCACTTGTTTTGCGTGCGGGTCGGCCTTTTCTCTCTCTCTGGTGCCAACTCCTCTTCCCTGATGGCCATTAGGTGGTCGTAGATTGGTGGACCGTGAAAAATCTGTATTTTTTGGATTTTTGGCTTATTCGCCGGCCGTACTGTTGCCTCAAATGGTGGGCGCCTTGGGCGGATAGGTTCCGGTGAGTCCGGTGGTGTGGGTTGCCGGTGTTTGTGACTCATGTCGGGCGGTTTGGTTTCTGGAATGAATAAGTAAACGGGTTGTTTAGGATTCGTACGACTTCAGGTCTTGTAAATGTGGTGCGCGTGTTGACGCTTTGGTCGCTCCAGGGGCTTAGTTTCGCCGTGTTCTTGGAAACATATTCCATCAACAAGTATGGGCCGGAAAATTTTGGTGCTAACTTCTGGGCGAATTTGTCTGCCGCGGATGAGAGTGGGTGGTCTTTTTCATCACTTGCTCGCCTATGCGTGGTTTCCATTGCCGTCTGCGTAAGTCGTAGTGTTTTTTCTGTTGCTTTGAAGCTTTGGCTAGGTGCCCTTTTATCTCGTCCCATAGCTTGGTGATGGACGGTGGTACGGTTGGTGGCTCTGCTGGTACTGCTCCCTCCGTGCGCACTTGCTGTGGTGCCGTAAGATGTCTACCGAAATTGATTTCTGCT
Source organism: Eurosta solidaginis (assembly GCF_040869045.1). Lineage (NCBI taxonomy): Eukaryota > Metazoa > Arthropoda > Insecta > Diptera > Tephritidae > Eurosta > Eurosta solidaginis. The sequence continues at coordinate 135,463,435 of NC_090319.1, forward strand.
GCCGATGCTGTTGTAGATTCGTGGCTAGCCGTATTTGTCGCGAATGCTATTTGCGGAATCTCCTGGTCCCAGGTGCGTTGGTTGTCCTTCCATCGCTGAGCTATCATGGTTTTCACGACTCGGTTGATCGCTCGGTGGGGTTCTCGTGCGGTGGGTAGGCTGCCGTAAACTTGTGATCGATGCGGTGGTCGTTCAAAAACGTTGCTAATGCCTTCCCGACGAATTGTTTGCCATTGTCGGCGAGGAAGGTTTTTGGGCAGCCAAATCGATATATGACTCTTTCTTGGAGTGCTTTGATCACGCTTGCCGTTGTCGCGTGGCGCACTGGGATCAACTCCACCCACTTGGAGAATTTATCCACCATGACGAGGAGACACGTGTTTCCTTGCTTGGAACGAGACATTGGTCCCACGAAGTCAGCGGTTACTATTTCCCACGGTCGTGATGATTGCATAGTTGCCATCAGTCCCTGCTCGGGCCGTTTATGAGGCGGGTTTTGTCTAAGGCTGGGGTAAGGCTCATGCGTTCTCTCTCTTTCCTCCGTGCGGCTGTGGGCTGTGGATCTGGATTGAAGGGATCGGCTTTGTTGTTGGCTGAGGTAGCATAGCGAACTTCCCCTCTTCCTCGTTCACTTGTCGTTCCAGCTCTTTCAGCAGGTGTTCCTTACACTCCTCGATCAGCCTTTCCCTCCTCAGTAGGTAGATCCAATTGAGCAAGTCGGTGTTCAGCAGCGTGCCTCCCGGAACCGGTGTGTGTGTTGTTTCTAGCGGTGTGTTCGTTTAACCCGCCCCGGCAGTGTTGGTGGTGGTTGTAGTTGTTTGTTGTGGTGGGGGGGGCGACGGGTGGCAATAGCACAAAGGCATCCGCCCTGCTCGTCCTTACCCGGGTGAAGGGTGGCCCGCGCCATGACGGCGCCCCTTCCACTCAACTAGCCGTTGCCAGAGCTGAGGGGGAGGGGGTTATATAGTCGTTAAGGCGTCGGGCCGCTCAACACCCAGGGGGGCGACGGGTGGCAATAGCACAAAGGCATCCGCCCCGCTCGTCCTTACCTGGATGAAGGGCGACCCGCGCCATGACAGCGCCCCCTCCACTCAGCTGGCTAGCCGGAGTGGCAATCCTGTCTTTAAAAAGACAACCACTCCCGCTGGCTCACCTGCGAGGACTGAATTGCAAAAATGCAAATTCGCTGTTTATATGGGTGGTGCCGCAAACTGGTTGAGAAGTCAACGCACCATTATTGTGGTTTTTCATTCATTTGTTATCAGTGGTTGTTGACTATGCTATACAAGTGGTTTTTGGCTATGCTATAGAAACTGGTTGAGAAGTTAACGCACCATTATTGTGCTTTTTCATTGGTTTGCTATAAGTGGTTGTTGACTATGCTATACAAGCATAAGTACAAGTGGTTTTTGGCTATGCTATAGAAACTGGTTGAGAAGTCATTATTGTGCTTTTTCATTGGTTTGCTATTAGTGGTTGTTGACTATGCTATACAAGCATAAGTACAAGTGGTTTATTGTAACGCTACGTTACACCATCCATAAGCGAAAAACGCAATCCCAAATAATGGCAGCTTTACCCCCCGAACGATGTACTTTCGCGCCCCCTTCACTACTACTGGCGTAGACTTCGCCGGCCCGTTTCAAATCAAAGCTTCGATGCTCCGATCTCCAACCTTCGTAAAAGGTTATGTGGCCGTTTTCGTTTGCTTCACCACCAAGGTGATCCACCTAGAATTGTGTTCGGTTCTCACTAGTAAGGCTTTTCTCGCTGCCGTCGCCCGGTTTGTAGGGTGTCGAGGGTACTCGAAACAAATGATGAGCGACAACGGCACAACATTCATTGGTGCTAAGCGAGCTACCGAAGTAGAGTTCGTCACCTTCCTCAACGAAGTCTCGACAGATATTGTCCAAAGGTACGCGCACAAGGCATCGAGTGGAATTTTATACCCCCCGGCGCACCCCACATGGGCGGATTAAAATCCATCTTAAAAAGTCGCCGGAACACACAGCTTCACCTTTGAAGAATTCTCTACGTTATTAATTCGCATCGAGGCCGTACTCAATTCTCGGCCGATCTCCCCGCTTTCTCAGTACCCAGCGGATCCCACCGCCCTCACACCTGGCCACTTTCTCCGAAGCGCACCCCTTCTCGTCATCCCCGAACCGAATTATGAACACCTCTCTTTGATCAACCGTTGGGAACGGTTGAAAGTTTTACATCACCAATTCAGCAAGCGCTGGAAGAATGACTATCTCATGGAGTTACACAAGCGTTATCGATGGCAAACCGCTCAACCTCCCCCTAAAGTCGGCGATCTAGTCGTCATCAAGGAAGACAACCTACCCCCTACCGAATGGCGCCTAGGACGCGTGGAATACACCCATATAGGAAGAGACGGCCATATTCGAGTAGTCGACATACGTACCCAGAATGGCGTACTCACCAGGCCCATCACCAAATTGTATTTTCTACCGACCTCTGACCCTGAATCAGGCCCTCAAGGCTCGGTAGCATCCCCAGAACGTTATACAGTCCAACCCCCTGTGCTATCGCAAAATTCACACCAATAATCATCACCCCTACCAACATTCTCCTCCCAAAATCATGAGTGACTAACACGTATTTTATCCTATCTTCCTCAGATGGATCGTCAACGCCCCCCGGTTCCCACACCGCGCCGCTCCTTGGCATCGCAAGTGACAAGGCCAACGATCCCACCACGAAATGCCGATGCCGTTTGTGAATGCGGCACCACGCGGTCTCGACGTGCCCACTGTTCACGGCCATGGAACCCCAACAACGCGCCTTGATTGCCAGGGCACACAAATACTGTACCAATTGCCTGGCATTGTCCCATCACACGAGCGTGCGTACGTCCCGCGAGCGCTGCCACGTCTGTGTGCTCCATCACCACACACTACTCTACCGCGACACCGGGAGTCGCCAACCCTCGCAGCCGGGGCGCCATCATCGTCAGTCGCGCCGCCGCGAGCCACCAAAACGCAGCATTCATCAACAACAACCGGCAGCAGGAGCGCCCACACCCGTTCCCGGCGTAACCAGCGCCCACCGACCGTGTCAGATCGCACCATCCGGTGCACCGCCACCGGTTTACGCACCGCCACGTACAAAATCAAAGTGGGCAAAATCCTAATCAAAAAAGCAGTTCGAGCTCTGACCAGGCTGCTACCCGTCCCATCTCCCCCTTGCACATACGTATATCCATGAATTTATATATATACCCCGTATCTTGTATTGTATTCGATTATTGAATTGTATTGTATCGAATTATCCTCTAGAATCAATGCATTGTATTTACCTTTAAATTCCCTATTGGGTCTCCTCATGGACGTGTGGCAGCCTCCACCGCGCAAATCCACCAGATGGGATTCGCCGTAACTACATAGTCAAAAAACCACCACCTCTTGGTCTCCTTTGTTTTGATTGTAATTATAATTTTGAAGAAGCATCACAGTTTGCTAATTTTTGTGATACTCTGCACAAGTTCGCTATATTTGTGAAAAGTTTTCAATTTTGTTATACAAACGTAAACCATTCTGTCTTTTCCTGAGCTTTCTTAGTATTATTATAACCATTGCAAGTAAACGCGTGTGAATACAAATAAGGCTAAGTTAAATTGAAGCTTATTTTTATGAAACACCAAAAATTGTAGACGGTGATATAAAATTACATTAATAATAATCCAACAATTCGTTGGCCCAATAACTACAAGTTTTGTTCTTAATATTCATCTCTGCGCCGTACGCACAGAGCCGAAGGTTGCGCCCTATAGTCACCTTTCCCAACATTATCGGGCATCATTTATGTCGATTGGATCAGTTGGTCTTGCCTAAAGTTCGACGGTGAACCAGTGTATGACCCCATCAACTAAAGGAGACAAGAGTTTGCCGCAAATATCAGAACAGCACCGCCGCCAAGGCGCTATTACTGCCGTGCCCAGTCAGTGCATCCGCACCACCAAAGGGAAGCCGTTCCCCAACCAACCCTACCAGGAAATCGGTGAGTAACACCTGCTCAATTATCTAAGTGGCAAGTGCTGTTGATACTAATAAAACCTTCAGCAAATATTCGTGTTTCGCGGTTCACAAAGCCTTGAAAAACATAAGCAACGACATTATAAACATATCTAACTTTTTTACTTTTGCTTGTAAAAAATAGTGATGTGGCAAACAAGCTCCTTTCTACTAAATACCTCTATGGCATTTGCCAAGTGAAATATGACCTTCACAATAACCTCAATTCTTCAAAGGGAACGCTCCGTGTTTAAATGACGTCTCAGAAAATGAGATTGTTGAAAATTTAAAAGAGCAGGGTGTCACAGATGTTTACAAATTCCCAAAACATATTGATGGTAAGCCTTCTCCAAGCGGTGTGTTACTTCTCACTTTCGATCTTTACCATTTAAATAAAAAAAAAAAAAGCAAAATTGAAGTGTCATGGTACACCACGAAAGTATGACCGTATTATCCGAATCCTATGAGATGCAAAAGCTGTCAACTTCTTGGTCATACCAAGAAAAGATATACTAACACATCCGCATGCGACACTTGTTCTCTCCCTCCTCATGACCCATCACCTTGCTCACGCACTTTTTGCGCAAATTGTTCAGGAGACCATCCGGCATTAAGTAAATCATGCTCTAGGTTTATTCAAATGAAACAGGTCATTACGATTAAAACTTACAACAAGTGCTCAATGCGCGAAGCTATCCAAATCCAGAAAAAACAAATCCCACAACAAATTAGTGAAAACAGTACTCCCTTCTCAGAAGTAGCAAAAATGCCAATAAATAAAAATAATCAAAAAAAAAACACACTAGCGAAGAAAACGCACAAACAAAAATACAAACAAACAACACTGCCGATATAGAAAGCAATATAACCAAGGAAAAAATATATATACAGAAAATGCAGAAATGAATCAAAACACATCAAACGCATCAAATACAACCAACCAACATGCTATTGAGTCAGTCGATAATCAAACAATAACCAATACCCTCTCTTACGACTTCATCTCCCAAACAACCTCTCTCTCATCAGAGGTCATACCTCAATTTACTTCTTATCTTAATTCCTCCATTTTCCCCCAAACTGGTAACGTAGATAATAACAATTATTCAATCGAAATGACCGATAATGAAATATGAAAATAATACAGTGGAACATTAATGGCCTTCTTAACAATTATCCCGATTTAAATATACTCATTAAAAGAATTTAACCCCGAAATAATAACTTTACAAGAAACACATATACCAGCTGGTAAATCAGTATATTCTCCCAACAAGTATGTGAGCTATTTTCATAACAGCCCACTAAATACATCCCGCAAACAAGGCATAGCCGTTTTCCTAAGGAAATCACTGCAACACAAGCAGATTCCAACCAATTCAAATATTCAATATCTGGCATTAGAGGTGGACATTGGTTTTAAGCTCACAATCTGGCCAACAAATGTTACAGTGAAGCCTTTTCAGAATTTTCGCAAGTCTCTGCGAAAACTATCGCGGACGTAGCTAGTACCAACCACACGCTCATTAATAATGATAATAGCACTAGTGCTATAAATAATAAGTTGTTAAGTATTTATTTTCAAAACATCTCGGGAATGCGTACAAAAGCTAGTGACGTATTTTTGAGTTCGTCTCGCTATTAGTTTGATGTATATGTTATTGTGGAGACATGGTTGAACAGCAACTTCGCGGATGCTGAATTCTTCGATCCTAATATCTATAATATATATCGAAAAGATAGAGACGCAAATAAAACAAATTGTTTGAGAGGTGGAGGCGTTTTAATTGCGGTGAATCGGATGTTCCGTTCTTTTTCAGTCCATTTAGAAAATGATGATTCTCTCCTCGACCAGTTGTGTGTATGCATCTTTGGAAGTCTCGGTAAATTATTCATTTGTACTTCTTACATTCCACCTTCCAGCCCCGATTCTCTGTATGCTGCTCATATAAACAATATTGTGAATCTTTATGAGAATAATGAAGAGTGTCATTTTTGTATTTTGGGTGATTTTAACCTCAATAAAATTGTATGGTCAAATTTACTTGATAATGGTATCTTAACACCAACAAGGGTGAATAGCTCGCACCAAATAAATTTTATAGATAGTCTTTTCAGCATTAACTTAACCCAAATTAATTCATTTTACAATGAGCTTAATAATATTTTAGATCTTATCTTTGTAGATGAAAACTTGATTTTTAGTGTTTCGGAGGCCATTTTCCCTATATGCAGGAGCGATATGCACCATGTCCCACTCTCCTTAACTCTGGAATTTTTTAATTTTGTTTCAGGCCCGAGTATAATCTCCACTGCAAAGTTTGATTTTCGTGCCGCCGATTTTAATGCTTTAAATGAAAAAATTTTGGATTAAAAATGGGAATTCAATTTTCGCCTCTAAAAGCGTAGCGGAATGTTACGATGCCTTTCTTCTTAATATACTCGAAATTTTCTCTGATAATCTACCCTTACTTACCGCGAGAATTCATAAACTTCCGTGGTATACGAAAAATCTAAAAAAGCTTAAGAATCTTAGAAATAAACATCTTAAACTCTATAAAGCTTCGAAGGATGTCTCTCATAAAGAAAAAATATATTTATTATAGTAAAAGCTTTAATGTACTTGACAAATTTTTATACAAGCAATATATTTCTCGGTATGAAGTAGAGATGAAGGAAAACCCTAAGGCGTTCTGGAGATATATACGATCTAAAAAAGGTTGCTCTAATATCCTAAATTGTATGTCCTACGGCGGTATAGCTTCTGAGAGCTTATTGGATACTGTTAATCTTTTCGCAGATTTCTTTAAATCAAACTTCGTAACTAGCAACCCTGCTAATAATTTTTCCGCCGATGTCGAACAAATGGTTGACTTCGGATCCATGTTAGTCTCAGAGGAAGACGTTATGAAAGCCATCCTAGCTCTGGAAACGTCGATAAAAAGCGACACTGACGGGCTTTCGTCGTTTATTCTAAAGAAATGTAGCACGTCGTTTTGCGTCCCACTAAGTTACATTTTCAATTTTTCCCTAGCAAGAGGTGAGTTTGTTGATAGGTGGAAAATAGCCTCGATTTCTCCTATCTTTAAATCTGACAACAAAAACATAGTAACTAACTACAGACCCATCTCTAAACTGCCCGCTTGCTCTAAGCTCTTTGAAAAAGTGGTAAAAGATAAGCTATCCTTTGTAATAAAAGGTTCCATAGATGAGTGTCAACACGGGTTTGTCAGTGGTCGCTCCACAGTTACGAACCTAGCCTCATTTTCTCATTTGTGCATTTCGTCGTTCAAAAATGGACATCAAGTTGATGTTGTATATACTGACTTCGCGAAGGCATTTGATACTGTCACCCACAGCATACTATTAGGCAAGCTTGAACTATTGGGTTTCCATTCTACCTTTTTACGTTGGATTGGGTCCTATCTCACTAATAGAACCTCGTTCGTCTAAATTGAGAATACCAAGTCTTATTCATTCATTGCCACATCTGGGGTACCTCAGGGTAGTATTCTCGGGCCAATTTTATTTCTTTTTTTATAAATGATATAGGAACCTGTTTTAGGAGTTCAAAATACCTGCTCTACGCAGATGATCTAAAAGTGTTTAGAACAATTTCGAGCATGTCAGATGTGTGTCTTTTACAAGATGATCTAAATAGATTAACTAATTGGAGCATTATAAATAATCTACGCCTTAATATAAAGAAATGTTTCTTTATGACGCTTTCGAGAAACCTCAATACGATTAATACCGCGTATTCAATTGCTGATGATAATCTCTCTAGCGTCAGGGAATTCGTTGATCTTGGAGTAATGTTTGATTTGGTTTTACCTTCGCGAATCATATTAACTCCATTCTTCCTAAAGCCTATTCCAATTTGGCTTTCCTGCGGCGATATGGGCGAGCTTTCAAAGATCCATACAACAGAAAAATTTTATATAATTCTTTAGTTCTCTCAAAGCTGGAATATACTTCCATAATTTGGAACCCAATTTATTCCTCTCATTCTCAAAGACTGGAAAGAGTACAGAAAAGTTTCACTCGATTCGCACTCCAACCGCTTAATGTTTTAGAACCATTACCTTCTTACCGCGACCGCTGTGCCCTCATAAAGATGAAGTCGCTTGCGGCCAGACGTTATATTCAATCTCTGCTGTTTGTGTATGATCTTATATGTTGTTGGGTTGCCTGCCCGGAACTACTAGCGCAAATTGGCTTCAATGTCCCGAGCAGAACCCTTCGTGCCCAATATCCGTTCCACGTGAAAGTTATCGGAGCTAACTATCACAATTTTGATCCAATCTCTAGGACCCTCAGTGAATATAACAGGATCTTTTTTAGCCTTGAGCTTGACTTCGCACTCCCGAGAGCGTCCTTTAGCGCTAAACTTTACTCGTATTATGTATAAAATAAATTTATTAGCATTTAAGTTGAATGAATGTAAATCTAGTCTGTAAGATTAATGAAATCATAGACTAAAAAATAAATGAAATGAAATAATTTCGTGCTACATTCCTCCATATCAGAGCTTTAACATCAGAGACATAACTGACATTCTAAATCTTTTCTCTACCCCTATTATACTATTAGGTGATTTCAATGCTTGGAGTCCGCTCTGGGGTTCTACTTCGACTAATAAAAGGGGAAAAATAATCGAGGATATAATCCTCTCGAAAAATCTCGTGGTTCTCAATGATTGTTCTCCCATCCATTTCTCCACTCATAAAACTTTTTCTCACCCTGATATCACCCTCTCTTCAGCATCCATAGCTCCAAAACTATCATCTAAAACATTGGATGATTTGCACAACAGCGATTACTTCCCCATTTTAATTTCCTTCTCAATTCCCATTTCCTATAAAGTCAAACCTGTTGCCAAATTCATACCGGAAAAAGCAGACTGGCCGAAATTCTGCAATATCGCAATATCTTTATCCAATAACAAATCTTCCTCTTCAAATGTCAATCCAGAAGCAACAGCAATCAAATCGATCATTCGCTCAGCTGCGCACCTCGCTATCCCACAAACAAACACACAAACTTTTTCTGCTGAGGTACCTTATTTGTCAAATCTTTTATCTACACTAATAGAGTTTTCTTTTCTGAAATAAATTGTTGCCTAAGTTAATGGTAAAGCCTTAATAGTGTTACTCCTACCCCAGAAAATTGTCAACATTTATAGTGCATACAAAGAACATTTCATCTCAGCATATTCACTCATATCACAAATCACATAAGAAGATTGCCCATTGCGCATGTAAACATTAGGTCATCTCTTTTTATGCGCAATTATTACGTCATTTTCCTTTAGCTCTTGTTTTTTTTCGCTCTTTCTTTCATTCGCACAGTCAACTGTGACGTAGATGCGCAGAACGCAGCAATTTTGAACTCGTGAATGCGTAATCTGGGTATATGATTTGTGCACTCATATTAACAGAGTATATGTGGAATTCAAGAGCGAATTGAGAGTTCCACAGAGTTGCACTGCCACACCGCCATATTATACAGGGTAAAAGTGTAACGCTTTTGCGTTGCGAGCAGGCAACAATTTTCACAAAAGAACGAAATACCCGTAAAGGCGTTGCCTGTTTTTAGAATAGAACAACAACCCTTGCGCGGCGTAGAAAAAGCGTAACGCTCTAGCCAGAAAAGAAAACGCTATAAGAAACTCAAAAATAAAATTGTGGTCGCAATATAAAAAGAGTAGAACCGACGAAAACTTCATAAAATACAAAAAAGCCAATGCTGTTTTCAGGCGAGAACTTAAATCTGCTAAACGCCGATCACTTGAAAAACTTACCGAGGAAATGACGCCATCATCCAGTCCAAAAAAAGTGTGGGCAGATATAAGAACTCTTACATCGTCACTCCAACGAAACCACATCTCTTTTATCCATTCACCAAAAGGCCCGATATATGATTCTTAAATTATTGCCGATAAGTTCGCTAAAACATGGTCAAATTACTCACACTTCTCAAATTTTACTACAGATTTCAATAGATTGAATGACGAGGCCAAATATGAAAATTATAAAAACCTCGTTCCTTCCTTATCAGCATCTAAAGCTGATTTACCAATAACTTTATTTGATTTTGACAGTACAATTTCTTCAAGGACGGGCAAAACTCCAGGTGCAATGCAAAGTATCGTACCCTATTTTACGTAACATTCCTTGTACTCTGAAATCAAGGTCTGTAAAGCTGTACAACCAAATCTTTAACCAAGGTGTGTACCCACAAGAATGGAAGATAGCGGGCATAATACCTATCCCAAAACCAAATAAGCCCAATACTACTATTCTAAATTACAGGCCGATCTCTCTTTTACCATGCATGTCCAAAGTGTTAGAAAAGATAATCTCACTACGATGTATATGGTTTGCCGAACAAAATGATTTATTTAATCCACACCAATTTGCGTTTAGAAAAGACCTAAGCGTAATTGACCCTCTTCTGTTGCTTCAGCATTTTACTTCCAACACCCTTTCATCAAAAACGCATGTTTCAATACTGAGTTTACATTTTGAAAAGGCGTATGACAGAATTGGCGCCCATTGTGTTTTACAAGAATTTAAGCAATGGAAAGTTGGAGAAAAATTATACAATATTGTAAAATCCTTCTTATTCAATCGAAAGTTTTTCGTTCGCGTAAACAATCAGACATCTGAAATATACCCGCTTTTTAATGGAATCCCTCAGGGATCTCTGTTATCTGTAATCCTACCAAATTGAACATTTTGCTTATGCTGATGATGTAGTAATCTTTTCAAAAGCCAAAGATTTAAACGCAATTAAAACTACCTTTTCTAATATCTTGGCAGACTTAAACGATTGGTCAAAAATATCCGGAGCAAATTTGTCGGCAAATAAAAGCACAACCTTTCATATATGTAGAAAACATAAATGCGTCTTCCCTACCCTCTTCCTGTCTAATTCTCCTATTCCTCATACTAATAGCTTAAAGATGTTAGGCATAATATTTGATATAAGATTTACATTTAAAGAGCGTTGCGAATAAATTAGACTAAGCTTATTCTCTAGGCTAAACATAATAAAATACTTATCATCGAAATATTGTCGGGTAGGTACATATAAGAACTCTTGTAAATATAACTAAAGCCATGATACTCTCTAAAATCGATTTCGGACTTACAATATATGGTCACTGCGCTAAAACACATATCACACGTCTACAAACACCATATCACGCAGCTGCCAGGAGAAGCATCCGCGCTTTCCCCCCATCTCCAACAAAAGCACTCTTAACTGAAGCCGGACTTCCAGCCATCTCTGAAAGAACCCGTACCAACTTGATGATGCTAATCCCAAAAATGCTGCACAGCAGAAACAAACTACTTTTTTCATACATAAAATCAGAATGGCTCAAAAAAATGAAATATAACTCTACCTCGGCGATATCACATGCTTTAAACATGGCGAGAAAACTGGACATAGTTTCGATACCAGCGCTGTCGAAAAATGAAACAAACCCGCAGTGGCTGTCAATAAGGTAAGTGTTCATAACCAATCTATTAAAGCACAAAAAAGCGTCTACCAGCCCTAGCGAATACAGGCAAATCTACAAAAAATCTATTGACCCTCTGAGGGGCTCTTGGAACTTCTTGTTTACTGACGGATCGAAGTCTGACACCAGCACTACGTTTGCTGTGACAAACGAGCTTGGTGCCACAATTGTCGTCGGTGCTTTGCCAACGTATTGCTCGATATTCACAGCCGAAGCAGCTGCATTACTCGAAGCGGTACAGAACGCCTCTCTTGGTAGAAATAATTATGTTATATGCAGCGATAGCAAGTCTACGTTCGAAGCCATTCTTGGCCACACTAGCAACATTCCAATAATTAATAAAATTAGAGAAATACTTTTTGAACATAAAAATTCAATCAAAATCCACATAAGGTGGATCCCAGGCCATGCCGGCATTGATGGAAATGAAAAAGCCGATACACTTGCTAAAGAAGCGAGCAATCAACCTTTGCACCTGTTCGACTATATGATTGATAAAGATATTAAGAATCTCGTCAAAGAATATACTTCAAAATACTTCACACAAGATTGGTGTGACTATCAACACAGCTACAAAAATTACAACCCCACTGGAAAAACGCCTAAATATCCATCTAGAGCCTTAAAATCGGACACATAATTACCACACATTCACATCTCTCAAACGGATCAGAATCACAAGCCTGTTTGTTTTGCGGCTCAACCGATAATATTGCTATCCAGGATTAAACCAAATAAGAACTTCGGTATTTAACAACAACAAGCCATCATCTAACCTTAATCGTTGGGATATAGAGAGTATAGATTTTACTTTAGGTTTATAATATTTAATTTATTTTATTCCTCTTTTACTACACATAAAACAAATACCTATTGTAAATTGATTTTGCAGGCATGGTGTATTATGCAGTATAATACATGTGAGTGTACATCTATGCGCTTGCTTACTACAGGTGTATGCATGTCACACTCACCTGTGAATGCACTCATCATGAAACCATGTTTTATTTTTTTCCCAACACATGCATTATTGTTCTCATGATCGTATTAGCCCACTCCTTTTTATCTTAGCAGTAAGCCGAAGGCCTTGGTAGCTAGTGCTTCAATACTTGTAGGTGTAGTAATTATTTATTAGTTGTTACTCTTGTAGATAAATAAATAAATAAAAAAATATTTTGATATTTCTTATTTTATTTTATTATATTATGTTATCTTTTATTTCAACTTGGTTTAGCATTATTTAAATGCAACTTGACTGAATCGGAAAATTTCACGTTGTATATTAAACGAAAAAAAAGTCCCAAAAACGTTTCTGATTTTAGGTCAAAATGGCAACCGGCATCATAGCGGCCGTATTGCATAGGCCATATATTACCCACTATTCTATATATTAATACGCTAACAAAATTTCCATACAATCAATTGATAGGCTGTTTCACATACTTAGCATACGTACAATCATATAAATTATATGAATCGATTTGTGTGGATTTCATTAGGACAATTTAGAACTTAACCGCACTGGAACAATATACTATAAAAGCGTGCAATTACTGGCATATGCTGATGACATTGATATCATCGGCCTAAACATCGCTCTCTGTAGACTTGCTCTGGCAGCAAATCTTTTCGAGGTCCCACCTAAACCATCGCAAGCATTTTTGCCATGTGAAGTTGGAAAAAATGCCACTCCGCACTCAAACCGAAATCTTATTGATGGTGGGTAAGATTAACAAAATTCTTTTTGTTACTTACCCCATCAGAAAAATAAGTAATTTTGGAAATATTTTCAAAGTGATTTTTAACATATTCCACTAGGTATTTTTGAAATAAATGCACGGCAATTGTGTTGTGATCCCCTTTCATGCCTGTAAGAAATGGCAACTGAATGAATTGTTGCCTGATTGTTATTCCATTGAATTCCTTGAGCAGCATTTTGCGCGAAAAATGCATAGTTTTCGGAAAAATCACAGAGAACGGTGCATTAATTTTCTGTTAAATATTCGTTTTTGCTGCTCATAAACTTGTTTTGGCTTTTAACTATGTATGAATGCAACACTAATTTTTTATACCGGACTCTAATTTTTGTAAGTATTCATCAACTGGGGATACCATTACTTGCAAAGTGGTTCTATCGACGTTCACCCATTGTCTGTAAGTTATTTCCTCAATGAAGCTATCCTCCAAAATTGTTCTTATTTCATCGATCAAATTTGTTGCCCCAGGGCACTGGGCACATTTTCCGAAATAACAAATTGTTGATGCATTAAGACATAACATACGTTTTAAACAGTCTTGATAGCTTTTTATTGGGTGCGCAGACTGAGCAGTTAGATGTACGATGTTAGGTCATTCGACTAATAATTTGACGTTCTCATGTATAGTGCAAACACATACTGAATGAGTACCACTTGAACCTGCTACAACACAATGCTTTGGTCTGAAAGTTGCAAATTTTGAAAAACTACACTTAACCGTGGGGTGATTTTCCATACACATTTCATGAAGTTCGCGTAAGTTTATCAACAGAAGCCTCTTTTGCACGTGAATGCGTTCGTTATTAATTTTTACGGATATAAAATATTTTTTCCCGGGCATCACACGACTATATTCATCGAGTTCATAAAATTGTGTTATTTTATCAATAACTTCTCTTTCTAATGACGGATACTCTTGGGATTTGCTTCTTTAAGAATCCATTTTTCCTCAGCAATTTTCTTAGCAACAGTTATCATATGAACTGTAGCAGAGAAATGGTGTTGAATTTTCCGATGAGGCCAATCTTTGCAAATAGTTGAAATTTTAAGCTGTTTTGCTGGATCACTGGTCGTAGCGAATGCGTCTTTAAGAGTTTGTAATATTTCGTTTCCATCATTTTCATCTAAGCAAACGTTGTCATCACTGGGTATGCCAAAAGATTTTCCTGAAATTGCTTCAGAAACATTCTGCATTTTTTCAGTTGAATAGCTTTTTTGATGGACCTTTTTTTTTAATTGGTGAAACTCCGATTACTTTTAAGCCTTTGTTGATTAAACTAGTTGCCTCGAACATTGCTTCTCCAATGATACAGATGTAGAACATTCCGGAGCGTAATTCACGTCGCTATCAGTTTCAGTGAGTACTTCGCTGAAATTAATATCATTTGATTCTTTCATCTGGAAAAACGAATAAATGTATGATAAGTACCTAATATTTGACGAATTTAATAATATTGAAGCTAAAATATGAAAACCCATTTGTGTACATGAGGGCAACTGCCAATGTCTTACATATGAGTTCCATAAATAGATATATTGTTTCTAAATTTGTATATTCAATTATTATTTGTGCAAGTATATACAAACCTCATTATCTTTGTTTATTTAAGATAGCTCAATTCAGCATTTGTTGCAAATTCGTTGTTCCATCGCTTTCTTTGTTACAGAATATCCAGCGCCAATAAGTGGTTTTTTTACTTTTCTCAGAGTCCCGTAGTTTTTGGTGTTTGGGTGCGGAGACAAATCAAATGGATTAAAACATTTTACTTTCAGCATTTTCCTAATAATATTTATTTAAAACTCGCAATAATAAAGCAAGAACTTTCTGAATTAAGGAAATGAGCGATGTATCTACATTGAAATAAAATTTAATTCTGTTTTCTATTTACAATCTTACATCTACTTATACTAATTCTGACATAAATAATAATTTCGTAAAACTAGCTACCTGCTATGTGATTAGTAGGTTTATTTACAAGTACATATATGTGTGTTTGTTGTAGTTAAGTCGACCGTGCATGCATACACAGGCAGGCGTTGGCTGTATACAATTGTAGCACGTACCTGACGCAAGTAAATGCAAGCAAGTCAGGTCAGAAATGAGTTAATATCCTTTGAACCACAAAATTGTCCAACCTAAAATAAAAAGGTTTTTAGATGAACGTGTATCGCATATTATACATATTTTTTCGAAAATATTCGTGGTGGAAAGAGTATGTAACAATTATTTAACAAATTCATTTTTTATTCATTATTTTGATTTTATAAAATTAAATTTTTTTTAAGGCAGAGTGGAACCAAAGATATAACATTTTGAATGTGGACAAGTTTGCTTACCAATCGAATCTGAGCACATGCAGATCTCTGAAAAAAAATTTTTTTTCGAGGAAATGCTGCTTTTTTCATGCGAGCAACTTAAAAAGAAAAGTTTGAGCCGAATCAAAATTATGAAATCTCAAAAGTTGTTCGATTTGTAAAATAATGACCCATATACACATTTTTGGATTCGTGTTGATGCCGGTCGATCATCTTTAGCTTTTAAATACTCAGGACCGTTCTTTTTGTTTTTATCGGCCTATTGATAAATGATTAAAGGTTCGATTCGAGCTGAAGGCCAGAACAATAATTTTTTTCTAATGACAATTATTGTTATTTTTTAATTTTTCTATAATTGAAAAATTGTATTTTGTTTTTGGAATAGTAAGTAGAAAATTTTCAGGCAACCCGCCTTTCTTCATCAGTACGCTTTAGGCACGCTGCGCTAACCGTTTAGCTACACAGCGGTGGTTTGTTTGGCTGATAAATTGCTACTTCTATTCCTTCTCACCAACTAAATTTATTCAGCGTTGCGCCATCTGTTGCAAATCACCGTTAATGCTGGATTTATTTATTGTCAATTACTTTGTTTGATATTGCCAAGTGCTCTGGGTTTACTAACAATTATTTTGTTTTAATCAGCCTATTGATAAATGATTCAAGGTTCGATTCGAGCTCAAGACCAGAACAATAATTTGTTTCTAATGATAATTATTGTTATTTTAAAAATTTTCGCTGGTTAGAATCGAGCTCAAGGCCTAACAATAATTATTTTATCATTTATATTGTTATAGTAATTTTTTCTTAATTGAAAAAGTTATTAAATTGGAATAGAAGAAAGAAAAAATTTAGACAACTGCCAAAGCTCGTTGTATTGTTTAAATTTTTTCTTTCTTCTATTCTAATTTAATAATTTTTTCAATTAAGAAAAAATTATCATAACAATAATAATGATAAAATAATTATTGTTATGCCTTGAGCTCGATTCAAACCCGCGATCTTACAAATCAGTTGGCCGATATAACAACAAAAATTGTTAATACATTCCAGAGCACGGGGAAAAAGTGTCAATAAAATATTACACTATGGCAGCATTGCCATCAAACAAGTCCAATTTTCACATCCATTCTGCAACAGATGGCGCAGTGTTGTGAATATCAATTGGCAAGAACCAGAATAGAAGTAGGAATAATGAAGACAAACAAAAAACCGCTGTGATGGCTGAATGGTTATAGCAGCGGCGCCTAAACGTTGCCGATGAAGGAATTTAGCAGTTCCCGAAATGGATCTTGTAACGAAGCTTTTTCCGTCCCGGCGCTTCTTCAATAAGTGCTAGGGGTATACTCGCCGTGTCCAAGGTTCGCTTACAATAGATTTGTAAATTTGGGACACCTTGCAAATCGTTTTCATATAAATTCACTTTATTTCTCTAATTCTATATATGTATGTACACTATAATAAAAATGAAAATTTTACGTAATCAAAAGAAGAAATATTTGTTGTTTTCGTTTCACTGTATGCTTTCTCTATACTGCGTGGTGGGCCAACGGTACTCGTGTCCCGTTATGACGCCTCGATGGTCGTTGCTTGTGTGTGTGTAAATGTGTTTTGTGACGCCCTGCGTCGGCGTGCGTGTCCCTTTAGGAACGTCCCGTTAGGACGCCCGGCTGGTCGTTGCCTGAATGCGTGTAAAACGTGTTTCGGTGACGCCTTGCGTTGGCGTGTATGTACGCAACCCTAGTGTGGTTGACGTCGTGTATTTGCGTGACTCTGCTGTGGTCACCGTAGTATGTGTGCGTAGTGCTGTTGTGGCCAGCGTGGTGCGGTGACCAACGTAATGTGCTTGCGTAGCGCGGTTGTGGCCCGCGTCGTATGTTGGCGCTTGCGGTCAGCGTAGTGGGTTGGCGCAATGCTGTGGCCAACGTCGTATGTTTGCGGAGTGATGTGGTCCACGTAATATGTTAGCGTGGTACGATCGCGGTCAGCGTAGTGGCTGGCGTAATGCTGTGGCCGACGTAGTGTGTGTGCGATTGTGGCCGGGGTAGTGGATTGTCGTAATGCTATGGCCAACGTAGTATGTTTGCGATTGTGACCAGCGTGGTAGTTTGGCTGGCGAATGTCACCTGCTCGCGGGGCGCGTCACTGTGGTGGTGCCGTTGCTCGCGAGGTCTCAAGCGGTGTTTGGTGGTATAATCACCACTTGAGGCCACGACTCACTCCTGTGAAGCGACCTGTCCGCATGGTAGAACCGACAACTCCAAGGGACGCTCCACAAGTAGCTCTGGTCACGACCACAGCTCCGTGCTTCGGCACGAGGGTAACTCTGGTACAGTTGACGTAGTAGGTTCGCGTAACTTTGCTGTGTCAACGCAGTATATTATCGGGGCGCTGTCGTGGTCAACGTAGTAGATCGGCGCAGTACTGAAGCCAACATAGTGTATTAGCTATGGTGCTGTTGCGGCCAGCGTAGTAGATTGGCGTAATGGTATGGCCAGCGTATATATTAGCTATGATGCTGTTGCGGCTAGCGTTGTATGTTTGCGTAGTGTTACTGCGGCCAACGTATATGCTTGCGTAGCGCTGTTACTGTCGGCGCAGGTGGGCGGACGCTGCCTGTTCGCGGGTGCGCGTTACTGCGGTAGTGCCGTTGCTGACGAAGTCTCAAGCGGTGTTTTGTGAATATCAATTGGCATGAACCAGAATAGAAGTAGGATTAATGAAGGCAAAAAAAAAAACCGCTGTGATGGCTGAATGGTTATAGCAGCGGCGCCTAAACGTTGCCGATGAAGGAATTTAGCAGTTCCCGAAATGGATCTATACAACGAGCTTTGGCAGTTGTCTAAATTTTTCTTTCTTCTATTCTAGAATAATATTTTTTTTTCTTCAAACATAATGCATAATGCGCCAGTTGGCAGAGCGAAAAAGCGACTTGCGCGCCTTGTTGAACGGCGATAACCGCTTAAACGGTTAAGCGCCAATTAAGTAAGATAAAATATTATTTCCTAATTTTTAGTTCGTTTAGCTCTAAAAGCGTACCTGTTCAAGTTTACAGTTAGTACCAATTTTCTATAGTAGTAGCGAAGGGAGCTGGTCATTTGCTGTAGCTCTTCAGGGGACTCAGAAAAGAAGACCAGATCATTATACATGACAACCTTCACATTTCTGGCGATTGTGGTCTACTCATATGGACCTGGAGTTCTAAAAAAGCAGGCGGCGTCGGGATAGGTCTCATGGCTGCTTGGTGTCAAATAATTATTATTCGCCCATCTGTCATTGTACAGCGCAACCGGGTTTTTAGACGTGGAAGATTTAAAATTAAAGCAAAAACAAAGTATCAAAAACAAAGGACGAAAACAAACTCGACAATGCTTTCGTGTAGTGACGAATAACCTAAAGCTAGACGATGAATGACAACGTAGGCTTCAGAGTACCATTAGTATTGCCGACGCCAAAAAAATCCATACAAATTGACACTCAAGAAACACTTAAGAAAAAATGTTGTTTGTCAAATGTTCTTATGCAGTATGCAGCTCTAAAGAAATGTCTACTAATATTTTCCCATAAATTTTTAGGAGCAAACTCACCCGTTAGCTCTG